>NC_081165.1:21137680-21454624 GCF_012432095.1 Onychostoma macrolepis | reverse complement strand
TATTGTGCGGGTACCTTAAGGACTGTCTTGGACAGCTGACTCCTAAAGTTTTTGATATTCTTCATATTCTGTGTGGTGGTCAGTTCACACCGATAGAAATTAATTAAAACAGATTTTTACATTTTATGGGCATTTTTACCTTTATAAAGCCATTTTTTCTAAAAGTGTCCATTATCTTTTGAGACATTCTTACATTTAATCAGTGAATTAAAACAATAAGACATCTGTGCTGTTACCAAGCAAATGAAATCAGTTTGTTATTCTTCGTGTGAAATTGATTAACTAGGCCAAATTAAGTGGTACAAAATAGCCTATATACATTTTCTGCTCCCATGTCTTTAATTTTGTGTTCATTCTAAATGTAGTGAAAATGCAGTGAAAGAACACACTCTACGCACGCGCACTAGTCTAGACTTCACATAATGAATGCGTGCACTCTGTAGGTGAGTTTTGAATGGTTTTTGCAAAATACACAATGTCAAATCGCACATCATTTAAACAACAATTGCGATATTATCGCAGACGATATATATCGCACACCCCTATGTCTTTTACATTGTGAAATGGAAGTTTTGCATCAGCTGCATTTGCTCTGTTGTTTCACTCAAAGGGGATAGTTTAGCTGTCAGTAGCAGCTGTTACCCTTTGCTTATTTACTATGAATAAATGAATGAATAAATATAATGAATTTGTTAACATATCCACACAAAACAAATAACCACCAGTACATCTGAAAGAAAAACATTCTAGAGCTAATCGGCACAAACAATTACGACATATTTATTCCAAGCATAATGATTCTTAACTGCAGATTTTACAAAAAATAGCGTTAAGATGTTTTAGTTTTGATTAGAATACATCACAAAAGTTCAAATATTTCACTACAATGAAGGCTTAAATCAGATCCAAAAACTGCGCACTCGTATGATCGTAACTCCATGCAGCTCCCATACTAGTCTCCATTTGAAATAAATGACTTCAGGTGTGTTGTTTTGTCAGAGATTGTGACAAGGCGGCTTTACTTGTAACATGATTCTCTCTCCCTTCCTGTAGGAGGCGCTAGAGGCCTGTCAAACACGCATCTCTAAGATGGAGCTTCAACAGCAGCAACAGCAAGTGGTTCAGTTGGAGGGTTTGGAAAACGCCACAGCACGCACTTTACTCGGCAAACTCATCAACGTGCTGCTGGCCGTCATGGCGGTGCTCCTAGTGTTCGTCTCGACGGTCGCAAACTGTGTAGTTCCGCTGATGAAAACACGTAGCCGTACGCTTTCCACATTGCTCCTTGTGGTAATCTTGGCTTTTCTGTGGCGGAATTGGGAAACCATGTCGCAGTACCTGGACCGGTTTCTGCTGCACCCCAGATGACCTGCAGGGGCGCTGTGGTTGTCGTTTCGTGAAGGGACTGGATGGCGGGAACTTTGATTCAAAGATGGAGACTAACACTGCCTCAGTTGCACTTAGTATGAAGGGATGCGGCACAAGAGTGGAGGACACGGACAGATCCTACAACCTCTTTTTCTCGTTTCTTTCACTGAAGGAGTGAATTTGTTTACATTTTGATCTTTTTTCCGTCGACATAAATTGTATTGCTGAGTTTCCTTTTATTTGTTGGAAATGATGCAAGTCGTGTTGTTCATTGTTCTCGTAATTATCGTTAGGATGTACATTTATGCAATTTCCTGAGTGTTGCATTGCATTGACTTGACTGGAGTGGTTTTAACATGCACTGGATGGAGATCTTTCTCCTCGGTTTTAATACCATAGCAACTGCTCTTTTCCCTCCTAACTTTCTTTCATTTCTCTTAGTCTCTTCTACTGTCGTCTTGCTCTTCCTCTTAAGTGCATCTCTAACTCTATTCATTTCTTGTGCTTATCGCTTCACTTTTCCCCACTCGAAACCGTTTGCTGCTGTTTGGACTGTACTGCAATTGTTGCTGAATGAAGGAAAAGATTCGTTGGAGAGGAGGCATCTGGAGTTTGATCGAATGGGCCGAGGAACCCGAGTCAGCCCCATGCCCTCAAAGAGGCACAGTCCCCTGGTATATGAACAGAACGAACATACTTGAAGAGCTAGAAATGCTCAAAGACTCTCAGTGCTTCCGTACTGTTTCTTATAGCGACAATGAAATAGTCCTTTTTAGTTTTATTTTTTATTTTTTAAAATGAAATGAATAAACACTGTTTTAAAAATGCTAAATCGTGTGATTGAATGTTTGAGCTTCAAAACGGTTATAATACAATTTTTTTGCTTTCACTTAGCAGATCACAGTTTAACTTTATAAGTTTATCATGCATCTCCCATAATCAGCCTCTTTTGGTTTTAGGAATGTTTATTTAGTGAAGTTCCCTTTTTGATATATAACAATGCTTTTTGTTATAGAGCTGAAAAGTGTATTCATGCTTTTTCTGGTCAGGCAGAAAGGTACAGATTTCCAGTTCCTGAAACATTTTCATGTGGCATTTGGGTAGCATCTTTAATCCTTTTGAAAGATAATTTGTAAAAGACTTTTTGGTCTGCTATTGTGCAGCAAGTAGTGTCATCTAATTTATTTTTTTATCAATTTAGTTCAAACGGACCAATTTTGAAAATCTAATCACAAAGTAGCTTATTGGAGGTCTGCTTACGTCTCTGTATTAATATTAGGCACCATCTGTTGAACAGGATGTATCAATTGTACAGTATGCTTTGATTTTTTTATAAAAACTACTGCAGATAAATATATATACACACACACAGTGGGGCAAAAAAGTATTTAGTCAGCCACCAATTGTGCAAGTTCTCCCACTTAAAAAGATGAGAGAGGCCTGTAATTTTCATCATAGGTATACCTCAACTATGAGAGACAAAATGAGAGAGAAAAATCCAGAAAATCACATTGTAGGATTTTTAAAGAATTTATTTGCAAATTATGGTGGAAAATAAGTATTTGGTCAATAACAAAATTTCATCTCAATACTTCGTTATATACCCTTTGTTGGCAATGACAGAGGTCAAACGTTTTCTGTAAGTCTTCACACACTGTTGCTGGTATTTTGGCGCATAAGGTTAGGGCCAAATTACTTTCAACTCCCTCCAAAGATTTTCGATGGGGTTGAGATCTGGAGACTGGCTAGGCCACTCCAGGACCTTGAAATGCTTCTTACAAAGCCACTCCTTCGTTGCCCGGGTGGTGTGTTTGGGATCATTGTCATGCTGAAAGACCCAGCCACGTTTCATCTTCAATGCCCTTGCTGATGGAAGGAGGTTTTCACTCAAAATCTCACGATACATGGCTCCATTCATTCTTTCGTTTACACGGATCAGTCTTCCTGGTCCCTTTGCAGAAAAACAGCCCCAAAGCATGATGTTTCCACCCCCATGCTTCACAGTAGGTATGGTGTTCTTTGGATGCAACTCAGCATTCTTTCTCCTCCAAACACGACAAGTTGAGTTTTTACCAAAAGTTCTATTTTGGTTTCATCTGACCATATGACATTCTCCCAATCCTCTTCTGGATCATCCAAATGCTCTCTAGCAAACTTCAGACGGGCCGGACATGTACTGGCTTAAGCAGGGGACACGCCTGGCACTGCAGGATTTGAGGCCTTTGCTACTTTGGTCCCAGCTCTCTGCAGGTCATTCACTAGGTCCCCCGTGTGGTTCTGGGATTTTTGCTCCCAGTTCTTGTGATCATTTTGACCCCACGGGTGAGATCTTGCGTGGAGCCCCAGATCGAGGAGATTATCAGTGGTCTTGTATGTCTTCCATTTTCTAATAATTGCTCCCACAGTTGATTTCTTCACACCAAGCTGCTTACCTATTGCAGATTCAGTCTTCCCAGCCTGGTGCAGGTCTACAATTTTGTTTCTGGTGTCCTTTGACAGCTCTTTGGTCTTGGCCATGGTGGAGTTTGGAGTTGGACTGTTTGAGGTTGTGGACAGGTGTCTTTTATACTGATAACGAGTTCAAACAGATGCCATTAATACAGGTAACGAGTGGAGGACAGAGGAGCCTCTTAAAGAAGAAGTTACAGGTCTGTGAGAGCTAGAAATCTTGCTTGTTTGTAGGTGACCAAATACTTATTTTACCGAGGAATTTACCAATTAATTCTTTAAAAATCCTACAATGTGATTTTCTGGATTTTATTTTCTCATTTTGTCTCTCATAGTTGAGGTATATCTATGATGAAAATTACAGGCCTCTCTCATCTTTTTAAGTGGGAGAACTTGCACAATTGGTGGCTGACTAAATACTTTTTGCCCCACTGTATATCTCAGTATTTGCAGTTAAGCTACAATAACAATTCATAGTTTTTCTTGCTTAGTCAAGACTGATTTTGCAGTAATGTGGTTTGGCACATTCGGACAGTTCAGCTATTTTTTTTTTTTTTTTTTTTTTTTAAAGCAAAATAATTTAGGTAAATTATTGGTTTAATAATTTATAAATAAATCCTAGATTATTATAGTTATGCAACATTCAATGAATGTGCAACAAAGTTTGCAGGCCATCTGATATTAAAACAAATCTGTTAAACCTTGTGCATGTAACTGCTGGGTAAATGACAAAGGTCACACAGTAGGAAGATTTTTATTTATCCAAGTCATAGCAAAATACCTGACAAATTAATTTACAGATGGACTTCAGGGCCCGTATTCATGAAAAATCTTAGCGCTAAGAGTTGCTCCTAGTAACAAAATTCTAAGAAAATTCTTAGAAATGTGGGTGTTTCCCCTTAAAATTAAAGAAAAGATCCTAGTAAAGAAAAAAGTAATTCAGAAAGCATCTTAACCCTTAAAAGAGGTCTTAAGGTCCAAAATTGTTAGGAGTACGAACGAGGACTTTTAAGAGGCTTAAGAGTTTCTTTAGCTGTGGATAAAATGGATTAAACATGAAGAGGGAGAAGAAATGTGTTGCACACAATGCATGACAGTGAGTTAATATGACGCTACACATTAGATCGTGCAGGGATCATGTTTGTGACCGATCTTATAGAGACACGCTAACATCTCCAACACCACACAGAAATGCCATAGCGCCAGAAATGGACTTAATCACTACATTAACTACATTAACATATTTGGCAACTGGAAAAATGCAACTCTGCTGTAGCGATGAATTGGGTCTGTTACAGCACTTTCAGAACCTCATTGTGTCGCTGTTCATTTCCTATAAAATACGTCAAATATGACAGTATGGTAAATAGAAAAATAAAGAATATATATACATATATAATGTGTGTGTGTGTGAGAGAGAGAGAGAGAGAGAGAGAGTACAGTAAAACAGGAAAAATTACACCTGTAATTTCAAAGTGAAGGCTTATAATAAACCCTACTCTTAAAAGCGCTCTTTTATTTCCTTCTTGGACAACCAACCAATCACAGTCTTCAAAAGACTGTGTCATCGCTAGCAATGGGGTCAGCCCCGCCTCCTCACTGAGATAAAAGTTTTTGACTTTTCCTCGCTCAGAGTTACTCTCAGATTGGTCCTGAATCACTTTTAAACTAAGACTCCTAGTTAGAAAATTTTAAGCTAAATTAGGAGCTCTCTGAGAGGATTCTTAGAATCTTTAAGAATACGGGCCCAGGTCTTTCATGGTGCTTTGTCACTTTATCAGCTGAAGGCAGTATCCCTTACAAAACACCATGCAACTTCATGCAGTTGTGGGAGTTGCTTTATTGGTGACATTAAAACTGTCTCAGGGATGTACTAAACAGCCATCCATATAGAATTTCAACCCAGACTTGACAAGGAAATCTTAGATGACTACAACCTTTAATGAGCACCTATTTCCATTTGTACTCCACCCTCCTTCCTCAAATTTGCACAAGCAACAATTTCATTAAATGACTAATGTAATATTTGTTCACATGGTTTGAAATGACAGACTTGTTTGTATGCGGCATGACAGAGAATACTAGTTATACTTGGTGACTCAGCAGGGGCGGTTATAGGTAGGGGGGAGGCAGTCAGCTAGCTAGTCAAAAGACAGGCATTTATGCGTAGTTAATAGATTACAGTAACTTATTAGGCTGCTTTGCCTATCGCCCGTTATAAATCAACTAACATAATCTATAAAGGTGCAAAATACATTTACTTCTTACACATATTTGAGAATCGAGATATTTCCTGATATATTTTAGGGATATATCTAATTAAAATAAATTTATAAATTAATAAAACCCCTGCTGAAAAAAACAATAGACACCATTACAAATGTAGTAATGATTTTACTGTTTATAATGGGATTTATATTGGTTTTACTGGAAACTGTAATGGTGCCTGTTGGTCTCTACTGCTAATTGGTTGCCTTCTATTGGTGGCTTGTTAAAACTAATAAATCCTAATGGAATATGTCCCAAAAAAACACTACATAAAACCATTTTTAATGGTTAAATGTTGATGGTTTGTAAAGTTCGTAATGGTATTTGTAGTGGAAACCATTTTTTTTCTGTTTTTTTTTTTAGTAGGGACATAAGCCTATATCAGTTATACAGTGGTGTTGTGGCTGCTGTGTGTCACATGACAAGCATGAGAACCCCTCCCCCCCCCTTCACTTGTGCCCCCTCAAAAATAATGAGTGCATGATGCCCCCTGACGCTACAATAATAAATTATTTGGCAAATAAATGAAACATGATGAAATATTTAATTTAGTTGGAATTGTTATAGATTACTTCTAGAGATTGCAGTGATACATGACATGGTGAAAAATGATTGAATGAATAATACTTAAAGTAGGCTAAGATGAATTTGAAAATTGTGCCCCTAAAAGCACAAGTGGCCCCTGTCTGCCCTCCCCCCGTGGTTCTAGTTACTGTGGTCTAGGACCGCCCCTGTGACTCAGACACTTTTAGCATTTTTTTAATATAGAAAACATGACACTAGAAACAAGTGTTTTTTGTTTTGTTTTGTTTTTAAGTGCAACATGTTTAGCAGTATAAAAAACATACACTAATACTTACAAATATGCAACATAATTATCCAAATTACAGTTGATTAATTGATGATGTGGATGCCAAAAGAGTACTCTGTGTGCCCATGGACATACATTTAAAACCCAGAGTCCATTTGTCCATTCTGCACTCATTTGCCAAACACGCTTCCTGATGGAGGATTGGGTTTCTCAAGCACTGTCTCGCTTCCAGATCGTACTCCACTGAAAACAGATGGCGCCACCTTCCCCATGCGTTCTACACAACAGACAAAAACACAACGGTCTGATTTCAGGGATTTTTGCAGGTGAAAACGTTTTTCCCGCTTGAATTAAGTGTATTTTTTTCTGAACCCAATGTCAGATATTTGTTCTTATTTGAATCATAAATGTAAAGAATTAATAAATCAAAATAAACTTGCTTAAGTTTGATTAATTTCTTGTCAACATTTGCACTGGAAAAACACAAGACAAAAATCCTGAGGAGGAACATCACTTCTTGCAGTGTGAATAAAAGGTTGAGTAAAGTTATTTCCATATTCTAGTTAAGGTATGTCATTATATTTACAAAACATACTGACTCATGTTCTCTTTCATTTATTCCTTAATTTTCTTTACTTGGTCTTAAAAGGGTCTTTAGAAAGGCTTAAATTGACCTTCAAAAACCTACGGGGACCCTGATAATTCATTATGTACAATACTATTCTATAGTATGTAATAACTGTACATTACTATTATTATTGTATTCTACATTATCGCAGTAAAAAAAAAAGTAAAAGTTCCAAAAGATATTACATTCTTATACATCATTTTCAAAAGGACAATCCCTGTTCTAATCTAAACTATAATAGCTAATCTACTGATTTACGGTCAAAACATGACAAACTTACCACATTCCACCATGACCTCGTATGTTTTGCTCTTGACCTCTCCCTTCAGCCCCAGTTTACTGCGGGCTCCCTTCAGGTCCTCTTCCTTTACAACTGGCCTCTTCTTCTTCTTAACCTCTGACTGATGGAAAAATCATTTCAACAGAGAAATGTCTACAGTAGTTAGCACTTAAATTGTTACACATACTTTAATTTCTAATCTGCTCACTGAATAGATAAATCTTCATACCTGAGACATTCTGTATGTTTGCGGGTCTGGTTTCTGGATAAGTTGGCGCTTTTGTCTTCTTTTCGTCCTGGCTCTTTTATACCCTTGTCACCAGCTCAGTGTAACCCCCATCCCCCCTCTCTCTCTTATCATTATATATTATTAGCTCTGCAGTCAGTGTCAGAAAGCCTCTTTCTGAGCATGACTACTATGAACAGCTGAACACATTACAAACAAACCCTCACGTCCCTCCTCACAGATCAGTGACGTGTAGATGAAAGAATCCATTTTGTTGCTACAGGTCAAAATTGTGAAAAACAAACTGTTTTTGATATATATATATATATATATATATATATATATATATATGACACGCTCAAGTCAATTCATTTAAACCAGATTTGGTTTACAACAATAAACGATTCAATTCACTACTTGAATGCTGAATATGTAAAAAAAAAAATGAAACCTTGTTGGTTGTGACAAATGTGTGTAATGATGGAGACGTTAACATGTCACACAGATTATATAATCAAATCACTACACACTTTTCTGGGCTGGTGAGTCAGCCTTTGTGAATGAGTTGCAACCGAAGTCATGCGCCAATAAAAATAGATATTCAGAAACAGTTTTTATGTCAGTCATTGTGATTGTAACTTCTCGTATACATGGATCTAATGTGAAAACTATACATTTATGGCATTCAGCTTTTAATGTTGTCATCTTTTCTAAAATCTTTGTAAAAATTATTTTATTGTTATTTATTTATCTATTAATACATTTATTTTTATTATTTTTTTATTTTTTAAGTCTACCAGGGGTGGGATGGGTTCTAAATTTGCATAGTTGCTTTTTTTTTTTATACTACTGTTCCCAGAAGAAAATTCAATAAACATTGTGATTGTACACTATGCTCAAACATTTGGGGCTGGTAAGATTTTTAATGTTTTTTCTTTTCTATTTTTAAGAAGTCTCTCACCATGGTTACATTTATTTGATCAAAAATACAGTACAAACTGTAATGGCGTACAGTATTATATATATTAGGGCTGGGCAAGTTAACGCGTTATCATCGCATTAATTGATTATTGCCAACAATTATTTTATCGCACATTAACGCAGTTTTTTATTATTATGAAATAATACAAAACTGTTATTCACTGTTATTTTTAACAGAAAGGAATGCAACATGCTCACATTGGCATTGGACTCTGATCATAACTTGTTTTTCTATAACAAACTATAAAATATTTTCTATAAAAACAATAATGCCCTGTAAGTGGGAAATAGCTTTGGTTTTATATTTAATTTGATTATATTAATGGTATAAATTGAGATTTACAATAAATATTTTGACTGCTACTATGTAAAAGGAATACTGCTGTAAAAAAAAAAGCACCTTATTTGTTTAAAGTGTTTGCGAACCAAATGTCATTGCACTTTTGTTCATATAGCAGTACTTTTAAATGAAAAAAAAGTGCACAATACACTACTTTTGATATTACATAATATGTGTGCGCATACTGTGTACATATATATATATATATATTTAGAAAAATATTTACATGCATATGTATATTCATATAATTTATATTATTTATAAAAATATTTAATATATAAACATTTTTCTTAAATATATACATGCATGTGTGTGTATTCATATATACATAATAAATATACACAGTACATACACATTATGTAAACAAAAACTTTTCTTTTGAATGTGATTAATCGTTTGACAGCACTAATGGAGATATATACATACATACATATATACATACATATATACAGTGCTGCTTTGCTTGAAAGTATGTGAACTCTTTAGAATTTTCTATATTTCTGCATAAATATGACTCAAAACATCGTCTCTGTAACGTAGTGATGAGGCAGAGAGAGAATCCACTTGCAAGCACAACTTTAATAAAGAAAAGACAAAACTCAATAACTCATAATCCTCACAGAGAGAGCCAGGAACATCCAGGGAACAATACAGGGAATGATAAAACAACGACCAGCAAACACAAGTGAAAACCAAGCTGTTTAAATACACACAGACAGACAAGCTAAATGAGATAACAAGGGGGCGTGGGCAGTTGTCTTAGGAACACACAAGGGTAACTATAGAAACAAACAAGCAAACTAAGGAAACAGGAACTAGACTCAGGAAGTGAAGACAGAAACACCGGGGCAGAGAAACACTTCAACATAAAAGTCCCAGGACAGACACAGTGCACATATGACAATCAAATTTTCATATAAGTCCTGAAAGTAGACAACCGAATCAAACAAGTGAGAATAAATAAATGACTAAGAAAATATTTTTCTGAGAAAAATGATCCAGCGTTATATATCTGTGCGTTGCAAAAGTATGTGAATCTTTGCTTTCAGTATCTGGTGTGACCCCCTTTTCTACAAACATAATAGCTTCTCATTTAAACCAATAAGTTCTATTTTGGTTTCATCCATCCATTAAACCTTTCTCCAATAGTCCTCTGGCTTGTCCACATGATCTTTCTTTTTGGAGAACAGTGGCTTTCTTCTTGCAACTCTGCCATGCACACCATGGTTGCTCTGTGTTCTCCTAATTGTGGGCTCATGAACATTAACCAATGTGAGAAAGGCCTTTAGTTGCTCAGAAGTTACCCTGGGAACTTTTGCAACCTCGCAGACTATTGCACGTTCTGCTTTGGAGTGATCTTTGTCGGTCGACCATTTCTCGGGAAGGTAACAGTGGTCTTGTACACGATCTGTCTGACTGTGGATTTGTGGAGTCCAAACTCTTTAGAGATGGTTTTGTAACCTTTTCTAGCCTGATGAGCAACATTAACTCTTTTTCCGAGGTTCTCAGTAATCTCCTTTGTTCGTGGCATGATTCACTTCCGAAAACATGATCAGACTTTGATAGATCCCTGTTCTTTGAATAAAACAGGTCACGTACTGACATTTGATAGTCATTGCACTGACTGAAAACACCTCTGCACAGATGGTGCACAAACTTTTGCCACTCACAGATATGCAATATTGGATTTTTTTTTACTGAATAAATAAATGACAAAGAAAATATTTTTGTTTTGTTTGATTGGGTTCTCTTTGTCTACTTTCAGGACTTGTACGAAAATCTGATTATGTTTTGGGTCATATTTATACAGAAACATAGAAAATTCTAAAGGGTTCACAAACTTTCCAGCAGCACTGTGTGTATGTATATATATATATAATTAAATTGAATAAAAGATATATATATATATATATATCTTTTATTCAATGCTATTGTACTTCATTCACTTGAAGCTGATCTGCTGTCTGCTAATGCTTATTGAACACAAAATCAAAGAGGATACAGCTCTGAGCGTCAAGAGAGGTCAGCACAAGTTCACATCAGATATGGGTAATGTCAGCAATCTATAACTGTACAGCTTACTCTGCTTACGTTATTGTACTATAGTGTGTTGAGTTGTTTTGTACACACCATAGCATTCCATTATACATACACTGAACAAAATTATAAATGCAACACTTTTGTTTTTGCCCCCATTTTTCATGAGCTGAACTCAAAGATCTAAGACTTTTTCTATGTACACAAAAGGCCTATTTCTCTCAAATATTGTTCACAAATCTGTGTAAATCTGTGTTAGTGAGCACTTCTCCTTTGCCGAGATACTCCATCCATCTCACAGGTGTGGCATATCAAGATGCTGATTAGACAGCATGATTATTGCACAGGTGTGCCTTAGCCTGGCCATAATAAAAGACCATTCTAAAATGTGTAGTTTTACTGTGTTGTGGGGTCCGAAAACCAGTCAGTATCTGGTGTGACCACCATTTGCATCACGCAGTGCATGGGGCCATTTGCCTGGCCATGGGGACCTTGGGGCAAAAATGCCACTAAATTGGACAAAAATGCGCCTGCACAAACAAATTAAATCTATTACGTCTGTTGCTAACAAAGCGAAAATGAATAATGTCGATTGTGGCATTAAATTAAGATTTAATGTATTTATGCCGCATTTCATTTTAGGCGTTTTTAAAGTGTTGCGCATTTTAACAAATCACACACAATTCTGTTGAGTTTAGAAATGGCAATGGCCAATCAGAGGCCTTCAGATGAGTCATCACTGAAACTCATCAGTTTTGAGTGCGCGCGGGTTCTCTGATTTAATTCCGGACTTCGAATTCTCTCATCATAAACAACAAAGCGCAGATGTACTTACAGTGCAAGCAAGAGATTCATTTCAGATTTAGTTATAATAGTTTTGTTTTTTGGTTTGAGAGTGCTTAAATTTGCGATAGATCAAAGTTAGTCATAATGTCACTTATAGCCTAACATTACCTATAATTTATTCGAATAACCATGGAAAGGAAACGTTATATAGGCTAAGTATCAATTTCTAATGCTTTTTTTATTAAATTGTAAATCACGTTAAATACAAATTCAGTCCCATTAAACATATTTTATTGGCCTATGACACCCATGTCTGGTTCTTGCCTAAAAAGACGGATTTATGATGTTTAATACATTTGGCTGCTTTTAGCCTTACCCTGGAGTCTGTTCACCCTCCGCCTCTTTCAGTTTTGGGAGCAGACGTAGTCTGGGTACAGGCTACAATTAGGTGAAGTAGGAATTTGACCTGAGTTATGTCTTTATCATACATTCTGGAGCAGTAGCCGTACTACGGAGCCCGGGAAGTCACCTGTAGGAGAAAAAAAAACAATCCGTGCCGACGGTTTTGCAATCCGTTCCCTCAGTTTATAAACCGTACTCACGAATTCTTAAACTGTTCCCTCGGTTTAACAAATCGTGCCCACGGATTAATAAACAGTACCCACGAATTTCCAATCCGTGCGCTCAGATTTTGTAAACTGTACCCACAGATTCATAATCCGCGCGCACGCTTTCGCAATCCGTTCCCACGGGTTTAAACTGTACCCACGGATTCATGCAGCAAGCTCCTAGGTAGCCTACGTGTTAACGAATCATACTGTATATTGTTTTATTGCTTATTATTATGTGGAATAGGCCTACAGCAAATTGTAACGGACACGAGTTGGAATACGATTTAATAAGAAAGATGTGCGTGTGTTGCTGCGGGAGGCATAATAGCTAAAAGCAGACTCCCCTTGTTTTGTGTGAACCCTTGGTGTTTCTTTTTTTTTTCTTTTTATTAAGCAAACAAACATACAGATACTTACAGATAACAAATCAAATACAAAATAACCAAGGTCAACAAAACATACATGACAGCCAACATGATTTGTGTGTGTGAGTGAGTGAGTGAGTGAGTGTGTGTGTGTGTGTGTGTGTGTGTGTGTGTGTGTAAGTGTTGGGGGTGGAAGTATATAAATAAAGGAAAGTACAACAGACATGACAAAAGTAAAAAACAACAACATAATAGTAATGATAACAGTAATAATAATAATAATAATAGCATTAATAACAAAAATTAGAGGATGGAGGATGAGGACGGTGATAAGTAATAATAGTACATTTACATTTATGCATTTAGCAGACACTTTTATCCAAAGTGACTTACATTGCATTCAAGTTACAGTTTTTACATTTTATCAGCTCTTGCTTTCCCTGGGAATCAAACCCATGATCCTGCGTTGCTAGCGCCATGCTCTACTATTTGAGCTACAGGAAAGCTGTATAATAGTAATAGTAGCAGCAACAATATCAATAAATAAATAATAACAGTAATAATAATAATAGTAATTAACTCAATTAATCAGAAATGAGGGGAAAGTTGGAGGGTGAGGATGACAAACATCAATAATAATTGTATTAAATAGTAATTAGTAATAGTAGCAACAATAACGATAATACATTTATTCATCCGAGACAGGGGGTGGTTGGGGAATCAGTAAGAGGACAAATTGTAATAATAATAATAATAATAAAAATAATAATGGTAGTAATAGTAATGACGAAATAATAATAGTAATAATAATAATAAAGCTATAAATAGTAAGATATTGTAAGGCTGCCTCTGGACCCTCCATGCGTAAGGCATAAATTAGGCCCAAAACGAGCCATCAAGGAGAGGTGCTGCGGGGGACAAGGCCCAAAGTCCCACCCCCGGCCGCCACTCACATGCATATGTATATGTATTGTTGAGTGTATGATACATTGAAATAGCGTGACGTGCAGCGTGGAACCAGCCCAGTGCAAAGTCCAAAGTCCAACCCTTGGTGTTTCTAACTCGATCCTAATGATCTGAGTGGTCTGTTAGGTTTATATTCAGTGAGCATATCTGCAATGCATTTAGGTCCTATGCCATTGAGTGCTTTATAAACGAGTAAAAGTACTTCAAAATCAATCCTAAATGTAACTGGAAGCCAGTGTAAGGACCTGAGGACTGGTGTGATATGCTCAGATTTTCTGGTTCTAGTCAGAATCCTGGCAGCAGCGTTCTGGATGAGCTGCAGCTGTCTAATGGTCTTCTTTGGAAGGCCTGTGAGGAGACCATTACAATAATCCACCCTGCTGGTGATAAAGGCATGAACAAGTTTCTCCAAGTCTTGACTGAACACAAAACATCTAATTCTTGCAATGTTTTTGAGATGATAGTATGCTGATTTAGTTACTGCTTTGACATGACTACTAAAACTAAGGTCTGTCTCCAGAATCACCCCAAGATTGTTTACTTGGTTTTTAGTTGTTTGACCCCTAGACTCAAGGTATGCATTCACCTCGAGAACTTCATCTTTGTTTCGAAATGCAATGACTTCAGTTTTCTCCTTGTTTAACTGAAGAAAGTTCTGGAACATCCACATTAACAGTATCTAACTCTGGGGGGAAAAGTATAATAAAATCACCAAAATAAGTCTTCGTGTTAAGAATGAATAGTACACAAACACATTTCCAAAACTGTAAAATGTTATTAAAAATAAAGCATTCATGAATTATTGTATGACAAACATTTTACTGTCTTAAGTGCACTCATTTATTTAGCCTATAAATTAAAATAATAATAATAACTATTATTTTATTATTGTTGTTGTTGTTATATATTTAGGTTACATGCATTTAGAAGAAGCTTTTATTCAAAACGACTTACAAAAGAGTAACAAATAACTCCAAAGTCAGTCACAATGCCAGGTTTATTATACAATAATAATCAAGTCTAAGATGATCACAAATTAAACAAGATTCTGACGCACATCTTTCTTATTAAATCGTTGTACTCCAACTCGTGTCCGTTACAATTTGCTGTAGGCCTATTCCACATAATAGTAAGCAATAAAACAATATACAGTATGATTCTTTAACACGTAGGCTACCTAGGAGCTTGCTGCATGAATCCGTGGGTACAGTTTAAACCCGTGGGAACGGATTGCGAAAGCGTGCGCGCGGATTATGAATCTGTGGGTACGGTTTACAAAATCTGAGCGCACGGATTGGAAATTCGTGGGTACTGTTTATTAATCCGTGGGCACGATTTGTTAAACCAATTGAACAGTTTAAGAATTCGTGAGTACGGTTTATAAACTGAGGGAACGGATTGCAAAACCGTCGGCACGGATTGTTTTTTTTTCTCCTACAGGTGACTTCCCGGGCTCCGTACCATACAAACTCCGGTGTTTACATGCAAAAAAATAAATAAATAAATAAATAAATCAGAGCTACTTTACATTTTATAAATATATAAACAATTAAATCCTATTTACAAGCTGAATTTCTTTCAGAAAGGTGATGACAGCCTTAATTATAGATTGTGTGCCAGGCAAACTTAAGTTTTTTAAAATGGTTTCCTCATGTCGCCTCAGGGTCGCTTCGGGGTGTTGTGTTCGGATTGAGTCCCCATCCGTACAGATCGCAGTCCGGTAGAATCCCCCTCAGTAAATTTAGGCCTAGACGCTCAGGCCCGGCACGTGTCCGACAGTTTAACAGAATTACGGCCCGAGTCCAGCCCGTCTTTTTTTTTTTTTTTTTCTTCTCCCAAATCAGATTATACTGTTTCAGCTATTAAAATAGTTCAGTTTTGTATGAACTAGCAAAGTGATTATATTTCGTTTCGTTTTTTTATTAAGTTAATTTAGAAAAACGTTTGGAGCATTTTTTTGTTCATTAAATAAGTTTTTTCTTTCTTAAAGTAACGACCAAGCGGCCAGCGGCAGACCGGCAGGCTGATCATAGCCTATGTTTGATCAATTTAGCCTTCTCAAATCATCACGACTTGCCTAAAATAAAATCTATAGATATAGCCTACTGAAACAGTTCAATACAACAATGTTTAAACGTTAAACCTAGATAAATGTGCGCTATATCCAATAGTTTGTGCGGAGAGTCGAAGCTAAAGCGCAGGACATGGAGGCGCCAGCGCAATCAATTGCATTTTTTTTCAATGGAAACAACTTACGCCGTAATTTTTGCTCATAAAGGTAAGAGTAATACATCATTAGGAACTCTAAAGGGTCTACTTTTATTTGTGTGCACTCACAATATCAACAAAACGTGCTTTTAAGAAAACAATGATGCGCTTTCTGCCGTTTCGCCTTGAACAGGAGCCCTTTACAAAAATGAACCGACATGATAAATATATCTATAGAAAGCTTCAAATTACTACTTAACGAAATTAATCAAATCGAATCAAAAACTCTGTCATTATAATCAGTGAAGATGCACTTCTCTCTAAAGGCGCATCTATGAGGAGACTGCGAGTCAGGATCATCATCATCTTTGCGACACTGACACAGAAAACACTGGTTTATTAGTAAATAATTCAAATATCTCATTCGCTCTTCACAGTCGCGGCACGGTCTCGTGTTGTTTCCACCAGCGCGGCAATTTTTTTCATCACCAATTGTTGGATGTCTAAAATATAAAAATAAGGAGAAGCCAAAAACAGGCCCGAGGCGTGAAAATTGGCCCGATCGAAGCCCGGCCCTAGAGGCGTAAAAAAGTCGGGGCCGTCCCGGGGCTGAAATGCAGGGCTCTAGCGTTCCCCTCGGTATAAATCACGTTTCCCCCTCGGGGGTCGGATTGAGCAGTCGCGCGCAGTTGCTCTCCACCGACTGCGCTGATCAAAAGCATGATGGGAAACGACTGACTGATGACACAGCTTAATGCTCATTGGTTCAGACAACCGTGATGCTGCGTTATCTTCTAAAATGTTTTATTTTCTAAAATCTGATTTCATGCCATTATGTATTTAAATTGTGCACGAATATTCCCAAACACTATGACAATGCGATCTCTGTGTGAGGTATGTGATTGTTGTCATAGTTTCTGTAAAAATCAAAAATACATGTTTGAATTCAAATAAAAATGGATGATAAATACGCCTTTCGTATGGAATTAAATAGCAAGCACTTTGAGTGTCTTGTTCATCATATTTATATTAATATAAAAGCAACAGAACTGAAATTATATCATGTTTATCAGCAGCACAGCATACGAGTGAGAATAACGCGATATCCGCCTTTGATCGCGTATGTATCTGTTCCACTTCGAGAGGTCAGAACCGTCCGTCTTGACTGAGCTTATTTCACTCCTCCCCTCACTGCAGCCGCCTGCTCTCGCCTACATTTCAGGCGAGGCGAAATACCTCGTCTCAGCTAAGTGGTAAACAATCTGTGCTGTTCTTAGCTGTTACAATGAACATAAGAGTATGCATTTACTCCCGGCATCTGAATCATTGAAGATGGCACAGTGACACAGTAGCTCCGTTTGATTTCTTGAAGGGAATGTGCCCAAAAATGCAGGCAAATACCTGTATGTGTGTGCTAACCATTTTACACCAGATTTCTTCGTAAATGAAGGTCAGTACAATGCAGGATTTGTATCAAAGCTGTTAATCAAGGATGGATCAATACCAATTCTGCATGATCCTACCACTTCACATCCTCATAACGCAAGTATCTGAGAAGCACGAGTTGTAAACTCATAGCCCTCTTCTGGAAAGGGGACGGGGAACAGCAGCTCGTTTGCATTTAAAGAAACACACACACGAAAACTTCATATTTATTTTATTCTACCCAAAAGGGGCATTTACGGCAAAACGGAACAAAATATCGATGAGTCATCCAGCACTACAAGGGTTTTTGTCCAATCAGATGCTCTCTAGAATGAGAATGTCCCTCCCACTAAGTGATCTCTCTTCTCTGCTCTAATCATGGTTCGTCGGTGTGTATTTGGCTGTTCTAACGCACGTACTTTATTTTGTTTCCCAACCACAATCTGGTTACGAAAAAAGTGGCTGGAGTTTATACATTTCGAAGAAGGGGCTATTTGCGCCAGCTCGCGGCTTTGTGACAGGCACTTCTCTGATGAATCCTTCACCAATTTGGGGATGGTTAATGCTGGGATAACGTGCTACCTTACATTAGCAAACACGGCCGTTCCCACTCTGTACACTGTAGGCGCTTCCCCTCCCGCACGAGTAAGTATTGTTTTCTTCAGACGTTGCATTTCTTTCATCAAAATGTAACCACTAAGCTCTCCGCCTCGGAAACAACCTTTCTTGTATGCTCTGCTGAGTGACGTAGCGGCGTCATGACGCAGGAATCATTTGAACCGGATCTTTCGAACCGATTCTTTGAAACGAACATTTAAAAAAAAAAAAACAGTTCGGAAAAGAGTCGGATTCCCAAACACCGAACGAGCATAGCAAGCGACGGACAGATATGGTGAAAAGGTGCGTTTTGGGTTGTTATCCGCACAAAACCTTGTTCCCTTTCCCCAAGCTGCCGTGGTTGCGAGCCCGCTGGCTTGAATTTTTGCATTTTGAGGAAGGAGGAATATCGGAGAGCTCGCGGTTGTGTGCGAAGCATTTCGCCCCAGAATGCTTCACAAACTTACAGCAGTACGAAATGGGTTTTGCTGACTTTCTTAGCTTGATAGATATGGCTGTTCCGACAATATACACCGTTGGTCCGGCACCGAGTGTGAAGGTAAGTAGTTACGCCTGCCTGGTTAACATTGCAGTTTATTATATCGAAGAACCGCCCACTCTGACCGGAAGTGGCAGTCTGACTTACGTATAGAACAACCAACCATGGTAGTTTTTTGCATTTAAAGGGACAGTTCACCGCAAAAATGAAAATTGTCATTTACTCACCTCATAACGTTCTAAACCTGTATGACTTTTTGTTCAGTGTATGACAATACAACATAGTTTGAAGAATGTTTGTACCAAACAACAACAAAACCAGTTACCACTGACTTCCAGTTTATGGACAGAAAACACTGAAACATTTCTCACAATATCATTCATAGAATTCATAGAACTATGTTTGGATAGTAGTCTCTGCGAACAGGTTTTACAGGTAATGTTTAAAAATGTGTAAACTTTAAGGTCAAAATATGTGGTTCACGGTTTTGTTGTTTTCTAACATATATAAAGAATATTTACATTGCTTTATTTCTTTATTGTTGCATCTTTCCAACAGCCAGTAACACGCGAGGTAGGCTGCCAATGTAATGCTCCGATTCTAAAGAGCGTTGCGGTCCAAGCAGTACGCACCCAGAAAAAGCCAAAACGGAGAAGTAAAGGTATAATTTTTAGATAAAAGTTCACATGTGATTTTAACAGTTTTGTGTTTTGCTTCACTGGTTTGATTTTCATTTTTATGTGGTTTAATAACAGCCATTCAAGTGAGACCACTTTTGAGTCATTGTGCTAGTGTGTCCTGCTCTGATGAGGATTTTCCCGTCAAATCTGAATCTTCATTTACATTAACACCAATTAAAAGGCCACGCATGGAGGATTCCCCTGAGGGGTCGCCATACAGCTCAGAAGAACCAACAGATGACATCCATGTGCCTAATATAATTAAAGAAGATGACATAAAGTAAGTCTGTCCATGTTTCATTTGGGATGTTGTTTTGTAAACTCACAATCAGCTACATGTTGGTATTGAACACCCACTTTTCATGATTCAGTCAAATCCAGAATATAGCTAAAGTTCACATTAAGAACGATAACAGTAACTAACTATATTGGGCTACATTCACACCGCAGGCAAATGTGGCCCAAATCTGATTTTTATTTTGCTCACGTGACTCAGATCTGTTTTTCTCATGAACAGTGTGAACAGCACAAACCACACGGAATCTGATCTTTTCAATTCTGATTTGTGTCACTTCCATATGTGGTATTAAATCCGATACATGTCAGACATTTTGCAACATGACCACAGTCTAAACAGTCATATCGGAATTCATGCGACTTTTGCGTCACAATTCTGCATTCATAGGAGTCACTTCAAAGATTTTACATACCCAAAGTTATAGAGTGACTGCAACAATATCATTATTTTTATAGTTGTGGCATTCCCTAATCTTATAGAATTGGAATGATTATTCAAACTTTATAGTTATCGTCTTTAGCGTGAATAGTGTGTATCGGTCATATTACAGAAGTTCAACAAAGTATGCCATTTAAAGGGGTCATATGATGTGATTTCTTGTTTTCCTTTTCTTTAGTGTGTTATGTAGCTGTTTGTGCATGTATACAATCTACAGAGTTATAAAGCTCAAAGTCTCCCACAAAAGGATCTAAAAGAGAAGGCTGATCCAGACCGGCCTAAAACGTCTCATTCAAACACGCCCCCACATGTCTACATCACGATGTGGATATATTTCCATAATTTCCCAAATGTTCATGCAAAGAAAGAAGGTGTGGTTTCAGTAACCGCAGTAGTGCTGATGCAGCCATGTCAGGGAGACGCTGTGTGTTTCTATGCGAAAGCAAAAGCACTTTATTTGGCCTTCCGGAAGTAGATGCAATTAGGAATCATTGGCTAATATGTTTACAACAGAACAGCACAACCCAAATGTTCGAATTTGTGCAACGCATTTTATGAACGACAGTTTCATGAACCTAGGAGAGTACAAGGCTGGCTGTGCACGAAGGCTATTTCTAAAAAAAAAAGAAAAAAAAAAAAAAGGGTAAATTCTGACTTTGCTCTGAAAATCTGGTGCTTCTGAATCAGCAACTGTAAGTATGTTTTGTTATTAGTTCAAGTATTTGGTATTGACTGTTCAAATGCGGAGTTTTGCGCATAACGCGTTGTGTGTGTGTGTGATAGAGGGGAACAGGGTCACATCACAGCGGAGTGTACAGCCCGTCAGAAATCATCTTAACCGCGGCTTGTGTACTGCAAATACATACAAGCATCATCATCACTGTGTCTGTCACACGACTCTGTTCCCCTGGGCTTGAACTGATGGTAAAACTAACTTCAAAGCTGAAGCTTGCGATTATGGTAAGGGGGTTACATTTCTGACGTGTGCTTGTGGTGTTCGGCCAATCACAATGCACTGTGTCAGCTGGCCAATCAGAGCAGACTGTGCTTGTCGGAAGGAGGGGCTTTGTAGAAAACTATGCATTTGAGAGAGGCGGGGCATAGAGGAACTACAATAATGTACAGTATTTGAAAAATAATGTGTTTTTTGAACATTAAAGCATGTCAACATATTCGGTTACATCAAATACACAAAATAATTATCTTTAAAATAGCATCATATGACCCCTTTAAAATGCTATGAATTACAATTC
Organism: Onychostoma macrolepis; assembly: GCF_012432095.1. NCBI lineage: Eukaryota > Metazoa > Chordata > Actinopteri > Cypriniformes > Cyprinidae > Onychostoma > Onychostoma macrolepis. Next base: position 21,433,111 of record NC_081165.1, on the reverse strand, counting down.
ACAAGCACATTTTATTTTCTAAAATGCTCATACATACAGTGGGAAAAATAATTATTTGATCCCCTGCTGATTTTGTAAGTTTGCCCACTTAAAAAAAAGGGGGGGGGGGTTAATTTTAATAGAGACAGAATATCAAACAAAAAATCCAGAAAAAAGCAGCATACAAATGTTGAAGAAAAAGAAGAAAGGTTTACATTTTAGTAAGTCATAAGTATTTGATCCTCTACCAACCAGCATGAATTTTGGCTCCCACAGATACTCCTAATTTCAGCTCGCTGTGTGTATAAAAGACTCCTGTCCATAGAATCTGTATCTTCCATTCCAACCTCTCCACTACCATGGGCAAGACCAAAGAGCTGTCAAAGGACATCAGGGACAAGATTGTAGACCTGCACAAGGCTGTAATGGGCTACAAGACCATCAGCAAGAAGCTTGGTGGGAAGGAGACAACTGTTGGTGAAATTATTCAGAAATGTAAAACAACCGTCAGTCAGCCTTGGTCTGGAGCTCCGTGCAAGATCTTGCCTCATGGGGTAAGGATGATCATGAGAAAGGTGAGGGATCAGCCCCGAACTACACGGGAGGAGCTTGTTAATGTGCAGTTGGGACCACAATCAACAAGCAAAACATTGGTAACACTACACCGCAATGGATTGAAATCCTGCAGTGCCCGCAAAGTCCCTCTGCTCAAGAAGTCACATGTACAGGCCCATCTGAAGTTTGCCAATGAACATCTAAATAATTCAGAGAAGGCTTGGGAGAATGTGCTGTGGTCAGATGAGACCAAAATTTAGCTCTTTGGCATCAACTCGACTCGTCGTGTTTGGAGGAAGAGAAATGCTGACTATCACCCCATGAACACCATCCCTATAATCAAGCGAGGTGGAAACATAATGCTTTGGGGCTGTTTTTCTGCTAAGGGTACAGGATGACTTTACCACATTGAGGAGCAAATGGACAGGGCCATGTACTGTAAAAACTTGGACGAGAACCTCAGCAAGAACACTGAAGATGGCTCATGGATGGGTCTTCCAGCATGACAGTGACCCGAAACATACCGCCAAGGCAACAAAGGAGTGGCTCAAGAAGCAGCACATTAAGGTCATGGAGTGGCCTAGCCAGTCTCCAGAACTTAATCCTATAGAAAATCTGTGGAGGGAGCTGAAACTTCGAGTTTCCAAGAGACAGCTAAGAAACCTTAATGATTTAGAGAGAATCTGTAAAGAGGAGTGGACCAAAATCCCTCCTGAGATGTGTGCAAACCTGGTGACCAGCTACAAGAAACGTCTGACCTCTTTGCTTGCCAACAAGGTTTTCTGCACCAAGTACCATGTCAAGTTTTATTTGACTTACTAAAATGTAAATATTTTTTTAACATTTGTATGCTGCTTTTTTCAGTTTTTATTTTAATTTTTTATATTCTGTCTCTATCAGCTAAAATAAACCTACCATAAAGATTTTTTTTTTAAGTGGGCAAGCTTACAAAATCAGCAGGGGATCAAATAATTATTTTAAGCATTCTTTTGCTGATAAAATATTTATGTAAAAAAAAGCTGTGTAAGAGAAGTTACACATAAAATAACATACAAATAGCCATTTTTACACCGTTTATTGAAAAAGCATACACAAGTTCATAATCTGTCAGTAATTCTTAATCATCTAATATTGTTTAGTATTTAACACCCCTCTCCACATCCAATTTGTTTCATTCTCCAACTGAAACCAAGATTGCTCTGTAATAATAGTCAGAATCAAACCCGAAGAGAAAGGCAGTTATATTTCCACCAAGACAAAATCCTTATCAGTAACCTTGTTCATTCAGAAGGCCTGGTTTCAATTCATCCCTGTAAAACACAAACACATACCATGTGCAAACAGTACTCCCACAAACTTGGTCCATTAAATATCAGTTTGACAATACAAGTGATAAAACAACTGGTCCTGTACTCCCAATTACATTCACTCCAACTCTAAACCTACAGGCATCTTCCTCTTCACATTATATCCATTTTCAGAATAAAGATTACAAAGACTAATTTGACATTTTTGCAGAGAATGCATGGTGCAAATGCATCGTTCTCCAAGGATCTGTGCTTTTGTGTTGGAATAAAATCAAATGCTCCATAGAGCAGAAAAGTGTGAGGGTGGATGAGAAAGCATTTGGAAGAAAGGCCTGCTGGTTTAGGGTTTAGAATTTGACAGTGTCTGAGTATATAGAGGCAACAGGGAATGCTTAAAACATACAAAACTTGAAGGTAATACCGCATAAAAAGATACCACAATGTAACGCCAAACTGTGCAAGAAGTTACAGAAGCATCCGCACCAGAGCATCTACCCTGCAATGAGTAGCAATACAGAAACAACGTTTAAAGACAGTTCACCCAAAAATGAAAAGCATCGTGCACTCTCCATCATGTTGATCAAAAACTGTGACGTTTGTTCTTCTGTGAGAAACAAAAAATATTTTTTGATATTCTGATTTGATTTTTTGTCCATACAATGGAAGTCAGTGGGGTCCAATGATTTTTGGACCTCAATGTTCTTAACGTTCTACAGAAGAATGAAAGTCATACAGGTTTGGAACGACATGAGGGCAAGTAAATGACTGAATTTTCATTTTAAGAGGCCATACAAACAACAATTAAAACAACAAATAAATACAGGGAAAATGAGTGCTAGAACACAGTGACACTGATTTGAGGCAGATACACTTTGAAAAGCCAAACAGTCAGACAAGCCATCCCTGGATTTACGTACCTTCTCAGAATGTCTGCTGCCAAATGGTTAAAACCATACACTGCAAGCAGACTGTACCAACTGTATTGTAATTCTCTCATAACACTGCTGACCAGTGTTATTCTGTAACATTTATCAGCACAATTTCCTCACAGCTGACACGCACAAAACTTTCTGCAGCAGCTACACTCACAAACGTGCTTTGGAACCAACAGAGTGACCTTGAACGTTCGCCCAAGTCAGTGTGTTCAATCACATGCATATGGTTAAAGGTACTTATGTCAGAGGAACAACATCAGTATGTTATTTGAATTGCTTTGTTCAGTTTAAAGGCTGGATAGATGCAAGGAGATGTAGTGTGTTGTATATCCACTGGAGAATCACATTCTTTAAGCATGGCAAAGCAGCCGCAGAAGAGAATTATGAATGTGCACAAAAAAACCTTGACAGACTGAAAATATTATGTTTTACCCTTTGACACAGGGTAGCAAAAATCTTTCTAGTGCTGTCCAGAGGCTTTTCTCGTGTATGTCTACCCCCTAATCATAGGTCGAGTTAGTCTTCATGCCCTCACTTTCTGATCCATGTTCAGGTAAATGAGGTGGGGTCATGAGAATGAGAGAGGCCTCAAGTCTAAATTGATTTGAATTCAAACTGGAATACCAAGCCGGTGCTTCTTTTTCTTAACAGGCTTGAGCCCTGTGAGTCTTCGTACATCGTCGTCACCATCTGAATCCTCCATTTCGTCATCTGCAGAGAACAGAATCTGACCAGCACAGAAGGAAGAGGGCAAAGAAAGACGGTGTTCAACTAATCTTTTTTTTTTTTAAACAAACAGGTGATAACTGAAAACATGTCATCCTAAAAGTGGAATACACCTCTTAAACCTAAATAAGGTAATATTCTCCATTACATTCTGACTGAGCTGCTCATCCCTTTACAAGTGAGAAAGATGGACTATGATCACTTGACTAAAACATCTGACATGTCAACGAATTAGTATTTGACACCGATATCGTGTGGATGGAAATGCTACACTCGAGATGACTGAACTCACTGTTCCCTCCTCAAATGACTTGCCTTGTCTCAAATCTAGCACTAGCACAGGATATACATGTATTCATGAGATGTTATTGGGTCAAACATCATATAAATACAGAAATATTAGTAGCATGTTAGCAAACCACATACACTGTGTTCTATTCATCCTAAAAAAAAACTGTCTTCCACTGAAAATCAAGTTTGACCAGAGTTCATTACTGGATGTTTTGTTAAACAGAACAGTCTGTGCAGCCTTTTCTTTAAGGCATACCTGCTTTGTAAAATAATAAACTCACTGACTTATCATGGTTATACACACTTCAGGTCTGAAGTGTTGGGAAATATTAAGGAGCTGTCATGCACATGTAATGGTCATGCATTTGTACTAAGGAAAAAGGGGGATGTCCCATCTAGGACCTGGGTAGAGGGATGGTTTTGAATTTAACACTGTAGGTCAAAGGAAAGCCCAAAATATGAATTCTGCCATTTAAAGATGTTCAAGGAGCAGCAAGAGTGTCTTGCCAAAGCAAGTCTGTTTGGATTCAGATCTCAAATGTTTAGACTTTGTTGATTGTTTTGATAAGTGTTTTATACATTCCATAAACTAATAAATGTTATTTATGTAATCATTTATGTCATCAGTTATGATTTTGTTTAATGGAAATAGGTTTTATTCTGTGGTTTAAACATGCAAATCATTTCATTTCCAATAAAAATGTTAACATTACAAGGTTTTTTTTTTTTTCCTCCAGAGTGTGACCTGGGTCACAGTGGTTGACTGAATCATTTAAACCAGCTATGTTGCTGGTGCTCATGTCTAAAATTATTATGTAATTATTAAGTATTACTCCCACCGAATGGGAGTCTATAGCAGCCCCATAAACGGAATGAGAAAGTGAGAAAATTTGGCACAATTGTAAAGATGGTAATGAATAGTGATTTGACCAATTTTGGAGTCTGTAGAATCAACTCTATGGCACCACCACCAGTTAAAAAAATTCACTTTTCTAAAGCTTATAAATTTTGAACCTTTTGTTCTAGAAAATGAAGCTTAGTTCATCTTAATAATCTCCTCATTGTGATCACATTCAATAGCTTACATTGAGACTCCACCCATAACAGTAGTGGCCATTTTAAATAGTACAGTATTACGGTTTTCATTACTACAAAATTTGCCCAACTCTTACGAAAATTGGAGAGGGTCTTTGGACTGAGCCGCACAGAAACGACTGAACAAAATATTGATATTTTGGTCAAAGGTTATGGTGTCATGAACTTAATTTCAACCCAAAATTGGTTCAAACTAAACTCGGTAGGCTGAGGGGACATGCCAAAGTTGGGAACAGTGCCACCTACAGGTCATGAGATACCAAAAATTTACACTTTTGCTTATAAATTTAAAACAGTGTCAGAAATCTTGATCTTGAATCATGATTCCTTGACTCCTGCCAAATTGGAGGATAACAATTTTGCCAGGATCCGATGAACTGCCTGTCCACCATTTTTAATTTGGTCATAATTTGCAATGTTCTGAACAATTTGACAGATGAACACAAAAATTGGTAGGGATCATTGACAGCATGTCCTGGAGGTACCTGAGAAGTCTGATCAAAGTGCGACCTAGTGTTCCAGAGATGCAAAGATTTTTGCAAAAATGCTTAACTTTTGTCCACTATTTTGATTTAAATGACAAATGTTTTTTCACTACTCTGCCTACAAATTTTGTTTGGATTTTGTCCAAAATCTTTTGTGTGCTCATTCTCACACTGAAAGATCTCCCCAGCAGCCTGATGAATGTGTATCAACTAAGTAGTGCATTTCCTGTGGAACATATTTGGACCCCAAGAGGTATTGTGGCAAGAAATTATGCAGAAGTTGCTTCATTTCTAAAAATGATCTGATATATACAGGAATTCACAATAATAGTGCAATAATAGTTATTCAATTATTACTAATTATTTTATTTAATATTGGATAGACAGATGCAGGCAGGCAGCGTAGCTGGCTTAGCACATATAACTGCTTACAGTTCTTGTTCAATTAAAATATTTAATTAACAGCCATAGGAATAATCATTTACCTTTTTTGCTGTCACATCAGATTGACTCAGTAAGAGTAACTTACTTCTGATTCAGAGTCATCGTGTGACAATGCCCGTCTATAGCGCACTTTGCTGCTGCCACGAGGGTCATCTTCTGCTTCCCTCTCCTCCAATTTGGCTTTTGTTCTGCCCTTCTTCATTAGGAAGTTATCTACCACCCAGAACATCAGAGCCTGGATACGCACACAAACAGGGGCAAACATTCAGTCATTACATTTAACCAATAGGATGCAATTACACTACCATTTAAAAGTTTGAGGTCAGTAAGATTTTTTGGAAAGTAATACTTTATTCAGTAAGAATGCATTAAATTGATGGTAAATAATGTTACATAATTTATAAAGTTACAAAAGATTTATATTTTAAATAAATGCATTTTTTTGTTTTTTTGTTTTATTACTTTATATCCATCAAAGAATCCAGAATAGTTTTTTTCAGTTTACACAAAAAAATAAATAAATAAAAAAAGTAATCAAATCAGCACAATTTTCAACATCCATAATGTTTCCGAAACAAATCTGCATATTAGAATGATTTCTTAAGGATCGTGTTACACTGTATAGTCACAGGAATAAATTACATTGCATATTTTATTAAATCAGAAAACAGTTATTTTAAAACTTATGTTTCACAATATTACTGTTTTTACTGTATATTTGATCAAATAAATGCATCCTTGATGAGCAAAGACACTTAAAAATGCATGTGAGCATAAAAAAAAAAAATCATACTAACCCCAAACCTCTGAATGGTAACGATACATAAGTGTCTCACTTACGTTCACGAAAAACGGGACTATTAGCATGACGATAGCTAGCTCCAGATGAGGGTTTGTTATGGGGTTGAGCGTAGCCAACTGTCCAACACACACAAACACCAGTCAAATACATTACAAACCAAATAATTAAAACAACCATAATTTAAATGACAATTTTCATTTTTAGGTGGAGTATCTCCTTAACTGCAAGTTAGTAAAGCACTATTATAATGATACACGATGATAATAAATTTTCTCCATACATATCAGTTAGTTCAGAACATGAAACACAAACATCTGTTAGTATTTGGACACCTGACTGACCTTCTTCCACTGAGGGAGGAGGAGGACCAACATGATCATGACCTTCTCAAACATCATGATGAGGATGTAGAGAGCACACTGACCCACCCAGGCACTGCACTGAACCGGCTCACCTATGTGCAAACATTAGAAATACAACACTTCAAAACAGTGGTTCTTACCCAGGAAGACCCAGCAAACCTCCAAGAGGGCCCCAAGATGACTTTTAAATGAAGACAAAATAAGCATTAAAACATAAATGTATTTTAATTCAATTTTTTTTCAATTTATTTTTATTTTAAAGAACCAGGATTCCCATGGCCTTGAAAAATGTGGATATATGAGGAAGCCTAGACCTGGAAAGTCATGTAAATTAATAAAATCATAATTATCTTTTAGAAAGAATACTTATTTGGTAAATCACATAAAAGATGAAAAGGTTAAGAATCACTGCTTGAAATATAATTTCCTGTTCATCAATCATCATAAATGTATCTTTCACTGCCAATGAGATCCCACAACCCTGTATGTGCAGTTCAGTGGTTAACCGAAACAAGAAACTGGTGTTAAAATTGGTGGGTTGAACTAGTTAAGTTAATCTCATCTAAATTAATTCAACAAAATTTCATCACAGTGCCTTGAAAGATGGTCTGACTAGTTTCTTTTGAAGGGAACCTTTATATAAAAACACTGTAAAATCATTTATTAAACTTATTGTTTGGTTTTAGACAGGCATTATAGTCCGTGAAGAACAAGATTTCTATCCTAATTTCAAATGAATTTAATTCAGTGAACACAAATTGAACAATGGTAAGGAATGAAAGGGCTGATTCAATTTCCCATTCATGAGTCTGAGGACTGCCCTCTTTATATGAGGCCACATTCACATAAAGAAGCTCAGCGGAAGTGTCTAGTGATCCATGATTAACTCACAGTTCCCACTAGACTTTCAATTTCCTCCTAACAATTGATGTTATGGCTCATACCGTACTCTCCAAAACGCAGCGAATCCCACTGTCTCCATTCAACCACAGCACTAACGGCCTTCACGCCACCATAGATCACCAGCATGCCCAGTGTCGCATCCAAAAGGAAGTTGATCAGGTATCTGTGGAAAACAACACAGCGAGTTGGTCGCTGAGCACAGCTGATAACAAATATGTAAAAACCACAGACACAAAACACTACGGGAAGTACAACGATGTGTGGGGGAAACATTGAAATCACAACGCACACACAGACTCACAGTGAACATGGGTCCTCCTCTGTGAGGTCAGACAGGTAGACATTGGCAAAGTGAATGAACAGCATCCCTATGGCCTGTTTGGAGGTGTCCAGAAACCTGAGAGAGGTGAAGGGGAGGAGGGGCGGTGAGAGGGAGGAGACCTGGTTAGAACTCTCCATTAAATCATGAGGGGAAACGGGGCTTTCTAGAGGGCCGCTAGAAAGATCTCAGGTCAGTGGAGTGCAGCATTGACCGTGCATGTGTATCTAGGGCTTGCTAATGACACGAAATGGTGGTTTACCAGATTCTCCAGGGTCTCCGTTCGTGCTTGGGCTCCCTGAACCGTTTCACTGTGGAGAGGAAACACAAGCTTTCATATTGGAAGCAGGAAAAATGGGGTGATCAATAATGTCTGCCACATGGGGGTGAAGCTAAAAACTCTTTCCTGGCTCTATCAGATACAGTGCAGAGGTCAATAAATGATACATGAGATTAACATTTCAAAACAGGAAGAGCTGAATGAGTAACTGCTTCATCACAGGTTTAGAGTTTTCTGCATTCACATGCAAAACCAAAACAATGCGCAACTGTAGCAGCAATTACAATTTTATTTTCCCTAAGAAAAATAATAAAAGATTGCAAAAAACTACTTTTTTTTTTCCATTCTTTTAATAATGCCATTTTCTTTATACAATATATTTCTTTATATCCCCCAAAATATAATTTTAAAGAGGTGCACTGAATAGTTCATACATGATGTTTGTTTATGTTTCTATATAATTTTTTAGATTCTGACAACAAAAACATTGTAAACTGCATCGGAGAGGACGGTAATAAAGATAAAACAAATGCAATTGCTGGCAGTGTTGCTTCAAAGAAGAAGTGAGAACTGCTGCTTTTTAGGCTGTGGAAACCGCTAGTGCAGCCACCCTAGTTTCCAAACGTGACCCAATGGTTCACACAAATAAAGGGCAGCCTGTTTCACACAATGGCTGTTTGTTTGTGTACAGCTGTTAACTTTGTCCCCTGAACACAATCTCTTACTCTTTACAATTACAGCTCACATAACCTCTGAGAGATGATGATGACACATAACTTACAATTTCACACATCTCGTATATTCCTCTGGATTACCCTGTTCTATTGGACTGTTGTAGTGGGTTGTTTTTTTTTTTTTTTTAATCTCTATTGAGTTATCAAGAGACCTAAGAGATGGGTCATAAAAACAATGATGACTAGTAAAAATCTATCTTCAACTTTAAAACATGCTTTAATAAAGTCTATTCTATTTTTTTGTGATAAGTTCTCTTATGTATACAAATACAAAATGATCTATTAGTTATTAGTCAATGAAATTAGATTAAAAAAAAAAAAAAGAGGTTCAAAGTGATCTCAACGATATCATTCCTCTGCGTCGTTGTTGTGGTTTTGACTCCACAATATTTAGAGTGATTTCTAGTCATCGTTCTTGGTATGAACATCCCAACACAGATTCTTTCATGGCAATGAGACATGTAAGAAGTGTATGCAAGTACACACATGCCCAAAGACCAGGGGTCTGTAAATGACCTAAACAAGTTAAGAAGCTCTGAGAGGGTGTGGCCAAGCAAAAACCAAAGATCCAACATTATGTACCCTTTAAATGTGCTCACACACCGTCTTTAATTAAAGTACTGTGTCAGGTTGACAGTGGTGAGCATGCAGGTACAGCACTGCACTGCACTGCATGACTCACAAACATGCCTTGACCTGTGCGCTTCTGGGACCAAACCCTTAAATCTTCAATGAGTCAACCTGAATTGATCAATTGATCCTTTAATATTGCAAAAAAAAAAAAAAAAAAAAAAAAACAGACAGATCTGTTTGTCCATATTATGACATACATTTGAGTGTAACAGATTATTGAAAAAAATGTGGGGCAACAACTTGGTCCAATGCATCGTTGTTTAATAGATTTTGAGATGTGGCCGTTGTGCTCAAATGTGGAGGCAGAGGAATGCAAGTTTGAAGGGACGCATTTAAGCGGACTAAATGACTGGATGGGTGCCATCAGAATGAGAGTCCAAACAGCTAATAAAAACGTCACAATATTTTTTTCATGATGGATTTGGGTATTACAAACATGCAGCTTTTCGCTTCACAAGATGGTAATTGATAGACTGGAGTCGTGTGGATTATTGTGATGTTTTTAATCAGCTGGTAGGACTCTGACGGCACCCATTCACTGCAGAGGATCTATTTGGCTAGCGAGTAATGTACAGATTTCTCTGTTCCGATCAAGAAACAAACTCATGAACATCTCGGATGGCTTGAGGGTGAGTACACCTGAGATTTTAATATTTTTTTTTTTTTGGATTATCTACTCTTTTAATGAAGACAGTTACCCTATACTTACACATAAGGGTGCTGAAAGCCACCACTCCCAGCAGGCCCTGCAGGAAGATGCCAAAGGTGCCCATGAAGTCCCCGTTTGAGCAGCCCCTGGTATCAGGATCAGTGGGCGAGGAGTTGGAGGATACAGACGGCAGCTGACCCCGCGACAGCACGCTGACCCCAACACCCGCCATTGCGCAACACTTGGTGGATCGAGTGTTTTAAAAAAGCCAGAAAATATCAGTCTCGAGAGGTGGAGATGATCGACAGGACGATGACACAGCTATGGTACATAATGAAGGCTCTCCTATGAGCCTCAAGTCACGGTTACTGAAGCGCAGATGTATCGTGTTTCATACTGGACCTCGATGCGTCGCCATCCAGTTGTGAGCTACCTAATGTCTGTCAGCAGGTTGTGCTGTATAAACATCTCCTTCAGCATCGAGTAAACATGTTACAGACTTAGATGTGTAACGATAGCTTGCGGTTGATGCTCTCAATACTACAACACACACGTTGTCATGGAGACATTTATCGGTTATATTATTGTACAGCGCGTGCGGTTAGCTGCTAGAAGAATAAAATGCTGTGGCTTTACGGTTAAATCAAAGCAGTTAAACGGTTACGGTTAAATTAAGTCAGGAAACAAGACCTTCAGAACTTCACTTCCCGTTATAACGCGTTTTGAAAGGCAAATAATACGCGGCAGATTCGGTAGTTCTGCTGTTTTATAGCGAGAGTCCGGTCAGACGCTCCTGCTAGCAAACCAGCTGAGGAAAAACCCGCCACCGCTGCTTTCAAGAGAAGTGTTGATTCTCAATCTGCTCAGATTCAAGAAGGTCGGCACCCAAACTAATCACATACGTATCTGGTAAGAGAAATATTATCCGTAAAGGCAGGACACTTCCTTTTCCAATGTATTCAGGTGCCGTTTACACTCATTTACGCGACGACCTATTGCGTCATCACTATGTCACGTCGTACTAAAGCATGATGGGATATGTAGTTCAAAGAAAATCCCTTGTAGCAGCAGGTGCAATTCATTAAATTCTAATAAATCTTAGAATTTACTTACTGAACAGCTAAACTTATGCATTTGTATTGTAAAATGCATTTATTTAACCTCATTTAATCCATTTTTATTCCCAACCAAGGAACCACAATTTAATAAATATAAATTCATACATTTTTTTTTTAATTATAAGGGATGTTGCGGGGTCTATAATTATGTTATAATTACTAATTGCATATTTTAAGTAAATTCTCTCAATTTTATAGGAAATTGCAGCTTTTATTTAACATGGATTCATTAAATTAATAAACAAAAATACATAAACAAAATATTTTTATTTCAAATAAATGCTGTTCTTTAGAACATTTTGTTAACCAAAGAATTCTGAAATCTTAAATAACTAATAAGAAAGGTTTCCTGAGCATCAAATATAACAGAAGGATCATGTGACACTGAAGACTGGAGTTATGGCTGCTAAAAATTCAGCTTTGCCATCACAGAAACAAGTAAAAATGTTAAATATATTAAACAATTATTTTTAATTATATTTCACAAGATTACTGTTTTTTGAATCAAATAAATGCTGCCTAGTGATAGTTAGCATAAAGGACTTCTTTCAAAATATCTTATTGACCCAAGACTTTGAACAATAGTGTACACAGGAGACCATGCAGAAACATCTACTTAAATATTAATATCTACCGTCTATAAATGTATATTCTAAAGAAAAAAATACATTCATTATTTAAAGCCATCACAGCCCCAACCACTTTCTTTAAATTCACCCACTGAAAAAAGGAACCAAATGCAGATTCTGTTCATTTTATTTTTCTTTTAAATAACAATTTCCACCAACATATAATTAAAAGTAAACCAATATTGTTTCAACAACCTTTAATCAAACAGATGAAAATCAGCAAATGAACAGAACAGAATGTGGCAAGACAAGGATTTCAAAACCATCTTTCACCATTCCAGCACAAATTGCTTAAAGAAGAAGGATCAAGGGAAATGGACTGCTAAATCAAGAAAAGGGAGACTGTTGCATATCTCATTATCAATTCAAATACAATCCATAGATAACAAACCAAACGATGCTATCTTGTTGAGCAGGGGACATAGCTTTGCAATTGCAAGACCAAACGGTTTATTTAGACCATTACAACATAGAGGCCCCTGAAATGATTTAATGCAGTATATGCATTTAAACACAGTTGCTGCATTCAGCTTAATATTAAAAATATTACTTTTACAAGCAGACACATTTGTAAGAGTACAAGACTCTTCAGTTTGGTGTTGTTGATAAACCCTGGATTTGCCATTATGAATATTATCCCTATCACAGTCACTGACATAACCTGAAATCTTTGTGTGCTTATGTCTTAACCACAACACCTCGTCATTTTTTTTTATTACTCTGCATTTTTAATTAATAATGCATCGTTAGGATGAGCAAATGATTATTAGTATTTACAGAAACCACAATGGCCTCATCTTTTACACTGTTGTGTTACAGTGTAATTCCCAAGCTTTTTATAGAAAAACCAAACCAAAATGGGAGCATTAAAGCAGTCCCACTAAAATTAACATCTGCTTATTTACAGTATTTATTTACATTCACGCTCCTGTATGTACACGGTTGCATACCACTTACAGTACATGGGCAACTGTTTTTTGTGCTTAAGGTAATTGCATTGTCATCCGCTCTACAGTTAATAAAGGTTTCAGAAACAAGAGCTTTGCTTATTGTTGCAGACACTGAATGGACTAGTTCCTCTGACTCAGGTCTAACCTTACCCTGAGTTGAACTAATCTTTAAAAAAAGATCACAAACTTAACAGTAGTCCAGGCTTAATTTGAGAGGGAGAGCCCAGCTGTACAAGTACCATATTCACCCTGTTGAAAAACGCCCCTCCAGCAGTATCTAATGGTACGGGAGGCGTCTAAAGCGCTAAGTGATTTTAAAGGTTCTATGATCCATAGAGCACAAGGAAGATCACAAACATTAGGAACGTCACCCAAAATGTCAAAGGCCCTGCTCTTCTCTACAGAATGTCAACCTCAGCTGGCAAACTGTTGGTAAAATGCTAGCTTGACCCGCTCGATATGATGGCACAGCTTGATGGCGGGGCCGAGCTTCAGGTCCATACATTCTTGGACAGTGGGAAGGTTCAACAGAAGCAGCGCTTGACCGTCAATTTCCTGGAAGGTAAATGAAAAAGAGAATCACCATCACTAAATCACCAGTAATAAGCATGTGAGCCAGGAAATGTAGTTTAAATGAGTGTATGGAATGTATTGGGGCCCGAAACGTTCTGCAATCAAATTACTCAAATCTACAAAGCTGGCCACAAATGAAGAATTCTCACAACAACGTATTCATTTGTTGCACTAATTTGTTCCCTCATTTTAGGTAAATTGTTCCCATGACTTACTAATTAGTTTCCTCATTTTAATGAAATCAATTATTCGCATTGTACTTATAATATGTTACTGCCTGCAGCTAATCTAAGACCCTTTGAAATCCAATCACAGGTGCTCACAGAAGACTACTACTAAGTATAAATGGCAATGTGACTGGATGCTAATGCATTGGAGCTGTGGATATATTAGAGGGGCGTGTTCATTACTTGATCCATAAAGATGCGTGCCAGTGGAGCACAATCGGTGGTCCTGATGAAACGAACAACATCTGTGACACTCCATTCCAGTGGACTGCTGTCCAAACACAGCTTGGGAGGAACTTCAGTACGTGGACTCTTCAGAAGAGAGCAAAACAGTCAGTACTGCATTATGTGTTTTCATACACAAAACAGTACAAAACCTAGTTATGGAGTTTTATTGCTAAATGTGTACTGTATACTGTAAGTCAGCAGTTCTCAACCTTTCTAACTTCAAGGCCTCTCAAAGATAAAATTTTAAAATTTCTAAAAGCTGCTTTCCATTTTTCCACAGAAACCAATAAAAATAACTATGATGTCAGCTTACATCTTGATCTTTAGTTGTTTTAGCTTAAAGCATATTTATTCTTATTTTAAATCATTTTTAGCAATTTTACCACCTCTTGGAAGTAGGCCCCAGTCCCATGGTTAAGAATCACTGCTGCAAATTAATATTAAATATTACATTATTGTCTAATAGTTCTAGAAACCCCAGTGTTACCTTGGGTGAAGGAGGTCTGTTCTCATCATCTGAGCAGGACGGTGAGCGAGCTTTGCGCCGTTTGCGTGTGGGACGGGGGGTTTCTGGAGGGGACGGGGAGGGGGTGGGAGGCTGTGATTTCTTCTCTGAATATTCAGAGTCATCCATCAGCTCGTCTTGCAGTTCAGAGCCTGTGTCTTCACTTAGAGAGTCATCCTCATCCAGATCTTCTTCATCACCACTGCCCTGTAAGACAAAACAGTGACATTAGTAGATTTGTATGGAATGCCAAACTGCCATAATTAGAAATAAAGAAAGAAAGAAATGTACCAAGAAATGTAAAAAAGCAAAAATAAAGAAATATATAAATAAATACAAAGAAAAGTAAAAAAGCAAAAATAAATAATTATTTGTAATTTTATTTCCTTATGTATTTTTTCATTTTTTCCACATTTTTTTAATTTTTATTTATCCAATTATTTATTTCCACTTTTCTTTATTTTCACATTTATGTATTTATTTACATATCTATTTCTTTATTTCTACATTTCTTAGAAATAAAGGAGGAGTTTTACCTCAGGAATAGCAATGGAGCCAGAGTAGTCAGAGTAGTCCAGGGGTAAGCTTTGAGGCCACAGTGACACCTTGTGGTGCACAAACGAAGTACAAGAAGTGTAGCCTACATGATGCGCCTGTTGATAGTGTGGGATGAATGACTTAGATGGGCCATATGACCAAAATCTTATATCACGGTTATTATTTCAGTTTCACGTTGGGTGTTGTTTGTAAGCGCGTCATGTAGGCTACACTTCTTGTACTTCGTTTGGGCACCACAAGGTGTCACTGTGGCCTCAAAGCGTACCCCTCGACTACTCTGGCTCGATTGCTATTCCTGAGGTAAAACACGCCCTCCTCATTACCCTACGGACAAAGAAATGTAGTAATAAATAAATGTGGAAATAAATAAATGTATAAATAAAAAAATAAAAAAATAAATGTGGAAAAAAATAAAAAAGGAAATAAAATTACAAATAATTATTTATTTTTGCTTTTTTTACTTTTATATATGTATTTATTTATTTTTTGCTTTTTTACATTTCTTTGTACATTTATTTATTTATAATTATGGCAGGATTGGCATTCCATAGATTTGTAGATCCAGTTTAATGCTCCTTCTGGTTTAACTTGCATTATGTTTTATATTAATGGCCAAGATGTTCATTTTGATGGTAGACACATCTGAATTTTGCTCATGGGCTGAATCGAAATGGCAATGACATTTACTCCGAGTGCAAATGTTTCACCAGACTGTGCATTTCACATTCTAATGACCACATTAAAACAGATGGAGGAAGATGGTTCTTGTTGAGCAGTTACTCCGAACATATTTGATTCGTATTTAGTGTAGTCCAAACATCTAAAAATCTAGGTTCAAGAGTCTAATTAAACCTAAAGATAATCTAAAAGTAAAGCATTATGATGTAAAATAAATGTTTAAGAATTTGGACTATTTGTAGAACACTCATAAAATCTGTGGCATTGAGAATGTAATACTAAAAAAAAAAAATCATGTTATTTATCTTTTTACTCAAATGATGAGATGTTTATAATTAGAAGCATTTGTATTAAATTAGACAAATGCAAAATAGAAGCATTTTCACTAGAGGTCTCAGATTTTTGCAGTCCAATTTTGCTTTTGTTACCTGAGGGGAACCTGCCGGAGTGTTGTCAACTGAAGCAGAAGAACGTCTCTTTTTGTGGACGAAGAGCTGCTTCCTCCTCTTCCTCCTCCTGCCTCGTCTCTTCACACCTCCCTCTAAGTTGGAGTGTCCGCCGGGAGGTCGGCCCACACGCCTGCTCTTTTTCTTCCCATAGTAATATGCTATAAAACAGGTACTGTTAGTTTTACAGAGCCATACTAAACAAAAAGTAAAGGAAAGCACATCATTTATACTATCATACAATTTAAATAAATCATGGGTGAATTTGTCCAGGTCATTATTTTTTCTTCATAAAAAAAAAGAAACATTTTATATATATATATATATAAACACAATTTAAAAAAAACACAACAGTTATTGCTGTAATGTTAAAAAATAAACTGTTTAAAGATCACAATCAGCATTAAAGGCAGCAAAGCATATATATTATTACTATATTATTATTACAAAACAACTTTTACAAAAAAATTTTATTAGGGATGCAACGATACTATTTTTTCAGAACCAATCCAATCCGATCCCGAAAATTCTGAGTATCTGCCGATACCGATCCAATCCGATACCAGCACAGTTTTTTTTTAAAAATCGATGTAGAATTTCTATTCTTCTGTGTGTTGACCTGATCGTCACTCTTTTGTGTGTTAAACACAATCTACTACATATAGATAACTTCATTTTAATGAAAATATATATAATCAAACAAATTTAAAAAATCTATAATCAGAATCTATGACAAAAATACTATTATAAACTAGGTTAGTGGATAATTTAGCAGCAAATGATACTAAGAAAAATCATGGGTGCACAATCATTTTATAAAACCTAGTGAAACATTCTTATTTACAAATAAAAGTGAACAAGTGTAGGACTAAATCTGGTAAAATGGTACACATTGCTCTTTGTATTTTTCTAAAATACATTCATGAAAAACAAGCAAATACATTTAAATATAAATATATACTATAAAATTAAGACATTTCTTTTAAATCTATAGAACAGTAATGAAGGCAGCAACATATGATAGATAGGACAGAACAAGAAAGATTATTAATAATCTTTCATTGCGCAAAAGTATTATAATACGAAAGGCTCCAATACAGAGCGGCACAAAGCGCTTATGCACATCCCGAATAGAGAAGTTCAAAGTACAAAGGAAAGAGATATTAATGTGTAGAGCATAGGCGTAAATCCCGGGGGGGACGGGGGGGACAGGACCCCCCCTATCTGAGGCTTGTCCCCCCTAAAAATATTATTACAAGCGACTCTGTGTATTGAAAATAATATAATGGACATATACTTAAAATAATTGTGTGATTAGTAAAACAAAATAAACGCAAAAAAACGTTCAGAAATGTTTAGATTCCCCCCCCTCCCTTTCCTCACAGTGGTTTGGTCCACTGCCTGCTTTCCTTCTTTACCGATGCACACACGAGTCCGGTGAGAGAGAGCAAGTTAGTTATGTGTAAGTAGGCTGTCAAGGCTATTTTATTCTCTTTAAACATCGGGTGAAATGATTATTTCTCTTTAATACAGATGATCATTAATAAATTAGTCATGACAAAAAAAATATGACATCTGATGTATTTTCTATGACCGATTATAAGGTTAACAAGCTTAATACCGTAGCTTGTCACCCACTACAACTAACACGGCAATAAGCCTGTGTGTGAACTGATATTAGGCTAATATTGTAGACCTACGTGTTGGGTTTCGTTCAATATAATGTCAAGTGGCAGATCAGTGGGTTTAATGCGGTTGAATTAATGCGAAAGAGACATACTAGGTTTCAGACGAAAATAATAATTATAAGCCGCTTTTCCACTATCGGGCCGAACGGTTCTAAGAACGGTCAGGTACGGTTCCAGTTGTTTTTCCACGTGAGCCTGGTACGGCGCGGCACGATTACAAACGAAATTTTACGTTTATTGTCCCCCCCTACTGTCAGATGAAATTTACGCCCCTGGTGTAGTGTGTTAAATCTGTGCGACAGTTTATTGAGCCTTTTCTTTTAACCGTTTTAAACCTCAGTTACTGTGCGCTCTTGAAGAGAGTTTGACTGTAGTAACCGAACGTGACACGCAGTTTGACGTGAATGGAGGATGACAGACAGACGCAGCAGAGAGAAGAGTTTACCTGAACTTGAATTTAACGACTTAAATATTCATCTGTACCTCAGATTAAACTATGCAACAGCTTCAGAACACTTGAAATATAGTGCACGAAAACTTTATGGTGCTTTATAATGTTTTTGTGCCTTTCGTGGGGCTCAACAATAACACAGAATAGTATACGCACAATATCGGATTTGGATCGGTCTCGTCTGATTGATACCCGATTCGCAGAAAATGACCGTATCGGAGCCGATACCGATCCTGAGTATCAGATCGATGCATCCCTATTTTTTATAATATAAAAAAGACATGGGTGTGTTTTCCTATGTAACTCCTATATGTACTGATATTGTTAAAACAGAGAAAAGAGGCTCACTGTATTTGGTTTTGGTGAGCACAGAGCAGTTCTCTGAGCAGCGCTCCAGCACCATTCGTGGGCCGAACAGATTGGGACAGCACTCCAGCTTAATACAGGTTTTCCGACAGAAATCAGCCACCTGGTCTGCAGTGCGCACAATTTCTACTGTCGCTCTGTAACTCTTCCCTTTGTACCTGTAAAGCACAAAGTCTAGTCAGAAAACTGAAAGCAAACAATTTATGTTAATTATTATACCCGTTTAATCAACCTTTTACAAGTACCTCTGTAGACATGTGTTTTTCCTCTTCACTTTTGCAGAAAATAAATGTTTAGGGCACTATATACTCACTTGGCTTTAAGTGTCTCTCCATGACCCTGCCAGCGGCCCTCCTGGTCCAGCTGCAGCTCCCTCAGCACTCGACTGGGCTTATAGGCAGAATTTATCAGCAATGTCAGCACCTGGACAGGCCACAGGTCAATAGGTCAGCATTACCAACACACAGTCAAAACAGAACAGAATAGTTCAGCTCCAGTTTCTGAGCCATGTTTAAAGTTATTACAAAATGCAGATAAAAGCATATACATATTGTTTCAAAGCAGCTTTACAGAAAATTAATGTTCAATTAATTTAATTAAGATTGATCTGTTATCAGAGGTGACTTTGATATGATTTTATACAAATCATGCTGTTAGTTAAGGACACATATTCATTGGCCTATATTACAGCAACCATAAACACCTAGGCTATTATTTTACTAGCAGAATAATTTTTCAGATTTTTACATCTGGCTATAAAGTGGTTAAGATTATTATTTTTATTATGTACTACTATAAATGCATTACATTTTTTGTAATGCTTTTGAAAAAAGTCTCTTATGCTTACCAAGGCTGAATTTATTTGGTTGCAAATACAGTCAAATCAGTAATATTGTGAAATATTAGTTCAATTTAAAACTGTTTTCTAGTTTAATAAATCTTAAGAGTGCAATTTATTCCTGTGATGCAAAGCTATATTTTCAGCAGCCATTACTCCAGTCTTCAGTGTCACATGATCCTTCAGAAATCATTCTAATATGCTGATTTGCTGTTCATGTTCCTGTTATTATCTATGTTCAGACACTTCGCGTCATGTCTTAGAACACATTTGATCACTGTAAAAATCACCATTATACATTTCTGCACATTTCCATTCGAGTTTTATACAGCAGAATAGGAGATTTTAAGTACTATTAATAACGTTCACTCGTTACATTTTGTAATTTAGAAAGGAGAAATTTAAATACTACTGCAAATCAGCAGTCTGTTATGGCTAACCTCCTTCAGCACCAAGACACAGTTCCCAGGTCCCACACACTGCGGCAGCTCTGCAATACGGCCCTTATTGAGGTAGGGCCCTGAAAAGCAGCGATGGTTAAAATAGATCTTGGGGCAACAGTACTTCCCATTCGCCTGGCCTGTTGGTGACAGAAACAAGATTAAAATAGTACCATGTTAGAGACCATTGAGCTTTTATTAGTGTGTAAACGGATGACAAGGAAGACCATGCATGTGAAGAAATGTTCAGATGTGTATCTAGCACTTACCCATCTCAGCCTGACTGCTGTTAATCTGTTGTTTGGTAGTATCAGGTGAGGAGTCTTTGGATGGTACCCTGCTGTGATGAAGGAGATAAATGAGTGTTTTTCCATAATCAAAAGTAATTGAATTCAATTCAAACACTTTTGTATCTTTCTTACTGTTTCTCTGGCTGAACAACTGCAACCTTTCTCTGTTTCTCGACTGCAAAGAACACATAAAATATGAATTTAAGTCTCTTAAAAAGCCAACCCTAGTAAAAAAAAAAAAATAAATAAATAAATATATTTAATTCATACAAAGTATAGTTAAAATCTTTAATGACATATAGCTCGAGACTTACTGATATAAAAATTATAATTTAACTTTATATGGAGTACTACTATTTCTAAATATTAAGCCTAAAATGTGTTTTAATGTCACTATTGATGAGGATTGTATGATCACAGAATAATATCAGTCTTTAAATGCAAGATAGTTGAAGTGTACCTGAAATATACTTGCAATAGTTACATTTTAGTGCAATCAAATATACTTCAGTATATCTTTAGTTGTACTTCAGCACTACTTCTGCACAATTAAAGTGCATTAAGTACAAAATTAGTTGTTCCAATTTAGCAGACTTCAAGTATACCAATTTAGTATACCAAAAGTACAACTGCAGGGTATTTTTATCGAGTAACTAAATAAATGTATTTGTAGTATACTTACAATGAACTAAATATATTTAAAATACATTTTGTTTTCTTTACTTTTCACTAGGGAACATCAAATATAAATATCAATTTAAGAAGTAATTTGTGTGCATAGCACCTTGGCTGTAAAACTGACCTCTGGGCTTGCAGGGGTGCTGAAGAGGATAGCCATTGGTCTCACACCAGCTCACTGGAAAAATATCCATGGAGTCTGTGTGAACTATGATCTCTGGGATGGCTTGCTTCAGACCTGAACAAAGAGCGGGAGGGGAGAGATAAATAAGCCTACTGACCTTCTGTGATGTCTATAAAGGGTTAAGCCCAGTCTTATATTAGTCCACTAATGGACTTGCTATTTTTAATCAGGGTCTCTGCTTTGTTAGTTTCCTCTGAAGCCAGTTCAATGAGACACAGCTTCATTATTTTTGGTCATTCAGAGCTGCCATGCTGCAGAAAAAAGAAAGAATGTTGACATCACACCTTCCAAACGAATCCACATGTGTTGACCTTTGACCTTGGTAACAGTTGCTACGTGAATGTTTTCAGGGCAGAGTGGGTTAACAGCCTCCAGCATCATGGACTCTTTAATGCACTGATCAGAAGGGTCCTACAAGGAAATTTAAAAAGCAAGTTAAAATCAAGTTAAAAGCAATATTTAAATAAAAATTTTAATATTTGTAAATGTAAAAAAATATATACTTATATACTAAGAATCACATTTTACTGTCAAATATTTCAGTCAAATGGTCTGATAAAGTACTTCATAAGGGGTTAAATGAGTTTTCAAAAATGTAAAACATGTTAACCATAAAAGAGGTATATTGAGGTATATAATTTGTCAAATTTGCATTTTTAATGCATTTATAATGTGTTTAATGTATTTTTGTAATGCCTTTGCCCCAAATATGCAGAATGAGAAACTCACAGGAGGAAAGCATTGCTGAGGGGCTGCTTCAGCTTCACACTGCTTTAGATAGTCTGCCCAGTCAAAGTCCTGACCTTGGAACCCTACACACACAAACAAACACACACACACACACAAACACAAAGGTCAACAAGTGCACCTGAGAAACTGTCAACTGCATGACTCGCTCCTTTAATATACATACAGATTAGAAATAACTGAAATGCTAAATGAAACAAGATTTTAACTAATCAATATGTTGATTGGCAATTAGCAGCATGTGAGGCATAAAAGAGATCTGAGAAAAAAACATTTTGATATGTGAATGCTCACACAGCAACAAAGGTCCAAAGGGGTCAAATAGTGTCTCCCAGACTAAGACCACAGTATATCAACACAACCTGGTTTAAAAAAAAAAAAAAAATCCAGATCAAAATAAATAATGAATCGCATTAATGGATTTTTCATCCAGATGAGTTGATGCTTGGCTAAAGCTTCAGTGTCTGTTTCCAGCTGTTAAAATTGGGAAGGATCCATAATGACATGGCCAGCATGTCCCACGCCAGCCATTAGGTCTAATGACTGCTCTGCTGGGCAGTATAACTGCCAGCGAATGAAGCCATTTTTCAGGACAGAGAGCATCCTACAGTAAAGACACTGCTCGCTCATGTGTGCGCATTACCACAAAACCAATGTTTCATGAACAGCAGGATGAAGTGAAATGCTTGGTGGCATATTCAATTGCCAGATCTTTTAGGCAAAGTTTTCCTGTTTGAGAAGAATGACGCAATTTTCCCTTACAGACAGTTCAGGACTCGTAAGACAGCATTCCATGAAAAGAAGCTGTTCTGAAAGAACAGGGTGGACCTCCTTTCTGTTAGGTCCTTTTATTAATAAATTGTTAGACATTTGTGTTATTTGACTTTCCTTACTGTATATAACGTTTAAAAGCAGGCTAAACGTACGGACCTGGAGGAGGGCTGAGTTTGACTCCGTTCTTCAGACTCCACTGTGTAGGGAAGATGCCTGGACTGTCTCTGTGACACAGGAAAGAGCGTCCGCCTCCCTCTTTCTGTGCCTCGTCTCTCATATCGTCCATTTGCACCAGAAAAAAATGGTCATTAAACACCTGTCACACACAGACAAACACGTAAATGAATAGAGCACACAAAGATAAGAAGAAGAGTACAGCTCTACAACTAGGTTTCCTGTTCATCCTGAGCTCAGTTATCTGGAATACACCCATGGTTATGAAAAACACTCATCCTTCAGTGTGACATGTCTGACCTTCATGTGTGGTAACACTGAGGAGACTAATTCTCTTGACCCTTCTGAAGGCCTGTTTTTAGCCAACATCATTAATAACATGAAAAGTTGTGTTTGACATAATACTAACTGAAAAACAGGTCATTTCTGGATTATAACCCCAAATTAACACTACATTTGTCTATTACAGAGCTATATGTAATAGCACAGTATTATTGCAGCAGGTCCAAACTACAACAGTTTAGTGTGTTGGACACTTTTTGACAGTGCTAACTTAAGGGTCCATTACGATACCTTCGTCACAGTGGCTGGACTGATGGTGAAGGGAGCAGCTGGGTCCACAGCTTCCAGCTTCATCCCTTCAGTAAAGGAGTGTGGACTGATGGCTGACCGGTCCTGAATACAGAAACAAGTGTATAGTCTGAATATGACTGAATAATTTAAAAACAAAAAATAAAGTAGAAACAAGCAGAAAAAGCATTGTCATTGTTTCACACACCACAATATAAAAAACATTACACAAAAATAAATAAATAAATATATAAAAGCAAACAATGGGCCAGATTTACTAACAGCTTGTGTCAGCACAAACCATCTTTTGGCGTTAAAACAGTACTGTCAGGATTTATTAAACACGCGCAGTGAAGAATTTGCAATGAAAAGACGTGGATGCAGTAATTTTTGCGCCTGACCTTACTGAATATGCATTTGTAGGAGTTTCCCTTTCAGACGCAAAATTTACAGCAGGAGAGTATTAAAATGAATCACGCAACGTTTGCGCTCGTCAAATTACTGGTATTTGCCCAAAAAAGCATATCTTATAGCAGGCGGTAATTTGCGCTGGTCATTACGGAAATGATCTGGTTACGTCTGTGTTCTTTAATGTGCGCATTGTCAGCAAATCACACACAGAATTTTACCCTCCCAACTGCACTTTTATGGAATTGCTCTCTAACGCTAATTTGCCCCGTTTAGTCAATCTGGCCCTACAACTTAAATTCAAATGAATTAATACATATTGAGATTAATTTAGAGAGGTTTTTTTTCAGTTGCTTTAAGGATTAAAAAAAAATAAAAATCCAGAAAATCTGGAGCAACTTTTCAAATTTTGATTTTTAAAAACAGTATGTGAAATAGGACACACACAACAATAAACAATAATCAAGCAGCAGTACACTAAACTGTTGTCACGTTACTTTATTACATTACATGCTTAGTTCAGCAAGTGGCGTCCACCCTAGTAAAAAAGTCATATTTAAAATACATTTATTTCATACTAAGTATAGTTCAAATCCATTAATATTTACTGACATATCGCTCAAGACTTTATACACCCTTTGTAAAGTTACATTAACTTTATATGTAGTACTATGCACAATGCACATTTCTCAATATTAAGCCTAAAATGTGTTTTAATATCACTTTTGAGTATCTTTGAATAACATCAGTCTTTAAATGCAAGATATTTAAGGTGTACATTAAGTATACTTGCAATAGTTTCACTTTAGCAGAATCAAATATCTTTAAGTATAGCCTATATATTTTTAATTAGACTTCTGGAAATGATTGTCTGGTACAATACATTGTGAGATTCAGTGTTTAACACAATGTATTCTGATGATCATAGTTATGGAAAGGTTACATAACATGCATACTATATATGCATCTAAGCTGAAACACACTTTGGGCTTAAGGGATATTTCACACAGAATGCCTTTTTTTGGAGCAACACATAAAGGCACTGAAATGGGAAAAAGTTTCAAGAGATGTTTTTTTTCTCCAAGTTGAACTTCATTTAACTTGACGCAGTGTTCATGTGCACACGCTCCAAAAGACTCTACAGCAAGAGTCAAAGATCTCCGTCTAGTGCATGTTTACATAGAAAAAGCTGCACAGTGGAACACAAAAACGTGTTGTGTAGGCATCTCCCAAAAATGCCTCCATCCAAGCTGACTTATAATACATTTACTACATGAATGATCACCTTGGCGCAACCTGCAATTAAGTGCTTTGCTCAGGGGCACAAAGGTCACAGTGGATCTCCATAACTCACCAGTTTATGGATCGCACCAACATGGTTCAAACAAGCAACATTAGGGTCAAAGTCAAGTTCTACTAAACGTGGTGGTTAATCAGCTTTTACAGACCCTGTAAAACTCCTCGTTGATGCTGGAGTCCTGGTCCTGTGAGGAGACGGTCTTCTTAACCTCCTCCCATTCAGCTTCAGTGCGCAGGGTGAGCAGATCTACAAACAAACACAAACAAAGACACGATCACCTCACTGCTGACCACATCACATGTGTTTATCTTCTAAAAGCTAGTGGACTCTGTTCTAAGCCCCTGTAAACCCTTCCCCCATCCACCAATCCCTACTATTGATTAGCTGAACTGTAATATGTGGGTCTCCTAGGGTAAAAGTACTTAAGCAGTGCTTAAGAGGACAATACGGGCTATCTGCCTTTTTGTGCATGATCTAAACTTCCAGCATGGAACAGATAAGTTGATTTGCACATTAATAGGTCAGGAAGAATCTGCTGTGAATCCTGTTGCTCTGTTCATTCAATCATCTAGCCACAGAAACATGCAGCAACAACCCTAAACATTCACATTTATTTCTAGTTTCTGCTTCTGTTTCCATGGTTTTAGCTGCACTGAATATTTACGTTCTTCAAAAGCTAGCTAGTGCCTGGATTTGGTACAGCATTGAGCACATAAACATGAAAAATGACCATGCTAGTACCAAAATCATACACTGTGTACATACATCCTAATTAAAAATAAAAAAAAAGTTTTAAAAAGTTAATCGCATCCAAAATCTGACACATATTCGATTTTCTCCCAACTCTTTACTGTCATTTAAGACTTTATAACTCATTTAAGACTACGTTTACGAGGTAACTCGCCAAAACCACGTATTATGTTACCGCGTAACATAATTGTGTGTGTTTTCGTCCGCTGAAGCGCTACTGGTGCGGTGTCTGAAGCGGCTCTGCATATGTGTTCAGCCGAACGCGCAGCCTTTCAAACTATATAGCCTACTGCACAGCACCGTTTCCTACGTGTTGCTATGTGTCGGGTTATGAAGAATAAAGAAAAGTTAATCTTCCGAAATGAAGCAGCAATATCTTCTCAGGTAAAAGTTATTAGAACCGTGTCTAGGGACAAGCTGGCCATCACACTGCTCTGACCTTATCAGTCCGTTTGTATCCTATTATTTGATTCGCTCTTGTCGCTTATGACAGAACAGCTAATCACGATGACCTTGTCTTTGGAAAATATTATTTTATTCGCTTATGTCAGAAACAGCGAATCTCTTTAAAACTGGCTGTTGTTATATATATAAAAATACACTCGCATGTATATATTTAAGAAAAATTTTATGTTATATACATGTAAATATTTTCGAAATATATACTGTATGTGTTTCTGTTTATATATATACTTAATAAATGTACACGATACACACATATTATATAACATGTACATATATTATGTAAACAAAAACTTTTACTTTGGCTGCAATTAATCGTTTGACAGCACTACTTTTAATTTGATTTCCGATATTTCAAGATACGTAAAACAAAGATCTTTAGAAATGATAAATTCCTCACCCACTGGTGGTCTAAGGATGCAGCTGTGCTCCTGTGCCCAGCCAGGCAAATGAAGCAGAGGGTCCAGGTAGTAGACCCATGTTATAGATTGGGTGTCAGGGAGCCCGTCTGTTCCAGCATATCGAAGCCGCAAGCGACCCCCAATGTTCTCCTTGATCACTGCAGACCAGACCACCCCAGCATCTCGATGGTCCACTAGCTCGACGTTTAGATCCGGACTTAACAGATCTATAGGATTACAGCCACGCTGAGCCTACAAACACAGAAGCAAAAGTTGCATGCAGATAATGTAATACATAATATATTAGCAATAACTGTGGAAATTCCATTGTTGTGCTATACACATCAGTTTAAAAATCACAGCTATAACAATGTGTCATTAATTTATAATTGTAATTAATGTTTTTTTTTTTAATACTATTTGATCAAAAATTATGTCTTTTCTACTTGATTCTAATTGGTCAACTGCAGAATTTAGCTGTCAAATAATGTTGTATAATGACTATTAAACTGTACACTTAATCTTGTCTCTCATGGTCCCTCTTTTTCATGCAATTTAGAACAGCTAATCGCCTGCAGTCTTGCAACTCAAAACACTGAGATACTGATTGCAGTAAAAACGGTCTTAGTTGATTAATTTTTGTATATCGTGCTATCAGTTTATTTTGCAATAATGACCAGCTCTCTATACATTTTCTCCTACATTTATGGCATATCTCTTACCCCTTCCAGGAGACTAGCAGGTACACTGCAGGATTCAGCCAGAGCTTTCTCCAGCAGTGGTTCCCAGTCCTGATGCTTCTCACGGACACCTGAGCACAAATTCAGAGCATTTTAAACACATAATAGATCTTTAGACTATCCTGCTGACAGATTTATGCCATTTTGCGCTTATGATGGCTTCACCATTGACATGGTATTTTGGGCCATAAGCACAGCTGTCAATAAGGCACAGGCAGCCAGAAGCAAAATGCCAGCAACCATCTGGACTCCCCCACGTCTGTACCTACTGCACTCTATTGCAGGACTTTATTAATAAAAGAAGCTTTAAGTATTAAAATGGGTCTTTTAATAATTTCAGAGGAGTAAAGGCTATGCCCATTAGCAAGCTTCAAGCAAAAATAAAAGCCCCAACACAAACACCCCTCCCCCCATTTCCTGAATATGCCCACAAATCGACTGTGAACAACCACCTACAGAAATTAGCACTGCGCTGCAAGCAACACAGCACTTGAAGAATATAAAGAAATATGCAAATTTGGCACTGTGTGGATGATGCGCACAAAGCTTTTTTGAAATGAGAGCATAACCAGAGCCTAAATTATCAATCAGAGTCAAATCATCTTTACCTAAAAAGCCACATGTTCTCTTGAGTGAGTGAGTAAATGAAACAATTAGGTTCTAATCATCATAAATTACACAGCACAGGGAAACTCCTAAGTCTCTGCTCACCCTCTGGAGGTCTCATCGGTCGACCCTGCTGCTTGCTCCATCCGATCGGGTGCAGGTCAGCGGTCATAATGTCACACCAAAAGTCGGCACGCCGGTCATCTTGGTAACCCTCATACCGTAGCAACAGCAGCTGTCCGCAGGTGGTGATTATTGTGGCCACCCAGTATGCAGTTTCTGATTCAGTACGCACACACACCTCCAGCTTCATACCAGGAGTCAGACCGGTCTCCAGGCCCTGGTCCACCTGCAAAGGAAAAACTTTTAATTTTATATCATTAGTTTTCTTTTTTTTGGTTTGTTTCAATACTTTCGTCAAGTGTTTGTCATTTACGTGTTTGTGTCATTTTTGTTCGTTTTTAATTTTTTTATTAATTTTTTATTATTATTGTTTTAGTAATTTCAGTATTTAATCTTAAAGTTATTTCTAACTTTTTTCATCTAATATTTATATATTATAAAAAAATTTCAGCTTTATTTTAATCACTTGAAATTATTTTAATAGATTTAGTTTTAGTTAACAATAACAGCACTGCTTGGCATGAAACAAGATTGCAATAACAATTACTGTTTTGAAACAGATTTTACAAACACTAGAGTTGTGCCGATAGACGATTGTATCGTGTATAGACGATAGTCAGAGATATCACCTGTGGATGATGCCTTTGACGATAGCAAGACGATTATTATTATTATTATTATCAGGCTAGTAATACTATCTAATTAATATTAGGGCTTATTTGTTGCATTATATTTATTTTTCCACGTTTTTACAGTGTTGCGCATTATTATAACCAATCACACGATTATACTGAGTTTATAAATGCAATGGCCAATCAGAGGCGTTCAGATGAGCCATCGCTGGAACAGCAGAGTTCTGTTGTTCAGTGCGCACTGATTGAATTCTGACTCGCGAGTTCTCTCATCATAAACAACAAAGTGCAGATGTATGTGCAATGTAAGTATAAGAGATTTATTCATCATAGAGTGTAGATTCACTGATTATAACGGGAGTGTTTTTAAAGTGCATAAACTCGCGCTAGGCCGAGCTTGTGATGATGTTCTTTGGTAATGTAATGTTCTTTGCTTGTTTTCTGTAGCTGCTTTTTGAATAACTGAGGAAATGTAAGCATTATAATTAGTAACTTACGATGTTTCTATTAATTTGTTATCATGTTAAACACAAATTCAGTCATATTAGAAACATTAGGCTGCTTATAGCCTTACACTGGAGTTGGTTCACTTTCCGGCAATGAAACTAAGTAAATAAATAATTAAATAAATTAGCACAATAATATCATGTATCGGCAATCTCACAGGCTGACGATAGGATGATATGAAAATTGAGCATATCTCCCAACACTAACAAACACTCCCTTGTCTGCCATTGGTCAAATACCGATAGTCCCTCTCTCAACTACTTTTTGATCTACTTTTGCTGCGCTGGGCTTGTCAGGAGGCACAGACAATCTGCCAATGCATTACTTATAGCTGTTTTTGCATATTAATTATTTCATGCAACTAAAAATGACACTTCAACATATAAGCACGCTGCATGCCATCCATGTCAAATACCTCCACTGAAATACATTTTAACGTGAACAAATGTTTGCCAATATTATCTACATCAAATAAATTTAGCGACTCTGACAATCTGACAGCTAGAGGTCATTCAGTGAACTCTGCAGACACTACATCCACACTAAACCCTAGTATTATGGCATATATACACTGATGAAACTTAGAAACTTAGAGGATGTTTTTTTTTGCCCCCAGAATTTAAATACCTGGGGAATTTGGTCAATGGTATTCCTGCCCCGTGCCCTGGTTAATTTCCTAATTAAACCCAGCAAATAAATTCTTTAAGATCTAAATGGTCACTTATTGGTTTTACAGATCCCATGAGAATAGGAATACATCACTAATGCACAGGGGGGGGATGTGGGTTAGGACGATTCTAAGGGCCCGACGATGGAGGGGGCCCCCCGAGGGGGAAACGCGATTTCTACAGAGGGGAACGTAATCGCGATTTCTATCGAGGGGGACCCCCCGGAACACAATTTACTGAGAGGAACGTGGAATGCTATCTGTACAGAGGGGGAACAACCCTATTTTTGCCATTGGACACAAGAGAAAGCAATGTCTCAATAAGTTGGGTATTGGTGGATTAAAACCTGATTCTTTAAAAGAACCAGCTCAAAAGAGCCGTTCATCTATGAATCACATAGATCCTGCAGCAATAGCAAGGTCATGGGTTTGATTACCAGGGAATGCATGAACTAGTAATATATTTACCTTGAATGCAATGCAAGTCACTTTGGATAAAAGTTTCTTCCAAACGAATAAAAAAAAATCTACTCTAGCTGCTTGCATCAGTGTAACAGAAAAACACGTTTTTGTCACATTCGAATTTGATTAAAAGCTTTCAGCTTGGTTAAGAAAAAACAAACAAACAAACAAACAAAAAAAAACTTATTTTCTGCAGATTCACTATAGTGGTGTAGAAAAAACACAGACTGGCCCGGTTTACTCACGTGTTTAAACGCATGATGAGGAACAGAAAGTGCCCCGGTTTCCTCTAGGTAGTCATCCCAGTTAAACTCTGACACATCCTGACCAGAGTCCGCATCTGAAACATTGAACGACCAATAGTTCAAACACTGCAGAGTTCATTCAGCTCTCTCCACACACAGCCTCATCACCTCACATCAAACCATATCAACAGAGCATGAAAGAGAGTGCTGATATATATATATATATATATATATATATATATATATATATATATAGTGATAATAGGCAGGCGCTCGCGCATATTTTCGGGTGACCTTTGCTTGAGGTAGTGCAGAAATGTCCACCACTCTCTGTCAAGGACAAACACCGTGCCAGTACAATTTACATATGTGCAATACAGCTCTCAATACTATAATTTTCAGGGTCAAAGGATGGACTATAGTTTTGATATTCTTCAAATTATTTAGTAGTGGTCGACCGATATATCGGCCGATATTTCGCATTTTTGAAATATCGGCATCGGCCAATAAGTTTTTCTGTTTGGCCAATGCGTTCGAGGCGGGACTCTTATTTTGACGGCGCAGAGAGCGGCAGCGTCTGAACACACAGTGCTCACATTCTCCCTCTAGTTCGCTGTCGTCAATAACAATTCTGTCTATATGGATAGAAGTCTGTCTAATAATCAGATAGAACTGTCAAACAAAGGAATTAAATGTATACAAAAAGTATTATAACGATTACTTTTAAATTATTAGTAACAGAAAGGCAAACATTATAATACTTTCTCGTTTGCTGACAGCATTCAGCATATACACATTTATATTCTAAAGATCTTGTGAAGTGTGCATTTGTCTCCTGCATGATTGCGTGTGCTCTGCGTGACGGTTGGTCAGGAGGAAACGCTCGATCAACAAACTTTAAACTCGTGATTTCAAACTATGCTGCGCTTTATGCATTTGCCCACTGTCATATTCATGTCATTTTCACTGTGTGCTGTGTGTAAAATGATGGCTTTATTTGAACAATATGATTCCCTTTTTTGTGTTTGCGAATGTTTACTTCGTTTTTAATTATATTTTTATTAAATATTTATTTATTTGTGAAAAATACTTTGTCATCTGAAGTATAAGTATGTTCATTTTACACATTTATTTTTTAATCCATTTTAAAATGATTTCAAATTTCTTAAATATTAATTAACATTAAACAAAATGATATCGGCTGTATATCGGCCACCCTGCTTTCCAAGATATCGGTATCGGCAGTCAAAAAACTAATATCGGTCGACCACTATTATTTAGCAACAGTGCAGAAGGAAAGAAAATAAAGAGCTTACCAGACTCCAGCGCCTCAAGGCTCATGTTTGAAGCCCCAGGAGGACAATCAAACAGTTTCTACATGAATAATAAGGAAGGAAAAAAAAACTAATGAGAGGAAAACAAACACTGAAACAAAGAGAGATGAATTATGATATTAGAATAACAATTCATATAAAAGAAATTCTGTAAAATTATTTGCATGTGTGTGAGAGAGAATGCAGAAACATGAGGAGACTTGCGCAAGCCACATTTCACACAGCCTAGCTCATTTAAGTAAGTGGGAGGAGGAATCCTTAGTGCGTAGCTTCAAAGATAAAAGCCACTTCTGTCACTCAGACTCCCCACATCACCTTTGAGAAGCAAAAATGCACCACAATGCCCAATATAGCTTTGCAAAATGAAAACACTGGGTAGACATAAAATCGCCTAAACAGCAAAGACTCTAATAATGCAACATGTATGGAGAAAGGGACACCAAAATGAAGAAATTCAACTAGAAACTTAACGAAAAAGCCATAAACAACTTTGAAAGTTCTGTTTCAAGCTCAACATGCAATCTGAAATGTCTCTCAAAAATGCAAAAAGAAAGAAAATGGCTACCAAAGTTGCATTAACTCCGTCTATTCATCCAGAGCTGTCAAGCTGTCTTTGTGAAGGTTGACATCTCTATTAAAGAGAGTCAGACATTCTCCCTGACAGCCGTTGGCGGGCCACGACCCTCCTGCTCTGCTGGGATCAACTCTTTCAGTCCACCCCCCCCTCCACTCCAGCACTGTCCCAGAGCCCCGGAGCACAGCCCGGGCCACGGACACAATGTACTGGGGGTCACGGTGGTCTCCAATAGGGACTGAAAAGAGCAGCCAGGGCTGTTTAAAAAACCATGTTGCTGTCCCTCGGTATGAAGATCAACTGAACTTTAAAGCATTATGTGAAGAAATTACCCTTACAATAAAAAAAGTACCCTGGTAACAACAGTTTCCGCTCAAAAAAATTTTTTTTTTTAATTAAAATTCTAATTTAGTGTTAGTACAATAACTGTGGTAGCTTGTATAAGCCTGTTTGGGCATAAAAATAAATAAACTACACATATTGTAGAAACTACAGTATTTTAGCAGAAAGTCGTTAGTACTACCATAGCGATTTTTTTTATCAGTAAGAAAATATACCGAGATGATGGAGAGTGTAACACTTTGTTTCAATGTCTGCAACTCTAAAACACTCAAAGTGTTTTTGTGCTATGCATCTTAAAGGTTGATATAATATTTGTCTCTAAACCATGTAAAATAATGTCAAGTACAAAAAGCGCTGCTTGTTGGCGTTAACCCACTAATTCCTTTTTTAAATTCATTATTACTATCCTGTAACCATCGCATTTTAAACATTTTAATTCAAAATGCCAAACAAATTTCTTTGCTTTTTCATGAATTTGATCAAATTAATAAAAAATAAAATAAAATGACATAACATCTTTATCTATTTGAAGTATGCCTACACTCCATTTTCATTTTTACAGTAGTATGGTTAAAAGAGAACCAGAGATAATGTAGTAACTATGGGAAATAGGCAGAAACTATGGTTACCATGGTGATTCTTTTTTAAGGGAAAGGTAGTCTTTGTTTTCATTGTCTGTAACTCAGCGTTTTTGTGCCATCTGTCCTAAACTTAGATCATATTTTGATGTCTGTAACAAAATAGTTTAGAAATATACTAGTCCCAAAACTGTGTAAAATAACATCATGTGGAAAGAACACCGCTACTATAATCTACCTTATGTTATTAACTATTTTGAGCATGCATTTATTTATTTATTTTATTTAAAATAGCAAGCATATGGGAAATAATAGATTTAAAAAAGCAAATAAAAAATAGCAATGATGCCTAATTTTGTCAAATGCAGAGAAAAACCTTGGATGTCACATATCAGACATGAGAATTTGATTCAAAACCACTTCTGTCATAACATGAAGCCATGCTCTTTATATTTCTAACACAAAAACGTACAACTTCTACTGTCATGATCATGCATGAAGTGAACGAGGAGACCCCGGGACAGCGGAAATCTATTTCTGGTGTGTCTATGAACCCTCAGCACATTCCTGCCAAACTCTGCCGCTCCATCACTTCAAACTAAAGACAACTTCCCTCCATTGATCAAGTACACACAAAAACAAGCGAACAACGAACATAAATGACTTAAAGCAAAAAAAAGACGAAAGGTAGAACATGACAAATGACGCAGTGACCGTTATCACGTGCACAAACCACCTTCAGCTCCTCCAACCGTTCAAAGACATTCAGGCGAGTTACTGTTGTGAGGACTTTCAAGAGAATAATATTTTTCTTGATTAGACAAATGATCAGTTCAAAAGTCAAATCTCCTTTTTTCATTCTTGAAGACTATCTAATACTGAAAACTACATGTGAAATAATGTTTCCCTGCATTTGAATGACAGAACGAAGCCAAATGTATAAGCTGGAGTTCTTCACAATACAGTGATGGTGACTTACAACACAACTTCTATTATGTAACACGGCCAGAGAATGAAACTGTCAACAATTTCTAAAAGTGCTTAAGGATGCTGACCATTAAACTATCTTTTAAATATGAACATTACAAAAACCCCACAAAACAACATGATCTTCCACAATCACTGTTACGTATATAACCACCGGCCAAATAAACGCCGTTTAGAAGGTAACGTAGCGATAAATAGAACCGATAGCTGATGTATAATTTGATTCATTTAGCGAGTGTAATTCATAGAAATCGCCCAACAAGGGATGATGATAGTTCGCTGGTCAAGCGCAGTGTGTTCGGCTAGCTACATATAACTGGATAATAGCATTTAATACATTCACGCCGATCAGGCAACTTTCATTCCGAGAGACACATCGCGCAATTCAACATTATTAGACATGAAACATTTTCTCGGCGCTGTTCCGCGAGGCTTTTTTGTTGATGTGAGTGCGGCTGATTTCGTGCACATGCTAAAAACGCCTGTAACCAAGTCAAGTTACTGAAACGTCATAGCTTAAGCAATAGAGCCAGGCACTCATACGAGCGAGCACAAGTCACCTTTTTTTGGAGACGGGAAAAAAGATGCAGGCAAAGCGAAATCGCTCGTTAAAGCCAAGGTCGATTAGGGCAAAGGGTAAAATACATAAATATTTGGGAATGCATTTCGTTTCTTACCAGTGAGGAGTTTTTCAAGTCGGTTTTAGATGCCGTGTCTTTTTCCGCCTAGTCGTTCACGACCTCATTCCAATATGGCACAAAGTGTGAGTGCGCATGCGCCGTCTCTCGCGCGAGCCTCTCATCCACGAGCCCGGGGATTGATATTTGTTGGCTTTCAGCGATTAAAAAGGCGAACTTGCCACATTTGTGAACAGAACGTTTACAGTGTCCCACCGAAACAACTCTGAAATAACGTTAACACAGCACTTTTGTTGATTATTAGAGCTTTTATATGAAATGTGCATAGACTGAACAATAAAAACGCTGGGGCGCAATATTAAACGCTTGCTTACAACTGTCATAACCTGTTCTGGTCTTCGCTTCGCGAGGGTTAGTTATTGAGATGAATGCAATCAATAATTCTGTATACAAGGTTTGCCGCCCTGCCTCTCTGTCGTTTTGTTCAGTAAAGTGTTAGTCCTATTGGCTAGAACGTACCATTAAACAGAGCTTAATCTATCGCAACTGCGCCACGCTGAGCAGCCTGCTCCTCTATGTTCATCTTTCTGGATCCTTCTGTGGAGAAACACTGATTTTGCATTTGATATGTAATTGATTGATTTATGTATAGCATACTGAAGCTAACATGATTGATTCAAAAACTTTGTTTTAAACAAAATCTCCATTTTCCTTTTGGTGTCTGTTAGGTCAACATTTCAAAACAATCATTTTAAAATAAGCTTTCAAATAAATTAGCTTTGATTAACAAATCAGGGACTGACATTTGTCAGCATAAAGTACAGATTAAATAATTTATCCCATAAAACAGGGTTTATCTCTTTGAAAAAAGAAAGAGAAACTAACAGGCTCTTACTAATTTACTTTATTTAAAACCTTTTGATAGTCTTGGTTTACTTTACACACTAATCTTTTGGCAATATGATGCACATTTTTGTAAACTATGTTCTAAGACCAATTATCTTTTAACAATTTAATAACTTTTTGTTGTTGTTGTTTCAGATTAGTAAGTGATGTTTCATCATGAAACAATCTGTATGCATTTTCTAAAATGGTTAATGAAAATAGTTGTGGAAATCAAAGTATGTGTTCTATTCCTGGTCTCAAATTATAACTATTGGGAACTATACAGGGTAAAATCAGTTGCAAACAAAAATGTAGCATATTTTATTATTTTTATCAAGAAACTGTGCCTAAAAGGAAGCGATAATCAAATGATAAATGCATATTTGTTCTTACTTTTGAAATTATAGTTTTACAGTGTGAATCAATCATTCTTTTATTCAAAATGGGTTTCCCCTCTAGTCAAACATGTGATCACTGACATGTTTACATGTACTGTGAACATGATTTTTAGCCATTTTAATACTATTAATAGACCTTTAAAATATTACATGCATTATATATGGTAGTTACACCTGTATACTAACATGTTTTACGTGCTTCCTTTCATGTAGCTTTGACCCAGACATCATCTTTCCAAGGGACAAACTGAAATTAAACAGCTCTGGTCATGTGACTGTTTACACCCGCCATGTAAAAATGTTCACATGAAATGAAGACAGTCTGCACTTTCATTTATAGTTGGTACCCTTGTGTAAAATACACTAACAACTTTTTTAAAACCCTTCAACCTCAAAAGTCAATTTTAGTCACGCATATTACCGGTGGATCTGAATTTGCTGAAATGCTCCGGGAAATGCTTCTTTAGGTCAAACGAGGCTTAACATGCAGTTTAAACCCAGCTCCGCTAGATGGCACTAGTTTCAATCTTTTCAAATTAGTTTAAGCGCCTGTGATGGACGGTGATGATGGCTCAGCACAAAGTAACTGCACTGAATGAATGTCTTCCTGACAGTTCTTTAGCAAAATGATCAAAATAACCAACATTTCTGAACCTAAATTAATATGGGATCTCATTTGGGAGGTTTTTTTATTTTAAAGGCGGTGGTGGTATGGCATTTTGGTAGAAACAATGATTACTATAATAAAAACTTTATGAATGAATGTGCCACCACAAGACAGTAAAGCCAAAAGTCAAGATTAAAGTTGAAGAAACCTTTAATTGGTGTTGAGTTCTGAGGAGTAAATTCATTAAAAAAAAAAAAAAAAAAGAGAACATTATTACCTCCAGTAACAACAACAGTTCAGAACAATATACATATATTGTTATATACAGTATCATACTTTATTAAAATAGCGACATTAAATAATAGAACATATATTTATACTCTCACGTATATCCTCCACCCACCAATATACTGTACCAATATACTACCTATTACAGTACCATAAAAGCAACCCTATGTATAAACAATGTCTAGCAAGACATTAATATTTCTAGGTTTTCATATTGAAGAGGTTTTAAGGTTCACCTACACTAGACCTCCATTATAGATCCATAGTGAAAAAAAAAAAACACTATTCTGTGCACGCTCAGCTCAGGCTGGCAAAATCAGCATCTTAATTACAACTTACACTGTAGAACTTGTTTCAGATCAACAAGAAAGGGTAAGATACAAAAATAACCACCAAATCATCCCACAAACAAACCTTAGCAAGACATTCTTTTTATCAATAAAATGTTTTTTTTGAGGGAAAACAAGGAGGATTCAAGAGTGTTAAAAAGGCCACTATTCAATCAAATTGCAAAGTCCCAGCATATTATACAGACTAAAATATACAGTCCCTTTCTTTTGGGTTTCTAGAATTCCTTTTTGTCTGTCTGTTTGGACGTATGATAGTAAGGGCATTATTTAATCACATGAACATATATTAGAGATATTACAAGAACAAATATAGTACATCATCAAATAAAGTTTTGATCATTTGATTAAAGAAGACATAAATACAGCATTATCTATTTGGACCATCCAGAAAGTATAACAAGTGTAACACTGGTTGAACTCCTGGCTCCTATACGCCGTTTTGATTTGAGTTGGGCAGGATCCTGGTCGGAATGTCTTATTTTTCCATAATCGTCTCCATTTTGGGGTTAATGAAAGAGAAGCCAGCAAAGGCAGACTGGTCCATGGAGTCTATCAGGTTCTTGTCACTTTGAGAGAGACGGGGCTTCTCACTGAGGAACTCCCGGTCAAAATTGCTACAGTCATTGGGGGATTTCTGCAAGTAGAGGAAGAGAGATGTCAGAAAATAATCCTGAAGTCACTATCAAGACTGTTGAAGGGGTCATATCCTACTTCATTTTTTGTCTGGTGTGACGTGGGTAGAAGTCTTCAGTGTCACATGATCTTTAAGAAATCATTCTAATATGCTGATTTGGTCCTCAAAAAACATTTCTAATTATCATCCATGTTCAAAACATTTTTTTGTAAGATTAAAAATATCTTTCCCGTTACTTTTGATCAACTTAATGCATCCTACTGAATAAAAGCACAAATTTCCTTCAAGTCTTACTGACCTCAAACTTTGAAAATTAGCATACATTCACAAATCACAATCACAAAACAATCTACACTTTAATGTGCTGCTAAAACTGTTAAGATTCCACTGTTAAAAAATACATTTGCTGCCACCTAATGCTGTGATTCTACTGAAGTACATGCAGAGCTGTAGGTGCTACACACAGTCAAAAAAGAAGTTTTGTAAGATTTTTTCCACATTTGACTTTTATCATTAGTTGTTCTGCAGTTTAGGAATGCTAGTAAGAAGAAATAATAGGTAATGGTCAAGTTTCTGAATACCAAATAGGCATTGATGACGTATACTGTAAATGTGGCAATCTATTCGTCAGTCTGACATCATTAACTTACTGAATAAATTATCCACTTGGACTGGGGAGGAAGTTTTGATTTCTGAAAGTTACAGCATTTTTTCCACTGTAAATCCAACTCTTATCTCAACAGATTAAGGAAAATTTGATTGCTCGTGACACGATACAACCTCTTTAAAAGAGATTTCCTGTTATTGTAATGTCATCATTAGAGCACAGATAAGGCAAAGGTTATTGGTTTATCATTAACTTCTTCACAAGTTTTCAAGTTTACATGAACACTACACTAGCTAAACATTTATGACAGATATTTTGCTACTGCCTTTTGTTTCTGAGTACAGCAATAAGCTATGAAACTCAACAGTCCCTGCTTTGCATTATTTACATTTATATTGCATTACTTTGAATCATGCAATGAATTCAGCTGTAAAATGAATCATGCATGTAGGTGAAAACTCTTTTAACATCACTCATGGCAGTGTTATTTTAGCATTATTTATACACTATTATAGTATTTATTAATATTTAGAATTTGCATTTCTTTTCATAAATTAGTTTTCATTTTCGTTTAAACTTGTCATTTTTTTCTATTTAGCTTTAATTTATTTTTACTTCAGCCGAGGAAGCATTTACATTTTATTTAAATTCAGCTTTATATCGATTAAGGAAAACAATTTTAAACAGTAAATCAAATCAGAATCATACCACTTTTGGCTTGAATGGGGGAGACACTTCTCGTTTCTCCAGAGCAGGCCAATTGATTGTCTTGAAGAAGGCATGTCCACGGATATTTCCCACAACACCAAGCCGTCGAGTTGGATCCCGCTCAAATAACTGTGAAAATGTAAAAGGCACAGATTGAATGACTCCATAAAGCATCAGTACTGACGCCATTCATTAAGATAAATCAACTGGTCAGACTCACTTTCTCCAGCAGGTCTTTGGTCTCTTTGGTAATCCACCGTGGGTAGTGAGGTACATCCATGCGGATTGACTCGAACAGCTCGTCCTCATCATCGCCCTGGAACGGCGACTGGCCAATCAGCATCTCGTAGAGCAGCACGCCGAACGACCACCAGTCCACAGAGAAACTGTATTTCTGTCCCAGCAGGATCTCAGGAGCAATATAATCTGGTGTGCCACAGAATGTGGTTGCTCTGTTTTCTCCAAGCATGTTCTCTTTGCACATCCCAAAGTCTGCAATCTTAATATGTCCATCCTTGTCCAGCATCACATTGTCCAACTTTAAATCTCTGATTAAGACAGAAAAACAGACATATGGACGTTTCTGGCATGTTTTTGTTTGGTAATTTTCGTTGTATGACAAAAGAGCAACTTTCTGCTAAATTACTAGTACATGACAATAAAAATAATCACAACTTGAAATACAAAATTGAAAACAGTAATAATGTAAAATATAATTATAATGTAATAAAATGTATTTTAAAATGTAATTTATGGTAAATTATGTAATTTATGATGGTAAAGCTAAATTTTCAGCATCATTACTCTAGTCTTCATTCACATGATCCTTCAGAAATCCTTCTAATGTGTTGATTTGGTGCTCAAGATACATTTTCATTATTATCAATGTTAAAAAACAGTTGTGCTACTTAATAGTATTGTGATACATTTTTTGACTTATAGACATTAGACATCAGATATTAAATTGACCCTCAATCTCACTGAAAAAAAAAAAGAATTCAAATAATCAAAATAAGAGTTTCATCTTCATTTTACCTGTATACTACTCCTTTAGAATGGAGGTACTGTAGTCCACAGATGATTTCAGCAGAATAAAACCTGTGACAAGAAACAGATTTGACCAAAACACTTGCTGCTGTTTCACAAAAAAACATTATTTCTTGATTACTGAAGACAAACAATATAGATATGCTACAGCAAAAAAGATGATTTATTCAGAATGGATATCACTCACGTGGCTCTGTACAAATCAAAACGGCCTTTATCCTGAATGTGGAACATCAGATCTCCTCCATTCAGATACTCCATCACAAAGAATAAGTGCTCCTATTGATAAAACACACAGATCATCATCATTATTGAGTGATAATATATTTGACTGGAAAGAATGGCCACAACACATCATTCTAAAACAAACTATCTTGGTTAGATCTTTGTGGGAGCCTGTCAAATAAGGAAAATCAAAGCTAACAGCAAGGCGATTTCACATAGCACTAATATTTTGTGTTATTCCCCTAAAAACATTTCCGGACTTCACAGACACATTGATAAGCTATTCCTCAAGGCTGTATTTTCATGATATAACATGAGCTCTCAAACAGAGCCTGTTATTTTTTGTTGACAACATTCCATGTCATTCTCATAATGTTTGCTGTCAAACCCACTGTCCCTCACACATGCCAAGCAGGCTGATGTGCTGATCAAATCCCGAAAGTCACACAAACTTAGCATGTGTAACAGGGAAAACGAGTTCTTCAGCTTGCATTACGGCAATGGTAACAAAGCTTTGTTCCTGCAGTTGCTTTACTGTAACCATCGATTTGCGTCATTTGACAGGAAGATATTTCACTTTGCACGACTACATTCCATATTCATCATTCATTTGAATTTTTAGCAACACTGAAATAAATATTAGACTTATAATGCAGTCTTTTAGATAATCATTGAAACTATATTTGGGACATATCAGCATATGTCTGCTTGGGGTTGGTAAGATTTTTTTTAATGTTTCAAAGAAGCCTCTTATGCTCACCAAAGCTATATATATATACACACAGTATCTCACAGAAGTGAGTACACCCCTCACATTTTTGTAAATATTTGATCATATCTTTTCATGTGACAACACTGCAGAAATGACACTTTGCTACAATGTAAAGTAGTGAGTGTACAGCTTGTATAACAGTGTAAATTTGCTGTCCCCTCAAAATAACTCAACACACAGCCATTAATGTCTAAACCGCTGGCCACAAAAGTGACTTGTGTCATGTGACTCGTTAGTGTTACAAGGTCTCAGGTGTGAATGGGGAGCAGGTGTGTTAAATTTGGTGTTATCGCTCTCACTCTCTCATACTGGTCACTGGAAGTTCAACATGGCACCTCATGGCAAAGAACTCTCTGAGGATCTGAAAAAACGAATTGTTGCTCTACATAAAGATTGCGTAGGCTATAAGAAGATTGCCAAGACCCTGAAACTGAGCTGCAGCACAGTGGCCAAGACCATACAGCGGTTTAACAGGACAGGTTCCACTCAGAACAGCTTTCCTGTAGCTCAAATAGTAGAGCATGGCGCTAGCAACGCCAAGATCATGGGTTCGATTCCCAGGGAAAGCAAGAGCTGATAAAATGTAAAAACTGTAACTTGAATGCAATGTAAGTCGCTTTGGATAAAAGCGTCTGCTAAATGCATAAATGTAAATGTAACAGGCCTCTCCATGGTCGACCAAAGAAGTTGAGTGCACGTGCTCAGCGTCATATCCAGAGGTTGTGTTTGGGAAATAGACGTATGAGTGCTGCCAGCATTGCTGCAGAGGTTGAAGGGGTGGGGGGTCAGCCTGTCAGTGCTCAGACCATACGCCGCACACTGCATCAAATTGGTCTGCATGGCTGTCGTCCCAGAAGGAAGCCTCTTCTAAAGATGATGCACAAGAAAGCCTGCAAACAGTTTGCTAAAGACAAGCAGACTAAGGACATGGATTACTGGAACCATGTCCTGTGGTCTGATGAGACCAAGATAAACTTATTTGGTTCAGATGGTGTCAAGCATGTGTGGCGGCAACCAGGTGAGGAGTACAAAGACAAGTGTGTCTTGCCTACAGTCAAGCATGGTGGTGGGAGTGCCATGGTCTGGGGCTGCATGAGTGCTGCCGGCACTGGGGAGCTACAGTTCATTGAGGGGACCATGAATGCCAACATGTACTGTGACATACTGAAGCAGAGCATGATCCCTTCCCTTTGGAGACTGGGCCGCAGGGCAGTATTCCAACATGATAACGACCCCAAACACTTGCTAAAGAACCTGAGGGTAAAGGTGATGAACTGGCCAAGCATGTCTCCAGACCTAAACCCTTTTGAGCATCTGTGGGGCATACTCAAACGGAAGGTGGAGGAGCGCAAGGTCTCTAACATCCACCAGCTCCGTGATGTCGTCATGGAGGAGTGGAAGAGGACTCCAGTGGCAACCTGTGAAGCTCTGGTGAACTCCATGCCCAAGAGCGTTAAGGCAGTGCTGGAAAATAATGGTGGCCACACAAAATATTGACACTTTGGGCCCAATTTGGACATTTTCACTTAGGGGTGTACTCACTTTTGTGGCCAGCGGTTCAGAGATTAATGGCTGTGTGTTGAGTTATTTTGAGGGGACAGCAAATTTACACTGTTATACAAGCTCTACACTCACTACTTTACATTGTAGCAAAGTGTCATTTCTTCAGTGTTGTCACATGAAAAGATATAATAAAATATTTGCAAAAATGTGAGGGGTGTACTCACTTCTGTGAGATACTGTATATTAGAATGTAATTAATTCCTCTGATGGCAAAGCTGATTTTTCAAAAATCATTTTGATTTGGTGCTTAAGAATCACTTTTTATTGTAAATGTTGAAAAGAGTTGGAAGCCACACATTTTTTCAGGATTCTTCGATGAATAAGACAGTTGAAAACAACAGCATGTATTTGAAATAGAAATCTTTAGTAACATTATAAACATATTTATTGTCAATTTTGACCAATTTATTGCTATTGCTACTATTTGACCAATCTTTGCTGAATAAAAGAGACCCCAGACTTTTGAATGG
Source organism: Onychostoma macrolepis (assembly GCF_012432095.1). Lineage (NCBI taxonomy): Eukaryota > Metazoa > Chordata > Actinopteri > Cypriniformes > Cyprinidae > Onychostoma > Onychostoma macrolepis. The sequence goes on along the minus strand of NC_081165.1, from coordinate 21,389,190 downwards.
TAGTGTATGTAACACATTATTTGGAAGAATGCTTACCTTCGACTGAAAGGTGCAGTAGAGGTGTGTGAGGAAAGGGTTTTCCCAGGCTAATGCTAACACTCTTTTTTCCACCATTGTGCACTCCACATCATCATCCATAAGAACCACATCCTTCTTCAGGGCCTTTACAGCAAAATATTCTCCCCTTCCTTTGAGCTCAGCGAGCATCACCTGACAGAACATGGGAATTGTTTAAAGAGAGGACTGCATAACAATACAATGCAGAAATCTGTATACTGTGTGTTCCTTACCTTTCCAAAGCTGCCTTTGCCTAGTACCTTGTGGAACACAAAGTTGTTCATAGAGACACGGGATGTGGTGCTGGGAGGGGCAGGGGTCATATCATCCCACAGTTTTCCATACTGAGAGCCCTCCGCTAATATTTGTAAACACAAATATACATATATGCCAATGACCACACATTAATAAACAAGACAAGGTTATAATAGCTAAATGAAACTAAAACATTTCTGGTATTAAAATAAAATAAATGTTAAATGAAATAATATATTAAAACCTGTATTATTTTAGCCAGTTGCCAGGGCAACATTTCTTATTTTGATTTAGTTTCACTTTATACTAAAATAACTAAAACTAAAATAAAAACAAATACAAACTTTGATATAGATATATCTAAATATAAATTAAAAAAGAAATGAAAAAGTGAAAAAACACCACAAAATTACTGAAAATGCAAACAGAATATATATATATATCAAAGATACAAAAATAATGAAACAAGATCCTTTTCTTATTTCGCATCTAATTAAATTAAAATTTTAATTTAATTTTAATGTCTAATTTAATTTAATTTTTTTTATTAAAGATTACGTTTTGGGGCCACTTCATATTCAAATAAAATCAAAGCTAACTTATATAAGGTACCAAAACTAAGGAAAGCAATAATGCAGCAGGAAATATGCAGTAATTCAAACTCACCACTAGGGTCCACTGGCACATTTTTATCTATGGCTTGATAGATTCCAATATCTGACAGAGTGGGATCTGGACGCTTTGTGGAAGATTTCTAAACACAATCAATGAAATAGTAACCATGTTAGATGTATTTATTTATTTATTTATTGCATACTGATGCAGAGAACAGCATGATGCTACATATGAACCCATGAAAACCCCAAAATAATGTAGCCTAATCTTTTAGGTTTACAAAATAACGATACTGCAAATGTCTTGAAAAAAAGCCACGGTTGACTGGTTGAATCATTTACCAGGCTAACTTGAGTCAAAGCCTCAGCCAGGAGCTTCTGGTTGATTCCGCAGAGGTTGGCAACCTTGGTCTGGCATTTATGATGAACGTTCATACTACATTCTGAACAGAGAGAGTAAGTTGCATTAGATATTAACAGAGAAGAAACAAAAAGACAATGAAAGGGAAAAACAGATGAGACAACCATTAATAAAACAACATCATTCTTACCTTCACATTTGAGGCCTTGTCTGACCATTCCCCACAGCAGACTCCCACAGTGATCACAGAAGGTCGGGCTCATGTAGTTATGGGTCTTGAAGCGATGTGGCATGTCAATCTTAAAGCGCTCCTTCTGAAACTGCAGATGTACAAACAGACCATCAGCACCAAACTGAATCGAAATGCTTGTGGGCACAGATGCAACATCTACAACGCCACATGGTGTCCTTTCCAGAAGAGGTCCTTCCTAGCCACATAAATCCCAGAGCTGCCCACTGCCCATCAGAGACTCTCCACCAAAGTACTGCTGGACTGCTTTACAGTGTTTATTTTAGTTACCCCAACATACAGTATTTGCGACACTTTTACAATATCATGGCCTTCTATTGATTACTGACAGACTCTGATCCTTGCTCAGTTTGCTATTGGTGTTGGAAACAGAAGGACCAGCCCTTTGGAACTTCAAGTGAATGTTTCTTTCTTGAAAAAAGTCCTTGTTAAAATGTGACCCAAAACAGTTAAGGCCGACATCAGTGTAGTAGCATATTAATGCATTTATATTTACAGTGCAAAGTCATAACAATATATATATGTGACCCTGGACCACAAAACCAGTCTTAAGTCGCTGAGGTATATTTGTAGCAATAGCCAAAAATACACTGTATGGGTCAAAATGATTGATTTTTCTTTTATGCCAAAAATCATTAGTATATTAACTAAAGATCATATTCCATGAAGATATTTTGTAAATTTACTACTGCAAATTTATCAAAACGTCGTTTTTGATTAGTAATATGCATTGCTAAGAATTCATTTGGACAACTTTAAAGGCGATTTTCTCAATATTTTGATTTTTTTGCACCCTCGGATTACAGATTTTCAAATCGTTGTATCTCGGCCAAATATTGTCTGATCCTAACAAACCAGACATCAATGGAAAGCTTATTTATTCAGCTTTCAGACTTTTCAAACTTTTCAAACTCAATTTCTAAAAATTGACACTTAAGACTGGTTTTGTGGTCCAGGGTCACATATACACACAACAAGTCACAAGTCTCTTGCTTATCAAGGCTCCATTCATGCATCTATTTGATACAGTAAAACAGTAATATTGTGAAATATCATTACAATTTAAAACAAATGCTTTTTATTGCAATATATTTTTAAATGTAATTTATTCTTGTGAAGGCAAAGCTGAGTTTTCTGAAGCCATTACTCCAGACTTTGTCACATGATTCTTTAGAAATGATTCTGATATGCTGATTTGGTGCTCAAGAAACATGTTTTGTTATTATCAGCATCATTTCATATTATTATTACGTTGTTATTCTTGTGGAATCCATGATTCATTATATATACAATGTAATGTATATTAAATAAATTAACCTACTATTGTAAAAGTAAATATTGCTTTACTTAATATTGTTTTCAGATTTTTATTTTTTCTCATAAAAACTGGTTTCAGTTCCTTTAACAGTTAACGGCCTCCCAACAAATCCGCTCGTGGTTATGGAGTGTGTAAGTGTGTTTCCGTGTCGGAGGTTCAGAACACTAATGCTTACCACTGTATCTCGACTGTTGGTTGCTGTTCCCGTGCATCTCCCAATGATCTTATCAATGCACTTCTTGTGAATGGCGGCATTGCATTCTGAAATAGAGCAAGGGGGCAGTAAGGTGTAATGTGTGCAAATTACCTTTTAATTCACTTAATAGTACAAAATATCTTACAAAAAAATTGATTTCAAAGAGCCCATTATGTTAATTCCACAGGAGGATCATTTATGTTCCACATAGAAAAATCAGGTCAAAATGTAACATTAAATGACAACAACATGTGTAATGTGTGTTCTTACTGAGAACCAGATGGGAGTGTCTACAAAAGACTGAGAAAGCTGTGAAGATACTTACGCCTACATTTGTAGCCCTGCTTGTTGAGACCCCTGGAATGCAAAAAGAGTGTGTTGGAGTATTGATATTTGTACACAGTGGGTGATAATGAACTGTTAGTACACAAATGGTATAAATGTAAAACTCTTATTAGGGAGAATCTGAAGCACTGACTCTCTACAGCACATATACATTTATATACTGTATGCAGCATGAACAAGGCACAAAAGCATAGCGATCTGTCTCACACTGCACAGGAAGGAGACAGCCCGAGGGACTCTGCTGAGGCGGCTGAAATATCAGAGGAAAATCCAAGTGCGCTTGCGCACACAAACACAGATGCTATCCAATACTATGACTTACAATCGCACACACACACGCTAAGATTATTGCTGCCAGACTTCTGGCTGCTTAAGATTACTTATAGTTATGCCTAAATGAGATGCAATTTTGAATAATTTAGATTTCTGATAGTGATGAACTAGTGTTTTCTTATATCTAATGTTAGTCATGCAGTTTATGATGCATTTTTTCATACAAAGTGACTGATCATGCAGGATCCTGTCTCGCTGGACTAACTTGTTATAGTACACCAATTATGGACTATGCGTCACTTTGACTGAGAAGTACCTAGCTTAAGGGCACATCAGAGCTGCATTGTAATCTCAGTAATTTGTAAGTTTCTGGGTCATTCCAATTTGGTATTGAACCTGCAAGCTTTTCTTTCACAGCCTAGATCCCAAACCATTATGCTACCACTATCCATTAACAAGCATTGCTGTTGCTGATACTCAGACTTAAGGATTTGAACAAGCTAACCCCAAAAATTCAAGTATTATGCGTCTAACTTCTCCTGTATTTTTTTGCTGTGGATATGATACGTCTAAAAAAAATCTAAGCAATCAGATTTACGATTTTTCAATGGTGGATTTTAAAATGTGAAAAAAGTGCAAACAAGAAAAAAAATGTATGTACAAGACCAGTCCACAATGTCATATTTAATATCATAAGACTTGGGCTCTTCTGGTCTAGAATCACCCTAGAAATTTACTAGCAAAGCCCTGGCAACCACCCACAACAGCCTAGCATCATAACGGCAAAAGTGACACAATTCTTCTGAAACCAAAATCTGGTTATTAAATGGCAGTTTTTACTGTTACTATGTACATTTATATACTAGTATTTATATACTAACCAAACAAACTCCCTGCAGACCGAGCAGAAGGTGGGCTGTTTGAAGAAGGTGGCTGTGAACTCGTGGTTCTTGATAAAGTGAACTTTGGCCTGTTTGATGGCTCCTCTCCTCCTGTTTATTGTGAGAACGCCGTCGTCCTCTTTCCCAGTCACTGAGGACTTTGATTCTGCGAAGCAGGTCAAAACAGGGTCTTTTGAAATAGACGACTTGTTTATTTCTTTTTACTGAATTAAATGAACTTTACTCGCACATCAGTATGAAATTACATTGCTAAATGATATTTCATCCAAAATGAAATATTGTCAGAATTGTCAGAATTTTCATTTCTGGAATAAATATGTCAATGGTATATTTATTAGTACCACTGGATTTAAGATACTAAACATATTTATATTGTGCATAATGACTGTTCTGTTTATGGTGCCTTCAGAATTTTTATAGATCACTATCAATTCATTTCCTGCCAAGAGCAACAGAAGTAGCAAAACTAAAAAACTAAAAAACGAGATTGATGGTTTTACCCTCTGTGTGTTGCCACAGAGTGTATGCCACAATATTTGTCACCAGCTATTGTTGAGTTTAAAGACAAGTCTTAACAATATCCAATAAACATTCTTACAGTAAACAGTGAGATACAAAAAGCAAATCTGCTACGGTATTTAAAAAAAATTAAATGCCAGAAAGAGCACCAGCATGAAAATATGAGTAAGATGCATGAGTAAGCATAGACAGGACAGATACCAGCTGACAGGACTAAGCTGGTACCTGAGGGTGGTGAGATAATGGAAAAAAGAGAAGACTGAATTTAAAGAAACAGGGGGAAACCAGAGTGGAACAAAGGCAAGCAAAGAGAGTAGACACTACTTATAGAAATAAAACAGGCCTTCCATAGTTTTCAATGAAGGTTTTAAAAATATTACATTTTGCTAATCAGGACAGAACTTGGATCAGAAAAAGTTCTCTATTAATCTAGTCATCTATTAAAATAGCTAAAAACAAAAAGGTTTTGGGGAAATCACCACCTTTATTACTTTTCCAAAGTTTGGGTTCAGTGAGATTTTCATTTTTTTTTTTAAAGAAATTAATACTTTTATTCAGCAAGGATGCATTAACTTGAACAAAACTGACTGTAAACACAGTTATAAATGTTATATGTATGTTAGAAAAGACTTCTATTTCATATGATTTCAGAAGGATCATGTGATACTGACGACTGGAGTAATGACTGAAAATTCAGTTTTTACTGTATTTTTGATCAAATAAACACAACCATGATGAGCATAAGAGACTTCTTTCAAAACACTACAAAATTTTATTGACCCCAACTTTATACTTTTGAATGGTATATACGCTTGCATGTACCTACCTAGGTCTGAACCCTCTACAAAGAATTGGACGGACATCATCACCTTCCCAGAAGGCTGCAGGTCGACCCAAAACTCAGCACAGCCATTTCCTTTTTTGCAGCGCTCAGCAATGACAGAGACCCCAACCGTTGCCTCCGACAAAGCCTCCTCTGCCGTTTTCATCAGGACCACCTGTATGACACGGCCTTCATAGATGTGTGCGTCAAATGTGGATTTCCACGCAGGGTACATAGTAGGCTTCCTCTGGACCAGTGTCTTCCCCCGCTCTGGGTGGACAAAGAGAGGAAGAAATGCTAATGAAATTATGATGCCTCCTAAGTTACCCTGTTTATGCCAAATTCTGAGGCAGCACCGCATACTGTTTATCTTTAGTAGACAATCACAAAAAGTGAATTTTACCTTGCTCTGTTTAAAAACCTCACTGACCTGTGCTGAGGGATTCCTTCATCTTGATGGCACAGAATGGTTGCTCTGTCATAGGGGGAAGCTCTCCCAGTTGAAAATCACTGAAGGCAATCCGCAGGAACGGAGCCATGGTTGAGATATCACTCTGCCTACATACAAAAGAAAAAACAGATGAAGTTCATAGGTTGCTGGAGGTCGGCAGACATCTCTCACTCAGAGAAAAGTTGTTGTTTTTTTTCTCATAAATAGCAGAAACATCACTTGCTTTGACAAAACACTGTTTAGGCAGAGATATGCTGTGATAGGCAAAGAAATATAATGCAGTATTTTTTAAAAGATGAACAAACATGATATGTGTGATGTGTGAGTGATCAGTTCATTCTTTCTGATATACAGTGGAGAAATTATGAAACGTACGCATTTTTCGTAATTTCGATATTATGCTGAGAATATAATTTGTAATAAAAAAAATTCTAAAATGAAAAACAGAAACACATTTATTTGACTCGAACGTTTGAATATTTTGGATTTTACACAAAAAAACAAGTTTGGGGAAAAAAGTTACGTTTTTTTGAAAATAGTAGGTTTTGGGTGCATTTATTTAACCAAACATTTGTAAGAACAGCAATATTAATCTAATTTAAAATAACTTTTCTATTTTAAAATGTAATTGTATTGCTGTGATGGCGAGGCTGAATGATATTGTACAGTATATAGAATATTTTCCATAACAACTATTCATAAAACCCTCAAGATTTGCTAAAGTTTCATGATTATTGCTTCAGCTTCCTATTGTGAAAAGCCAATACTTGTGAAATCTACTTTTGTTTTGATGGTTCTGCTTACATCATTTTCACTGCAGCTGACTAGCTAGTTTTATTTTCCTAATAGGCATAACTACAGAGTAGAAGCTAAATAATGTCTTATTTTTCATAGCCACATCATTTTCCAATCCCACCCCTCTCCTGCTGGAATTACAGAACACACAATGGCTCACAGAGCTTTGATGGGATTCTGGGGCGCAACTGGCCAACTGCAGACCTTTACTTGGTTTCACAGTTTAATCACTGGGATTAAAAGCTCAGATACACACTAAACACACACAAACACAATGGAAAAAGAAGTGAATGAAAAACACAAACTGCAAGTGCAATTTGTATATGGTAAATCTGTCACCAACCTTCTACTTATTTAAATAGTTTTTAAGAAATGTACTTTGTTATCAAACAGGTTTCCTCAACACCCCACTCATCTGTCATTGGTCAGATAAACAGATAGCTCCGCCCCAAACTCAAACCTTTGACCAAATCAGTGTTGCTGCTGTCGGGCAATGCTCAAACAAACAGATCAACATTGGGAAAGTACCACAGAACCACAGTGTTCGTACTTTTCAGGAAAATCAACCTACAAATGGCTTACTCATGCTGTAGTGGCATATTAAGTGCTTAAAAACGAACAAATTCACACTTTATCTTAAAACTCCGATGAAGCAGCTTTGAGTATCTTTATCTCTGCCTCATGACTGATCGCTGAAAGATAAAATGTAGAGCAAGTGAAGTGGGACCATTTGTGACACCACCCATGATGGAGTACTGAGAGATTAATCGAGATGTATTTGCTGATCTGCCACAGTTTTAGGCCAGCGGCTCCACACCAACAAAGTGTTGAGACCACCCAGATGAGTGACAATGACTGCAGGACAGGCCAACAGAAATGTAAGTCTGTGCAGGTAACAACATAAAATGACAGAGGACATGTATGTGGGCATCTCAGTCAAAGCAAATGATAAAGAAGAGTTAATCCACAACCCAAAATATAGAAGGTTTCATTGGGAAAACCTCTGAAGTTTTGATATGCTCTCAAACACTTGGTGTTCCAAAGCTTAGAAACTGCATGCCCTAAAATTGTCCTAAAAATGGATGGTTTTGAACTAAATCTGTGTCAAACACAGTATTAAATACTGATACAGAGTAGATTTAGATCATTGCTGAAGGTTGTAACAGAGCCTTGCTCCACAAATTATATAATCCTCCATGAATTATATCATCATAAAATGGTAAATTGAGATAACTGGAACCAGCTTTAAAAGCTCCCACACAAACTCTCAAATACAAAGGGAAAACAATCTGGTGATATTTGTTTTTATCTTCTCTATTCTACATGGTGATGATGTGTTGTATATTCAAACATGTACATCTATAATAGAGAGAGTGAGAAAAATTAAGGATAATCTGGGACCACACACACATAATATGACAAAAAATGCATTAATATCAACTAATGAAACACACAGTCAAACATAAACCTCTTACACTCGAATGCATAAGACTACAGAAAAAAAAAATGTTTCCCTGGAGAGAGTGGAAAAAATGAGCCCATGCGGCAAGGGAGGGGATGGAGAGAAAATGAGGAAAAACTAGAAAGGGGGAAGGAAGAAAGAAAGCATTGAGCAACATACTGGAAGTTCAATGTGCTTACTAAACATCCAGACTGTTAGGCTATTACTGCCTTACTAATGTAGTGCATTCATAAATCCATGTCTACAAATCATGTTTTAAGTGTACAAAATACACGTCATTACTACAAGGTTTCGTCATTTATTTTAATATGAAATGAATAAGTGTGTCCGGTGTGTGCGTGTATCTTTTCAGTAGCCTCAGTTCCCTCAGCGGCCCATTAATCTGTCAAGAGAGGTCACCTCCCTCACACCCAGACCGGTTGCTGCTTAATTAACACACATCCCTCTGGTATGCCTATGTAGACGTGTGGTAATGTGTGCATGGCACTACATTTAACTCTTTTGATGTTAAAACTGGTAACCGCAATGCTTCTGTGCTAAACAAATGGAGTAAGGTATTATGATCAGATTACACAAATGCATGCAATTAAGGTAGTTGGACGAGGAACAGACAGAGCCTCACTAACACTTAAAGCAACACTTCACAAAAATGAAGTTATTAACACGCAGGCTGTTATGATGCCAAGATACCATGACCATGAATTTGTTCCCACTTTATTTATTTGTTACCTTGGTTTAGGTAATGCTCTTTTTGTAGCTTACTAATTCATGGCCAAAATTTAACTGAATTAAATGAGTTAGTACAAAGTAGCCACAAATTAATAAATCATGGCCACAATATCTATTTATGTCATGTGTGGGGCTACGTGTGAAGTAGATGTAAAGTGTCATTTTTTCCATGTTAAATCATTTCTATCCTAGTTTAATGTGCAAAGATAACTACGAGTTAATGAGTTAACTTAGTTGAGTTAAATGAGTTAATTATGAGTCCCCCCCCAGTATTTTATTCTTTTTTTGTATAGAGTACTGTTCACACTGAAGACACTTTACCATGCTTTACCATCAGCGCTGCTTCATCATTGCTAATTTATGTTCCAATACTATAGAACAATTCTGTTGTATGATATGTACAATATGAAAAAAGTCATTTTTGGACACTTGGACACATTGAACTTGGACACAAGTTAGCCAACATGCTAAAGCAAAACAGATTAAAGATGCAGGATCGTTTTGTTTGTTTGAGCAGCCAGTAGCCTATTTCATGAAGGCTCTTTCATGGGTATCGATCTGCTACGTTTTGGATGATAGGCTGTTCACCGCAGATGTCACATTTTCAGGTGTACATGCTCCAGAGTTATAGACTCTGAGATGACAGCTGAGCTCCTGACTCCTTTTAGTTTTTTGAACTAGCTTTGCGTAACAGGCCACGAACTAGCCAACCAATGGCGTAGTTTTGGGATGGAACTTTCTGTTTGGTCAGCCAATAGCAGTCTAGGAGAAGTGTTCATGAAATCCGAATGAAAATGTTAATGCAAAGTTACATTTATCTTTTTGATTTTTTCTCTCGCACACATTATAAACTTTACAACTTCATGTTTCATTGAGATAAATGTAAACACATTGGGCTTCCATTTGAGATACTAGAAGCACTGTTAAAATTTTATGATTCACTGATCTCACTTCTTAAAACTGTATACTGATTGAAAGCATGAAATATCTACATTTTCTCGCTCTATTGTTTCTGACCTTTCACTGGTTTTATCTATTGGACACATTCTGTTTTTCTTTCTGTGTGATATTAGTCTCAGCTCACACAGGCTTTGTCTGTTCTGGAGATCTCTCTCTGTGTGCGGGTGTTTGTGTTCAAGTAATTGGTGAGAATTACAGTGCATAGTGCAAAAAAGAATCGCTCTGTTCGCTGTCCTGCACCAGACAGCTGCTCCGCTCGCCTTTTTTTTGGAACTTCCTACACAGTCTCCAAACTGTTCTCGCTCAATACTGGGCTGGAAACATGCACATATATTTCAGATGATCTCATTAAACAACAGATCAAATGGAGACCAGGTTGAAACTTATGAATAGACTAGAAGAAAGCATTTTACCATTGAAAAAAACCCCACACATTTCTTCAGTGCAGAAAGTACACAAGTGTGAAAGTGAAACTTAAATCTGAAGCATAAATGTAGCCTTGAAGTAAGTTATATTCTATATCTTAGATCACTGGAGAAGAAAGACACATTTTGACTTTAAGTGGTTGTTGTTAGTTTAAAGCAACAAAAGAATTGAACTATTTTGACTAACAGTGGCTTGAAAACATCTATATATTTTAGTTTAGAGAATGCTGTGTACTTATGATAGATAACACAGCTGCTTTTTCCTAAATAAGACACTGTTGTAGAATTAGAAAGTGCTTTGCACTGCAAGATCTTTCATTACTATGGTTTTCATTTCATGGTATTGTACTCATCTGCATAATAGGTATGAGAAAGGGGTAGACTGTCACTTTAAGTACAGAGCAAAACAAACAAACAGGTTATGTCGGAAAATGAGGCTACGGTTACGCTATGGTGAGGAATGAACGTATGGGGAATGAAATGTGCCACAAGTACAAGTAGGCTATAGAAAAAATGTGAACATGGTGCAGAGAATCTGAAAGTTTATAAGAGGACAGCCATGATTCAGAGCACACGGGTAACCTGTTAGTCCGGATGGTGCGGTTGTATTTTTCTATAACCACACTTGTGAATGTATGCATTCATGGAATTACACACATACAGCTGAGTTTGTCAGAGTTAAAAGCACCATGCTGCTGTTTGTACTTTGCTAACATGAAGCAAAAATAATCCCCCAGCTTCCCAAAATCCCCCTCTGTGCATAGCAGTCTTCATAATACAGTTAAGCAATGCAAAATCCTCAGCTTGAAGTCAATATAAAACAGTGCTTGCAATTCATTTTACTTTCATAATGTAGCACATTAATGTGAAAAAGGATGTACAAGAAAAAAAGGGACAGACTTGATCGAGAACTTTTTTGGATCGTAAAAAGTGGCTCCTATATGACAAGGTGATTGGAGGGGAGAGCTTTAATTAAATTTTTTTTTTTTTTGCATATTTTTAAAACAGTCTTGTTGATTTGGTGCTCAAGAAACATTTTTATTATTATCAATGTTAAACATGGTTAATATTTTTTTTATATTTGCAAAAATATATTTAATATTTATTTATGATATATTTATTTCAGGATTATTTGATCATTTAAAATTATTCATTTATTTTAAAAAAGATCTTTCTAATGCCAAACCTTTGATCAGTTTTATTTTCAAGTAAAACAAGATTCACACTCAGCAAGGAAATGTTGGAAATGAAAGGAATTTTTCATGTTATCTTGTCCATCTAATGGTTAAAGTAAGGTTAAAATAAGAAAATTAAATATTACACACCAGAATGAAGCCACACCTGAATTTTTTTCACTATATCATTAACATCAGTTGACATTTCAGAGGAAGATTGTGTTACCTTGATTCAAGAAGCACAAATATTTTCTTTGGACTAACATGAATCAATAAATCATCCACAATAAGACAAGGAACTTCCATTAAAAAAAAAAAGTAAATAGTGTTATTTTTCATTTCATATTACAAATCTACAACACACCCAAGAACAATAACATGTTTATCCTGTTAAAACTGGAAAACATAGTCTTTTTAGCAAATACAAATAAAAATTTGCATTCCTCGTTTTAGTGAGCAAGATCTAGAATTAAGTGTAAATGTCTGTAGGTGAGTTTAATCAGTTACCGATCATTGGATTCAAGAACAAAAATGTAATTGTGCTAGTGTTGCATAACATCAAGCAAAACCATTTATTCTCTACACATATGTCATAGGGTTATTGGGTTAAAATAACACACATCAAGGAAGCATTTGTGTGCAGAGAAAGTGACAGAGTGAGGGAGAGAAACATGGAGAGCAAGAGATCAGTGACTTCAAGGTCAGATGAGTGCTGAGTGCCATGTGACATTCGTTTTAGTGTAGCATTGATTTCTCACCCCTCTCTTCCCTTAGGCTAAGAAACAAGAGACCCTATGCTTCTGTCTTTCTCGCGCTTGCCTATAACACACACACACACACACACACACACAAAAGCACACAATGGTTGGACAAGGTTAGTTTGGAAAAGCCAATTCCTCTCTGAAACAGGGCTTACTGTGTGACTGCCAGTTTGCTTACAAATGTGTGTGTGCCATATTAGGGCACAAATCCGCTCACTGCAGTATTTTGGACAAGAATTCACACACACGGATATGTATGTGTGTGTATGTTGGTATGTCGACCTAAAGGTGAAGCTGAGCTTGCCTCTGTCTGTCTGTGCAATAAGAGCGGTGTCCATTTCTGCCTTGCGCACACTTCACAAAAGCTTCATTAATCCAAGACCAACAGAGAGCGGCCTGTCTGCTCGCAACCATAAAAGTACGCAACAGACCTTTGCTGTTGCTGTGTGTTCAAAAAATGATACAAGACAAAATGAGCAATGACATGTAAAATGTACAGAAAGCAAATGATACTGTCGGGTGTTGCACTCTGAGCCTCTATACAAAACTGACTTTGTGCTATATTTGTGTTTGCCAGAGGCACTATGATGGAAAAAACTCAAAACAAAGCCAATGATAGGAATGAATGCTCCTAATGGTGTTTGCTTGTCGTGCACGTTACAGAAACAACACTGCTGTTGACAGGCATGTGGACGTACACCATCATCGCTACATTCTTCTCCCCTGCAGTTTGGTAGATAAATTATTTAGAGGAGGTGCATGTTGTTGATTAAGACCTTTACTAACATGTGCCTTCCGGCTGAAAACAATGTGTTGATGCAGTTCACCGCACAGGTTGTGGATGTACAGTAGAGACTAATGACATACAAGCATTCATTATACAATGAAACAAAAGAGACAAACTGCTGAAGTCTCTGGTCAATGTCAAGAACAAAACACCCAGTGAGAATGTGTGAAAGAGGAAAGAACAAAAAAAAAATGGTGCAATATGGTGGCTTGTGCGTGTGTGCTTGAAAAGGAAAGATTAAAAATGATTAAGTCTGTGGTTAGTAAGAGAATGGTGCAATGCAGTGTAGCCAATCAAAAAAGAGAAGCTCGGTTGCAATACATTTTAAGCGGGGATGCGCAATATATCTGCGATCATACTGGAACTGGCCAACTTTTTTAAATGATCAATATTGACATATTAGAGACATCATTATCTTTCTTGGTCTGAAGCTGCCTTTGAAAATTTGGCTCAAAATGTTCAACTTTAAATTTGAACTCTTGAAAGGGTACTCTTAACTTCACTTTTCATATTTTTGAGCTTGATGAATGCACAACAAACTGTATTGGGAATTAATAACAGATGAAAGTTAAGTTTAGTAAAGTGTAAAAAGCAATCCACAAATATTAAGGAATATACATAATATAAATGGATGCACTACTTTTGAAATATTCAACATTAGTTGAATTCTGTGCACCAATTTGTGGAGTTTCTTGGCAACCGTAAACAACCAACAGCTGTGTCAACACAGGACACATGTGCATGACACATCAAAACTAATAAAGTTGGTTTAATATCGGCCATCATATTGGTTACTGGCCATAATATACAAATAATTAGTGTTGTCTATGTCAGCTTTGGTGCATGCCAAGTGTCAGGATGAAATAATTAAAAGTAGTAGTCAACAGTAGTACTCAACGGCCTGCATATGTTCCCTGAGTCTACCCAATGCAAATATGCAAGTTTTTAGTACACTTTAGTATATAAAGTGTACTCTAATTTTAGTACAAATTAAAAACAAAAAGAATGAAAATGACAAAGCATTACCACACATCGAGGCTTACAGTACAGATATTTCCCATGTTCTGTTTGTTTTTAAGGGTGGATGGATAGATCGTGCAGGAACAGTTGTCATACTGAATGGTTTGGTAAATATTGTCAAACAATAGTCTACACTGCTCATTTTGTGGTGGCAGATAATGCTTTCGCAAAAAAATAAATAAACCTGCTTTACAAAAATGGCACAGCTTTAAGCAATGGGTTTGAGTCTGATCTCAGTAGGAAAACAAAATATATTTTACCTCTAGCCTCCAAAACGCCTCTTGAAGAACTTGCTAGCCAAAGCGGTAACTATGGAAACCACCATTATTAAGACGCTTCTGAAACGTTCTTGAAAGCGAATCCGGCGCAGTTTATTTTATCTATTATTTTTAATAAGCGAATAAGACATTGTCATTAAGACTAGTTAGTTTCGCCTATATCTCTATCTCCATCTCAAAGAACTTGAGAAACAAGACCGTACAGTAGGCCAACAGTTACGTTACTAAATGTATACACATTATAAAACTGTATATATTTTACAGTATGAAGGAGCCGGAGCGGGAAAGCGTTGTAAGTCTGGTCTTTCTAAATGTGTTGACATAACTATCGCAGCGCATTCTATGAAACACTGTTAAAAAAAAAAAAAAAAAGTACAGCTGCTGCTGCTTCCGCGTATCTGGACAGCGTAACTAAACCGAATTAAAAAAGAATATATCAAGTTTCTTTTCCTGAACTCGAATGTTTGGGAACACACGATACTAAACATTTAAACGACTTCCTGTTAAAACAAAAAGCGTTTCTAATCTCTCGTTCAAATGTCTAGAATTGTCTCCAATGAATCAGAAATGGATTTGCTGGATATGTGTCGCTAGATGCTCGCGGCGACCGATAAACAAACATCGAAAATGCGACGAAATCTATTGGTTGTTGGCGAACAACGTGGACGGTTCGTGTTATACAGGTCTGTCATTTCTACTCTCCCGATGGGCGGATTTGTAAGTACCCACAAAGCGCATTAAAAGTGAAAAGTTGCAAGCACAAAACTCACCAACTTCAAAGTCCGAGAGGGTTTCAGTAATTCGTCTCTTATTCTCACTGTCGCTGTGTAAATTGAGAGCAGAATGAGCGGCGCGCCGTGTTTGAGGAAGTATTTACCCGCTTTCTGTGTCTGTGTCTGGGGTTTGACAATACTGGAGGAGTGACGTCGGGCAGGTAGAGAGAGAGAGAGAGAGAGAGAGAGAGGGAGGGGGTTTCTATCTATCTAGCTATCTAGTATCTCTCTGTCTGTCTGTCTGTCTGTCCATACATTAATCTGTTTCTCTGTAAGAGTTGACCCAGAAATGAATTCTGTCATCATTTATTCACCCTCAATTTGTCCCAAACATGAGTTTCTTTGTCTGTTGAGCACAATAGAAGATATTTTGAAGAATGTTGGTAGCTGACAGTAGCTATGAAAACAAAAGAAGTCAATGGCTACCGTGAAGTGTTTGGTTATTCGTCAAAATGTCTTATTTTTTGTTCATCAGAAGAAAGAAACTCATAGTTTTGAAACAACTTGGTGAGTAAATGATGACAGAATTTTCATTTTTTGGTGAACTATCCCTTTAATCAATCAATCAATCAATTTATCTATCTGTCCTACTGTCTCATGCTATGAAATGACATTTTAAGCAGGAGTTCATAATGTCTTTGAGAGATATAGAAACTTTATAATGTCGTATGGTTAAAGATTTAGCAGATGTGCACAATCGAGGTCATAATTTAATAAAAACACATAAACATGTATGTTTCTCATTTAACTGCCCTTGGACTGGTTTATGAATTACCATTGTTGGTAGTTGACCTGATGCTTTCATTTCCTGAAGGCAGGAGATTCCTGAAGGAAACCTTAGCTTTGGGAACTCCATTTAGTCCCGCCCCACACCAACACAAGGAATGGGCATGGACAAAACATTTACTGCATTCACACACACACACACTCACACACACATGCACGCATACACGCACACACACACACATACACAGAGAGGCAGCAGTCACATGATGCTGACTCATAGACTGCCCCACCCCTTCAATCTAGGTCTGTCAGTGCTGTATAAAGCTGTGAGTTTTAGTGTTTCTATATTTAGTATCATTTCCAATAACTGTCTGTTTAACCCAATTTAACACTTTATGTGTAACAAATTAAGGTGTGTAAACTGCAATCCAACCAATACCATTTTTATAGAAAGTTCTTAGGAATAGCGAGGACTCATTGCGTTGGTTTATGATGTGTGGTTTCACTTCTCTCCTGTTTTATAGAACTGCTTCTTACCAGTTATTCCTTTCTTCTCCTTTACTGTTTCTCTTTCCTCCTTATTTTTCTCCCCTCTTCCTTTCTGTGTTATCTCACCCCTTTTAATACAGTTTATCAGTCTTGCCTCACTTCTCTTTTACTTTTACTTCCCTCTTCTTTCCCTCTATCTTTAAACCCAAGTCTGTAATGAGTTTTAAATATGTTTAAGAACAACTTCATTTTTCTAGCATATTTCGTGTTTCTTCCTCACTCATCTGAAATCTTCACATTCATTTGATCGCATCGTAACCAAATCTAACTTTTTATTTTACTCTCAGAAGGATTGGATTTGAATATAAAGTAGCAACCCAACAAAATACCAAAATTGCTTAATGCAAAAAAAAGTAAACAAAAATGCCCTTAAAAGGAATAATTCAACCAAAAATTTAAATTGGCTAAAATTCCAAGATGTTAATGTGTTTGTTTCTTCATTGGAATAGATTAGGAGAAACTGCTCACCCATGGATCCTCCTGATTTAGAGAGAACAACTTTTTCACTGGAGAAAGCAATATTATGGATAGAGGACTAGTATTTTAGCCAGAATGTTAAAAATGTCTTGATGGATTTGTTTCTTACAAACACACAGCTTTTCACTTCACAAGACATTAATTGATGGACTGGAGTCGTGTGTATTATCTGTAGATTATCATGATAATCTGACGGCACCCATTCACTACAGAGGATCCATTGGCGAGTAAGCAATGAATTTCTCCAAATCTGTTCTGATCAAGAAACAAACTCATCGATGTCTTTTACTGATCTTTACTGTCTCCATCGTAACAGACATTTACAGGAAAGACGCTAATAGCTTTGACTTCCCTGACTTTCCTGCTTAAACTATAGGCTCTTGGTGGACTCACTCTCACTGTGTCAGTGAGGCTGATCACTGGGCAAAGGAATGATTGACCGAGGGTGGAGTCAGAGCCAGTTTCCCCACAAGGCAAGCAGTCTGTGAGTAAGGACAGGAACCCAGTAGGGAGGAAAGAGGAAACCCCCTCAAAAAGAACAATTCATTATCGACTGCTATCTATTCCTCACTCTGTCTCACTCTGTTTCTGTCCCTTCTGATATCTTTCTGGTACAAAAGTGGCACTGAAGAAACGGTATGTATGTTGTAACACAAACATAACTAGAAACATAAAAATAAAGCTGTGCGATTCCATGCCAGAAGTAATGTCCAAGTGATTCAGAGGCATTCCGACCACCACTGCTTTTAATGGTACATAGTATAATAAACTGGTTTGTGTATTTTGTACTCTGTTGTATGTTGTTATACTGTTGTTCTCTGCTTAAAGAGAAGACAGGAATGTTAATGTCCAGGCTGTGTTCTCCAAAAGAAAGCTTGATAATGGTGGTGACCTCATGGATACAGCGATAGCGCTCTGGAACTCTGCCCTCGCACTGGAGATAAATAGCTCATATTCATTATGGGTGAGGGTGATGGAAAATCAGGAAATAAAGAGCAAAGGTGCTTATATCCTGGAATACATTAACCTGGTTGGGGAGAACAGTGCTAACAGAAGACTACCTCTGTTTGTTTGTAAAGAAAAGATGCTCATTTACCATTCAAATGCATGCATTTCGAACAGGCAAATGGAAAAAGGACTCCAAACTCTGAAGTTCTGTAAGTTTTTGTCAGTAATGGAAGTGAAGCTCATTCATGAAACCACAAAAGCCAGGTACTGCTGAGCACAAGCTTATGTTTCCCAAGCCCTAATGGATTTTGTGTTTTTTATGCCCATTGTGCTTTAGGTCTTGAGGAACAGAGGAACATCTGTGTGTGGTCAACCTTTGTTTCAGTTTGAGGTTGATCTTTCTCAAATAAGAGTCTCTCAGAATTACTGTAGAACTAAAATATGACCACTTTATATCACGGCTCAATGAAATTTATAGTTATGTGCTGCACAAACTGATATATCAAATATATACATATATAAAAATCACCGGTAATCGTGCTGTTTGTTCACATAACATGACCATGATTGCTTACTCTAACTGCTTTAAAACAAAGATTAAAACAACGAGAAAATAATATTGTGAAACGCGGATTTTAGACAATATTTTCAGTCATTTTTGCTGGTAAAGTCAAACAGCGGTACTGATATTTTTAGCTTCAATTTGTATCAGCTGTTTGAACTCTGAATCTGACGGCACCCATTCACTGCACAAATTTCTCCAAATCTGTTGCAATGACGAAACAATCTCATCTACATCTTGGATGGCCTGAGGGTGAGTAAATTGCCAGCAAAATTTGAACTGTTCCTTTAAATGAGGCAAAGGCAGTCATTGAATGTTCTAGTTTAATGGTCATAGTACAGACACTTCAAGAGAGGAAGTGGAGTCATAAAGGCACCTTGTTCTCTGTAGCCTATGTCTGAACTTGGTTATGAGCTCGTTCTTTATCCACCTGTACACGTACACCTACTTCACCAAAACTGACATGCTAACAAAAATACAGTCCCCAATCTAATGAAATGACATTTTAAGCAATTAAATGCTTCGAATTTATCAATTACTCTTTCATTAGTGGGTCAGGGGAACTCAAGGGAGTGTGGCAACTAGAACAGTTCCATTTCTATCTCACTTTCCTTCTTTAACATCCTTTTTCTCTTTCTTGCCATATCGCCACCTTTTCATTGCCAAACTATTGCTATATTCCCTGGATCCTCCTTTTCAGTCCTCCTTCCTGTCCTTTGCTTTCTACTTTCTTTTCTATCCTTCGTGTCTTGTCTTGATGACCTAGTAAAGCTCAGTCTAATGAAGTCTACTTTAGTCTTGACAGCAGACTAGAAGCTATTAGTGAAATGTATGCTGATCTGACATCAGCATTGTGCTTTTTTCCCCCCTCAAGTGAATAGCCTTTGTATTTAAGTTTGGAAAACTGATCCCAGATCAGTGTCAAAATAACAGATTTCAGGGGACCTACAATAGCACAGTGGACCTCAGCATCATTAATATTTCAAAGGATGAAAAGAAATAGGGCAAAATGTTTTGTGCTGCCTCTTTTTTTCTATCATATCAATTATTTAGGCATTCTGCTGCTTAATCAACCTCTCTTTGGCTGTTGGCCGAAGTGCCACAGACCACTTTGATAAAGCTAATTATCTTAACCTAGTTATATCGCATTACTAGGCTGCAGTTTGATAATAGAGGTCACACTCGGGCAGATTATTGAGATAATGGTGAGAGGGATACACATTTGACTCGAATAATCACCGCGTGTCATCACAATTAGCTGTTTGTTGCTAGGTTTGAAGGCCCGTTTACAATAAAGAAAATAAAATATTGTAATGAAATACGCTTAATTATTAAACAAATGTTCTAAAAGCAAAACAGCATCGAAATCTGATCAATTATTTTTATTACTAGCAAATATTTAACTACCGCATAATAATCACTGCCAAGAAGCGTGACTTGCTGCTCCCTGCTTAAGTGTGTGTCGCCCCCTAGAGACCATTGGAAAGTCTTTTTATACTCTAATCGATGCATTGTAGGCTATAAATAATATAGGCCTATTAATCTCCTTCTAAAACAGAAACATTCTGTCTATCATAATACCAAATGTGACCCTGGACGACAAAACCAGTCTTAAGTGTCAATTTTTCGAAATTGAGATTTATACATCATCTGAAAGCTGAATAAGCTTTCCATTGATGTATGGTTTGTTAGGATCGGACAATATTTGGCTGAGATACAACTATTTGAAAATCTGGAATCTGAGGGTGCAAAAAAATCAAAATATTGAGAAAATATGAATGCCTTGTCCAAATGAAGTTCTTAGCAATGCATATTACTAATCAAAAATTAAGTTTTGATACATTTACGGTAAGAAATTTACAAAATATCTTCATGGAACATCATCTTTACTTAATATCCTAATGATTTTTGGCATAAAAGAAAAATCGATAATTTTGACCCATACAGTGTATTTTTGGCTATTGCTACAAATATACCTCAGCGACTTAAGACTGGTTTTGTGGTCCAGGGTCACAAATATCTAAACATGTGAAGCCAAACAATCGTATAATCAGTCATTTCTTATGAAACTGCTGCTTTAATGGGAATAATTTTAACTGTGAAATTAAACCAAAATGCATTTTTCTTACTTTTAAAATGCAGGTTTACATGCCTTTTTATTCTTCATTATGCAGGGGCTTTATTTAAATTTAATAAAGCATTAAGGAAGAGGGATGATCTCTGTGGGAATAGGGTCTGTGCTGGGAAATATCAGATACAAATTACTGAGAATGAATACTGGCACTTTTTTAGTTTTACAGAACGCATTTTTAAAATGTAACATTGAAAGACAAATAAAAAACAAACATGATGTAAAAAGAAAAATGAGTCCTTCTAGGCATTTTGAAAATACTGAACAGAAAAAGGCCCAACTCAGACAAACGGTTTTTCTAGATGAATATATACAACAACATTCGCCTAAACTCATTTGAAGAAATGCAGTTTGAATGTTTATGGCATTTAAAAATATATATATATTAAACATGTTTTTTGGGAATAACATGGCTTTAGATGATTGCCTAAATAAAAAACTTAAGGCTGATACTGTACAAAAAGCGTATGACACGTCACAATTTTTAATGAAAGGTTCAACCGACACAGATGTTCACAACATTTGCATACTGATTTACATCGAGGTTTTACCAAATGTGGCCTTCATATGTATACACTGTGGCGCATACAACCATCCTTACATAAAATGACCATAGTAACCATTGTTTCTGACCATATACCATAGTTATTCATATCGATGTAATTATACCAAATGCATATAGGATCATATTCAAAATAGAATTTTTCTCCTGATAGTTTTTTGATGTCAGTGGTGGTGACTAATATCAAATTAGCACAGCTTCACTGTAGTAACAATAACTGTAGTGGTATTCTAGTGAAAACAATGGTTGGCATGGTGATGTTTATAAGGGAACAAAGTCAACTTGGGGACCACGGTAAAGTAACTACCAAATGTGCAGAGAAAAATGAATCACAGCAGATGATAGCAATATCTTAATACAGCTGCAAATTAAATATATTACACTGAATTGTAAAATGTACAGCTTTCTTCATTTAGGCTATACAATTCTGTATCAAATCCAAATGTAAATATATATATATATATATATATATATATATATATATATATATATATCACATGATGTCATTTGTATATAAAACATGGACTTTTTATATCTGAGGTGGTAGGATATGCCATGCTAAACATTTAGCTGTTAATTCAGATGAACGATACATTGTCTATAACAAGCCAGTTTTGGCTTATCATATTCTTCCAAACTATAACAAATGCCTTCATTTATTTTTAATTTTACATGAATGTATAAAATGACAGCACTGCATATAGAAAGGCAGTTACAATTTCTTAAAAAAAAGAAAAAGAAGTACATTCTCATTTATTGGACACAGACGAGTAGTTTCAGAGCAATCATGCACAACACCTGAGCTTCACTGAACTGCACTGTTTACATATGGCACTTTTTTAATGAGTCTGTGAAGTAGGTGAGGCATGAGACTCGTCCTGGGACAGCACAAACACCGAGCGTGACATGCCTTGTGTGAATCTGTCCATAAATTCAGCAGCCAAAATGAAGATAGAAATCAAAATGAAGGTATTAATGGTGTGATTCCGCTGGTTTCTCAGGCACAGGTGACTTTGATGTCATAGGATTAAGCCCGTAATGGGTTGAGCTGTCTGGGGAATCCTGCCCAGAGTCCTGTTGTCGTCTGGGCAGATAGCTGGATACTATAACACTGTGGCCTCTTCCATTGCATTTACCCACCTGCAAAATAACAGTTCATTTCTTTATCATAATTCTGAGGATTTCAAATGGGAATGAACAATGCCGATGACTCTTGTGTGTCGTACCTGCGTGCAGTATGCTGGTCGTCTGCTTTGAAGGTATAATACAGTGTTTTTTTATGGTACAGCTGGAAAACATTGTCTTTGTCTTCCCCTTCTGATCGATCCGACAGCTTCACAGTAAAGCCCTGCAGAGGAAGACTTTCAGATGCCACTTTATCCTGCAGACATAGGAAACAGAGAGAGAGGTTAAATGTGTGCAGGGTTTGTGCTTTGTTTTAATTATTTCAGTATTATCATTTTGCATATTTCAGCACCTGACCAAAAAAAGACAGCACAGTTTAGCAGTTCAGACAATGTGATGTAAAAAATTAAATTTGACAATTTCATTCTGTAATTTATCCGTAATTCAGTAATTTGGGGTAAGAAGGATCTAATTATTTAATTTTGTATAATTATTTTATTAATATTTAATATTAACCAGCACAGTTTTCAACATTAACAATAATCAGACCACAAATCAGCATATTGCAATGAGTTTTGAAGGATCATGTGACACTGAAGACTGAAGAAATGATGCTGAAAATTCAGCTTTGCCCTGACAAAGAAATGACACTTCAAAATATATTAAAACATAACATCTTAAAATGTAATAATATTACTGTTTTTACTGTATGTTTGAACAGATAAATGCAGCCTTGGTGAGACTTCTTTCAAAAACTTTTAAAACCTTTTAAAACCCCAAACATTTAAGTAGTAGCGTAAAAAAAAAAAATGTATTGCCATGTTTACAAATTATTAATATTGACAGTCCTAGTTGTATTTCATCAGTCACCAAAAGTGGTTTATTTGTTGCCTAAGCTATTGATTTAGTAATGATGTGAGAGAGGCAATATCAAGAGGCTGATATTGTATCAAAATCAAAATTTTGGTATTGATCCAACACATTAAATGTAGTTTGTGCAGGTTATAATGTGCGTATGTATGCATGAGTATTTGTTTGTACATAATGTAGTGTCTGTGTTGGTGTGGGAGACTCTGGGTCCCCTCACCTCTCGTGCTTTAAAGGTGTAGAGCACCTTGTCTTTGAGCAGAAACCACAGCCTCTTCCACTTCCTTTTGCTCTTTTTGCGTCTTTGCAGACTGCCACTCATGCTGGATCCCTCGGCACCCACAGATACCTGCACACACCGAGACTTTTTAACTCTGAGTATAAAAATTTCTCAATAATTCAGATGTGAATGTGAGCGTTTGTGTGTGTACCTGTGTGAGAGGTGAGTTGCTCTTTCTGTTCCTCCACAGACTGGGCGGCTGTAGGCTCTGGAACACAGCAGAGAGAGGCCTGCTGGCCCTGTTTGTGTGGGGACTGGCGCTCCCACACGATCCTAGAATATTACCACCTACAAACACATCATGCACGGACATGAACTATACAGCTACTGTGATAATTTAAATGTTTATAATGGAAACAGCCTATTTTGTTTAAACAATCAATTGCATATGAATAATGAAAAATAACAAACCTAAATTATATTCTTGATAATATTGTAAAAAATCATTTTAACTGTAATGGTGAGTATGAAATGGTTCAATTAAAGTGAACAGTTTACATGAATGATTTCCGTACTATTTCTAACTCTAAATTGCATAACACTTTATTTTAAAGTTTGATTTCATTTTGGAGGCTTTTTCTCTTACCTCTCTTTCTGAGCTCAGCGTAGCAGTGGTCACAGACTTTAGCCATCCTGTCCTTCAGGTATTTTAGAGGATACCTGTTTCTCGAGCAGGAGCGACACACAACCTAAAAACAGGGCGAGACAGTTCAGATGAATAGTAAAAATGAGATGCGATGAGAGACAATAATAAAATTAAGAGAAAGCAGGGTCACAATTTAATACTGATATTCAGTATATACTACCATTTAACATGTTTTGGGTCAGTAAGAATTATTTAAGTATGCATTTAAAGAAATTAATACTTTTATTCAGCACAACTGTTTTCAACATTAATAATAAGAAGAAAGGTTTCTTGAGCACCAAATCAGCATTAGAATGATTTGAAAGATCATGTGATGCTGAAAACTGCAGTAATAGCTGCTGATAATTTAGCTTTGCATCACAGGAATAAATTACATTTTAAAATTAGAAAACAAATGGAATGTACACAAAATCCTTGTAATCTACTTTGCACATTATTTCCTCAAAATTCACTCAAGATATTGCAAAACACTATAAAGTCTCAGAATGAAGTGAACAATGAACAAAACCCTTTCCTACCACAAGGGGGAGCTGGCACTTCTGTTAACTGGCCAAGTGGGCACTGCTACCAGCCAATGCCAAATATTTGCTGACTAACTAGGCTGATTTACTAGTCAATCACTAACAACAATCCTATTCATAATATCACAGAACAAATGTTTCTTTGATGGCAATAAAAATAGTAATTCCATAAAAGTTCTTGAAAAAAGTTACTTTTTTTTGGTTGAAATCAAAACATACATATGTACTACATGCAAAAATATCTGTACATACAATCCTGTGAAATATCCACTAATGTAATCCTGCTGTTTGATAATTTATTATTATCTAATACAATGCTGTTCATACATTTTTGAGTCTAAATGCTTATTAGGGTCACTTTAAAGACCACCTCTGAGTGTTTTATTGTTAACTGTAACATATCAAAGAATATATGTCTTAAATTTATAAGGCTAGTTAACCCCAAAAAAGACAATTCTGTCATTATTTACTCTCCCTCATTTCGTTCCAAAACCGTAGGATCCTTCATTCATCTTCGGAACACAAATTAAGATATTTCTGATGAAATCCGAGAGCTTTCTGACCCTCCATAGACAGTAACGCAACTACCACGTTCAAGGCCCAGAAAGGTAGTAAGGACAACATTAAAACAGTCCATGCATCCATGACATCAGTGGTTCAACCATAACGTTATGAAGCTACGAGAATACTTTTTGTGTTTTCAACAATTTTTTGCCCAGCCTTACATATTTTCTGAAATGTATTCTTGTAGCTTCATAAGATTACGGTTGAACGACTGATGTCACATGGACTATTTTAACAATGTTTTTACTACTTTTCTTGCCCATAAAACATTTCAGTTGCATTACTGTGTATGGAGAGTCAGAAAGCTCTTGGATTTCATTAAAACAAATCTTAATTTGTGTTCTGAAGATGAATGAAGGTCTTATGGGTTTGGAACGACATGAGCGTGAGTGAGTAATAAATGACAGAATTTTCATTTTTGGGTGAACTATCCCTTTAAGACTATCAGACATTTCCCTACGTGTGGTACAGATGTTTTACCTTTCCACATGCATTGCAGTGATGCCGTCGCAATGTTAGCCTGAAGTCTGACGTGCAGTTCATGCACATCATCACATGTGAAACAGGAACTAGAACAGGAGCAGCCTCTCCCAGAGACATCCATAATTTCTCTCTCGCCTGGAAACATGGACAGTGATTTCGTCATTTAGTTACATTAATATTGAATACTGAATGCAGTAAACAAAAAAAATTAACAATGACTTTTTTCTGTTGCTTGTTTGATACAGAGGCTGTGTAAAATATTTCCCCACACCTCACTAGAGCAGCTGAAGGTATTGAGGCCTGCGGCGTGATCCGCTATAGCCCGGCTCAGCGTGTGGAACCAGTCCTCTCTCTCACCTAAAGAACTATCAGAGACAGAAAGAAGCCATGCTTGATGTGATTGCATGACAGTAGATGTCAGTACAGACACATGCAAACCATTATGGAAATGCTCATTACCTCGCTGAGAGAGTGATGGTAACATCGCTGACTTCTATCCTGAGCGTGTTGAGCACATTGTCTACGACAGGTTTACTGACCTACAGACACATGAAAACACATACAGCTCAGTTCACACTTAGCCTAATCTGTTTTGTTTCTAGTAGGTTAACCAAAAAACAAAATGAATGTGCTGAGAGACGCTGCTGTCTTACCTTCATTCCACTTAGAGTCAGTGTGTTTTTCAGCCTGTATTTACCATCCTGCTGAGGGTAGGTGTACAGCATCACGTCATTCATCTGCAACACATGCACAAACATGTTCACTATCTAAATGGAGACATTCCATGGACTAGAAATGGCTTTATATACAGCTAATTATATATACTATAACCTAACCCTAACCAGCACTCTAAATGTTCTGCATTTTTTACAATAAAAATCTACTTTAATGTAATACCATTCTTACAAGGTGGTTTTGTCAGATTTAACTCATTTCTGGGTACAAATTTGTCCCCAAAATATGTACACACACACACACACACACACACACACACACACATACCTTTATACAGTACACAAATATATACACAATTTTAAATAACACGAGTGCATGAGCACTTCAATTAATTATTAAAGTTAAACCATTTAGATTAGTGATTTATATGATTTAATATTAATTATTATATATTATTATTGTGGATTTATGATTATTATAATTATTAGCATCATTATTACTCCTATAGACAATACTACTACTAATATTACTACTACTAATCATAATATATTTAAATTATTCAAACCTAAAATTAAATGTGAGCAAAAGTAAATAGTGATGCCACCACAAGGAGGCAGTAAAACATTTAAGTCTGCACAATTCTGCTCTATCCCTGTCCAACTTAAACCATTTAGATTAGATTTACATTATTTAATCATAATTATTAGTTTCGTTATTATTGTAGTATATTTCTATTGAATAGACTATCAAAATAATAATATTTACATTATTTAAACCCCTAAGTAGAGCCCTGCATTTCGACTTTTTTACGTCCCTAGGGCCGGGCTTTGGGCCAATTTTCACGTCATAGCTCAGACGAGGGCCGGGCCTCGGGCCTGTTTTAGTTTTCTCCTTATTTTTATATTTTAGACATCCATCAATGTCTAAGCCAAGTGCTTAGAAAAGCGCTATATAAATGTAAGGAATTATTATTATTATCAATTAGTGATGAAAAAAAAAATTGCCGCGCTGGTGGAAACAACACGAGACCGTGCCGCGACTGTGAAGAGCGGCTCGACGGTGTTTAGTGTCCCGCAGCAGCGATCGCGCCGTCAGCGCAGCTGTTCTGCGTTCAAATACACGCAATAAAGCTTGCCGTAAAGCCCCAGCAAAAGTAATTACCATGAATGTGTCCGAGGGAAATAGTAAGGAGATATTTGAATTACTTACTAATAAACTAGTGTTTTCTGTGTCAGTGTTGCATCAGTGTGGATTCATCTCCTCATTAGACGCGCCTTTAGAGAGAAGTGCATCTTCACGGATTATGATTATAATGAATGAGTTTTTGTTTTCGATTTGATTTATTTCGTTAAGTAGTAATTTAAAGCTTTCTATAGATATATTTATCATGTCTGTGAGGAATGTATTCGCTGACTTTCGGTTCATTTTTGTGAAGCTCTCCTGTTCAAGACGAGACGGCAGAAAGCGTATCGTTTTCTTAAAAGCACAACGTTTTGTTGATATTGTGAGTGCACACAAATAGAAGTAGACCCTTTACAGTTCCGAATGATGTATTACTCCTACCTTTATGAGCAAAAATTACTGCCTATTTTAAGTTGTTTCCATTGAAAAAAAAAATGCAATTGATTGCGCTGGCGCCTCCGTGTCCTGCGCTTTAGCTTCCGTTCTCCACACAAACTATTGGATATAGCGCACATTTATCTAGGTTTAACCTTTAAACATTGTTATATGCTTGAACTGTTTTAGTATATCTATAGATTTTATTTTAGGCAAGTCGTGATGATTTGAGAAGGCTAAATTGATCAAACATGCTATGATCAGCCTGCCGGTCTGCCGCTGGCCGCTTGGTCGTTACTTTAAGAAATAAATAACTTGTTTAACGAACAAAAAATGCTCCAAACGTTTTTCAAAATTAACTTAATAAAAAAAAAAAAATTTAAAAAAGGAAAAAAACGAACTATAAATCACTTTGCCATTACATACAAAACTGAACTATTTTAACAGCTGAAATATGAGCCGTTTTGGGAGAAGAATAAAAAAAAAAAAAAAAAGACGGACTCGGGTCGGTAATTCTGATAAACTGTCGGACACGGGCAGGGCTAGGGCCTGAGCATCTCGGGCCAGGGCCGGGCTAGGGCCTATATTTGAGGCCCGTGCAGGGCTCTACCCCTAAACTTAAGTATGAGCAAAGTAATAGTGATGCTTGCTTTCTGTTATGTTTATGTCTACCACAAGGAGGCAGTATAAGCTTTAAATCGGTGGGTATCAGCCTTTTTGATTTCAAGTCCCCCATCTCCCTTTTTTATTTTAAAAAGAATTAGGAGTGTCCATAGATGAAAATAACGGCAACACTTTATTTTACAGTGTATTTTAGAATTTATAATAGTAAATTCTGCACAATTACAAGCAACTAAACCTGAAGTACATGGTGTTAATTATTTTACTCAGTATTTTTTAAGCCACCTTGAGGCCCCCTAGTGGGCCCTGGACCCCTGCTTTAAAACAACTGCTTTAAATAGTTTTTCCTGTCTGCTCAATGCACATTCTTCCAAAGGTGTAGCAAATTCAGTTCAGTACCCAAGAAAGCAATTCACACGTTCAATGCAATAGCTTGTGCTTGATAAAAACAGTTTATGGGGTATTTTCTGCTTTGCTTCATTCCTGACAATGAAGTAGTTGTGCTAAGAACACAAACTCACACCCAAAAACAGGCTAGCCCTACACTTCAAACCATTGTGTTTGCTCGACATATATAGCTCCAAACAAAAGTAGTGACATCATCAGACATGCAATGTGCGTGCCCCAAACATCCGCAGTTCACAGGCCGGGTTCAGGAATTCAGCCTGGATGCTTCTGAGAAAGCCTTTTTGGGTGGAGACAGCAGGACAGAGACAACAAAAACATCAACAACAACAGCCACAACAACCCTCAAACAGCCGAGAATGTATCAGTTCTCATGTAACTAGTGTGTGTCCCTTGAGACTGGACCTTGGTGAAGAAAACATATGAGAGAAAACAACAAATAACTTACAGTTAGAGTCCTACGTAAGACCTCCATAGTGATCTGATACCAGTACAGTAGCCACAAAAAACAAGGCCAACACAAGGTAACTAGTATTGCATGATATTTGTGACAATTTTTTGTCCAATTCAGCTCAGGTGAATAAACTTGACCAAAACTTTTCTGGTGGTTCATGATTATTGGATAAAGAGTTTTATAGGGATTTCTAGGACAGGTTTTCTTTATTATAATTTTTTTTTGTAGTATTATTTGTATACTGTTATAGCATTTATTAATATTTTAAAATAGCATTTAATTTGATATTTTCAGTTTTCAATTTAAGTTTCCGTAATTTTGTTATGTGCTCATTTTTTTTATTTTTATTTCATTATGTATTACTATTTCTATTTAGCTTTACTTTTGTATTTCAGTTTTAGTAATTTAGTACTTCAACTTAACCTTTTTTATTTCAATTAGTTCAAGGTAACATTCCTAATATTCATTCATGTTTTTCATTTAGTTTTTCATTTTAGTTTATTTCAGATTGACTTCAATTAACATAAATGATTTTACATGTTTTAGTTTTAGTGAACAATAACAACATGGTGTAAATCACAGAATTAAAATTCCATGACCATGATCATGGAAACCCTATCTCAGTGATCAGAGATAGACTTTCAAAGATATTTCATACTGTGAAGTGGTAGATTTGTACAGGCAATGAAGGGTAGTTTTGACAGAGGAAATGGCCTTTGGGCATCAGTGTGTGAGTGATAGTTGGTTCACTTATTAATCCATAAATTAAATCCAGATCTCGAAGAATCATCGTTAGGGGACCCTCTGATATCATATCACAACCAGTCAGTGCTGGACTCTATGACATCAGTCACAAGTTATCATAAAAAATTTAAAAAAAAAACACCAGTCAGAGATTGATCGATTAAGGGAGAGAAGAGAGCAGAAAGGAGAGGATGACAAGAGATGAAGAAAGACTCCAGTATCTGGGATCTTCAGAGCCAAGAGTGTTGCAATATTAGAAAATAGCTTCCTGTGTGTATGTAGAGAAAATGTGCCACTGTAAAAAAATGACTTTTTAAAAAGTGTTTTATTTCTGACAATCGTAAAACAATCAAACTGACCTCAAATTTTTTGTTGACATTATTTAAAACATCTCGGCAGAGCCCACAGAGCCCATTCTTTTTAAAATCTTGTCATTAGAGGTCATTGCACATTGATTTTCGTTTGAAATTTTAACACGCTAAAAAATAAATACGACCTCACGTTGTGTCAATCACTGCGTTTTCGCATCCGTGGCAAGTTCGGAGTGTGCAAGTACCTTAAGACATTCAGAAAACCACCCGAGTGGAAGTAACGGAGTAAATGTACTTCAGGTAAACAACTCAACTGACCGCTCGGCCTAATGTTTTTAGCGTTGTTTTTCAGCTGCGGTGGCTCAGTGTTGTTGATCTGTTGTTCTCTGGGCCTAGTCTTCAGTGTGCTGTCAGTTAAGTCCCAGCACAGGAAGCTGGCATCCAATGACCTACAGCAGACATCCTGAGAGGAAGTACGACCCTCGAAAACAAGAGCGCTATAAAGAGGGGTGGGGGTAGCCTTGTGCTACAGCTAATGTAGCCTCCAGTGTCTGCTGAACAGTTAAGGCACATATAAACCAGCTCACTTACTGTCTAGGAAACTGGCTGCCTTTTTGAATGATCAAATATCATCAATGCACATACCTGTCAATAACTGCTCAGTACTTAAGAGGGAAATAATACGTACCTTCATCATATTAAATGGAATGTGTCAGGCAACTAGCTTTAAACATGCTGACAGTTTAACTAACTTTAACTAACTTGCCAAGCAAGATTCCATTCAGACTTTTCCCTGCGATGACAGTATAATAAAACCAACTGTATAATAAAACAGTTTATACTAAATACAGCTATAGCTTTAAGAATGCAACACCTACTTGCCCTCAGACACAAGAAGCAATACAGATCTAACTGAAAGAGAAGCTCTTAACGGTCCCACTCTGCCAATTGGTTTGATCAATAATTTTCAGACACAAACAAAGTCAGGTGAGCTCCAAATGGCTGGAAGCCACCTGTTCTAAGGAATGTAAATTAACCCATGTAAATGCAGAAATACTATGCAAGAGTGCTATTTTACCCACTTAAGTACATCTTTAAAAGTAATTTCATAGTTCATTGTATTGCACTGACAAGCATTTATGGTAAACTAAAATATATAATAATGTAATGTAAAATATATAATACATTTCTATTGAAACTTGTATTTTAATCTATTTGTAATTACACATTTGTAATAATGATGCAGCAATTTACACTGAACAAAATTATAAACGCAACACTTTTGTTTTTGCCCCCATTTTTCATGAGCTGAACTTAAAGATCTAAGACTTTTTCTATGTACACAAAAGGCCTATTTCTCTCAAATATTGTTCACAAATCTGTCTAAATCTGTGTTAGTGAGCACTTCTCCTTTGCCGAGATAATCCATCCACCTCAGGTGTGGCGTATCAAGATGCTGATTAGACAGCAAAACCAGTCAGTATCTGGTGTGACCACCATTTGCCTCACGCAGTGCAACACATCTCCTTCGCATAGAGTTGATCAGGTTGTTGATTGTGGCCTGTGAATGTTGGTCCACTCCTCTTCAATGGCTGTGCGAAGTTGCTGGATATTGGCAGGAACTGGAACACGCTGCCGTATACGCCGATCCAGAGCATCCCAAACATGCTCAATGGGTGACATGTCCGGTGAATATGCTGGCCATGCAAGAACTGGGATGTTTTCAGCTTCCAGGAATTGTGTACAGATCCTTGCAACATGGGGCCGTGCATTATCATGCTGCAACATGAGGTGATGGTCGTGGATGAATGGCACAACAATGGGCCTCAGGATCTCGTCACGGTATCTCTGTGCATTCAAAATGCCATCAATAAAATGCACCTGTGTTCGTTTTTCCATAACATACGCCTGTCCATACCATAACCCCACCGCCACCATAGGCCACTTGATCCACAACATTGATATCAGCAAACCGCTCACCCACACGATGCCATACACGCTGTCTGCCATCTGCCCTGTACAGTGAAAACTGGGATTCATCCGTGAAGAGAACACCTCTCCAAAGTGCCAGACGCCATCGAATGTGAGCATTTGCCCACTCAAGTCGGTTTACGACGACGAACTGCAATTAGGTCGAGACCCCGATGAGGACGACGAGCATGCAGATGAGCTTCCCTGAGACGGTTTCTGACAGTTTGTGCAGAAATTCTTTGGTTACGCAAACCGATTGTTGCAGCAGCTGTCCGGGTGGCTGGTCTCAGACGATCTTGGAGGTGAAGATGCTGGATGTGGAGGTCCTGGGCTGGTGTGGTTACACGTGGTCTGCGGTTGTGAGGCCGGTTGGATGTACTGCCAAATTCTCTGAAACGCCTTTGGAGACGGCTTATGGTAGAGAAATGAACATTCAATTCACGGGCAACAGCTCTGGTGGACATTCCTGCAGTCAGAATGCCAATTGCACGCTCCCTCAGAACTTGCGACATCTGTGACATTGTGCTGTGTGATAAAACTGCACATTTTAGAGTGGCCTTTTATTGTGGCCAGCCTAAGGCACACCTGTGCAATAATCATGCTGTCTAATCAGCATCTTGATATGCCACACCTGTGAGGTGGATGGATTATCTCGACAAAGGAGAAGTGCTCACTAACACAGATTTAGACAGATTTGTGAACAATATTTGAGCGAAATAGGCCTTTTGTGTACATAGAAAAAGTCTTAGTTCTTTGAGTTCAGCTCATGAAAAATGGGGGCAAAAACAAAAGTGTTGCATTTATAATTTTGTTCAGTGTAATATGTTAAAAGTATATTAACCTTAAATCTAAAGTTAAAATTATAATGAAGTATTTCTTTATGACAAATGATTATTAAAATGTACTAGTTAATCGGTACATAAACTTTTAATCTGACATTATTACAAAGTGCACTTTTCAAAAGTGTACTTAAGTATGTTAAGAAAGTCATGAAAGTTTACTTGCTTTATGTGCACTTAAGTGGCCTGTTTCGTTTATGTTTAATTAATATTATATTATCTGCAAGTGTAGTTTTTTTAAATATACTTAAAGATTTGAATTACACTTCAAGTGCACATTTAATATAATTAAGTGCACTGCAAGTAGAGAGAAGCATGAAAAAATACCAGGAAGAGGTGTCTGGGCTGCCTGCTTTTCCGAGAGACCTTCATCAGAGTGCCCTCCTTGACAAAAACCTGA
Organism: Onychostoma macrolepis; assembly: GCF_012432095.1. Classification (NCBI taxonomy): domain Eukaryota; kingdom Metazoa; phylum Chordata; class Actinopteri; order Cypriniformes; family Cyprinidae; genus Onychostoma; species Onychostoma macrolepis. Next base: position 21,355,243 of record NC_081165.1, on the reverse strand, counting down.
AAAACACACAGGTGCAAGAGGGCAGGTGACTTATGGGTAAGGGTGTTTTTCACTTAAACCTTTGATGTCTAATAACTGATCTTTCAGGTTTTACTGCCAGTAAAAACAGTAATAAACTATAAACATGAAACCATAAATACAGCGTATGACGCTGAATGTACCCTTCCTGGTTGAAGAAGGTCTCGTTTTCCTCTCACGCTGTAGTCGATGTGGACCAAACGAAGCAGGTTCTCCTGGGATTGCGCCAGAAAGACATAAGAGTAAGAATGAGAAATAGAATTGATTTGTGGATGAGAAAAAGGAAGAGCTGCTCAGAAATGAATAAGGGTCTGTGTGTATGTGTTTGGAAATGCCTCTGTGTTTGGCTGATTTCACACTACTCTCTTTGTTTCTCAACACCTGGTACACTATGATGACATCATATCCCCTCGCTCCTTTTTCATCATGTATCAACAATACAACATGCTCTCTCACACACAGAAACAACTCACCCCGTGTTTTAGATTGTCATTAACCTGGTCTGCGACCTCTGACACGATTACCAGTGCAGCTGTTGATAAAAAAGTTACAGTCATAAGCACAATTAATGTTTTCACAGTTCGAACATGGTCAGTGGTCATCATTGTGTGGGAGAGAGACTGAGACAACAATACCTTGTGTGTCTTCATACTCTTTTGAATCCGGAGAGAGGTTGTTTAAGTAGTCTGGAAAGAATGAGATGAAAACCAAATTACTGATAAACAGACAAAATAGCTTCTACTTCATCATCCCATACTCTTTTAAACACTCAAACAGTCGTATGTTTTATGTACAAGATCCGACATACAGTACATTATTTACAGTTCATTTTTACCCCAAACCTCAAAGTCATTGGCAGCCTTTGTATGGTGAGATTTAATTAAGAGACAAATCATTCACAAGTGAAATACCATCTATCAAAATGTGAACACCAGAACTGCAAGTCAGCAACAAAAACAACAATGTACACCTACTGTGAGATTATGTCAATAAAGTGTTGAGTTGTATTATTTAATTACTGTTTCCTGTGCATTTTTATGCAGATTCATAAATATAGACTTTTGTTGCATAAATGCACCTTTGTTCAGTATCTCTGTATGCAGTATTTATGCACATACCTGTACTTCCAACATTTACACATGTAGAACCCAATAATTGTTATTTTTGCATTACTTCTGTACTATTATAATATTTATTAATATTTTTAAATTAAATATTTTTTGTATTTTCAGTTTTAATTTCAATTTTATTTTGAGTTTTAGTTATTTTTCCTATGTGCTTTGTAATTTTTTTAAAGTTATTTTTTTAAATAAATGTATTAAATATTTCTATTTAGCTTTCATTTATTCTTATTTCAGTTTTCATTTTAGTAATTTGAATACTGCATGCAATACATGCATGTATATTTAAGAAAAATGTTATGTTTATATATTAAATATATTTATATACAATATAAATTATATGAATATAAATTTATGCATGTAAATACATGTAAATATTTTTAAAATATATACCGTATGTGTGTGTATTTATATATATATATATATATATATAACAAATATACACAGTACACATACACATATTATGTAAACAAAAACATTTATTTTGGATGCAATTAATTGCGATTAATCGTTTGACAGCAATAATTATTTAAGTTAGTTTCCAAAACAACTAGTTTAAACAAGGTTAAATCTGTTACTCATAATTTTTTTATTTCAGTTTTATTTTTATTAATTTTATTTTATTAATAAAAACTTAAAAAATGTAAAATGTCAGTTTTAGTTAACAATAACCAAATTGCACAAATTATTTAGTCTTCTTTCCTTAAAAAGGAACTGAATGCGATAAAATATTAATATGGGAAAATATCATCTGGACTAAATATTTGAATCACGCAGTGTTCACCTGTGAGGATCATGCGGTACTGGAGCACACGCACAATGACCCGCAGCAGCTGGTGTTTCAGAGGAACATGAACTCCTTCTGCATTCTGTGTCTGAAATACAAACACACATGCATATGAGAAATGGCACATAAAACAATATACAATGCATGCAAACATATTATTACTGTAAACAGAGACATACAGAAGGAGGACTTGGAATACACACACACACACACACACACACACACACACACACACTCAAAATAAATCATGCACTAATGCTGCATTCATGTCAAACAGGATTTGTTACTCCTCATGATAAAACTTTTTTAACTGTTGAAGAAGCTGCCATTTTGTTGTTTTTACATGATGTCACAAAGGTAAATTAAGATAAATCTAAATTTGTATCAAATTCATCAATTTAACAAAGATGTGAACCATTTTACTAGCCAGAAACTCATAATTATGGTAATTACTAGGGATGCACCGATAGGATTTTTTTTACTGGCCGATTCCGATACAGATATTGGTCAGTTGCATAAAGCAGGGCTTAAAAACTGAAAAAAAATAATCGACTGGTTCTGTCCAGGCAGAATCGGTATTTGAACATATCTGTTCCTGTTAGGGGTGTGCAATATATGATAAAAAAGATATCTCAATATTTTCTGGGGGTTTCGATAGCGATAATTAGACGATATTTTGAGTGTGTTATTGTGCTGATATCTTAATTAAGGACTACCATGGACAGCTGACTCCTAAAGTTTTTGATATTTTTCATATTCTGTGTGGTGGTCAGTTCACAGCAGTGATAGAAATTAATTTTAATTTAACTTAAGTTTACCTTTTATGGGCATTTTTACCTTTATAAAGCCTTTTTTCTAAAAGTGTGCATCACCTTTTGAGTCAAATTCTTACATTTATTCAGTCAATTAGTATAATAAGACATTTGGGCTGTTACCAACAAATGAAATCAGTATCATCAAAATTCATCTTTGCAATGCAGAGGAAACACAGAAGCTGCATCTGAAGTGGAATAGATATATTCACCCACTGTTTAATGCAGCTCTGAGGGACATGGAATGATTTAACCTGCAGTTAGAAATGAATAAATAATGTTTTGATACGTAAAACTTTGAATACTGATATTTGAAATTATTTTAAAAATAAAAAGGATACTTTAAATGTGAAATTAAAACCACTATAAGGTGGCATCAAGTCACTGTTAATATGTGAGTCATTGCGACTGAACCGTATCATTTAAACGGTTGATTCATTCAGGAAAGAAACTCCGTTATATTGCTCAGAGACACAAAACAGTGCTGTTGCTGTGTTTGGAGTTATTTTTGTTGGTGAAATAGAGCAAAAACAGGCAATATGGTGTCTAAAATGATATTGTTTAACTATATGAAATGATATCAAAATATATAGGCTACATTTTCTGCCTCCATATCTTGAATTTTCTGATCATTCTTCATGCATTTTAATACTGAATTATGCAGTGAAAGAACGCACTCACACGTGCACTAGTCTAACCTACTGGACTTCTTTACGTAATGTATGCGTGCACTCTGTGTCTTTTGTTAGATTTTTGCAATATACTCAATGTCAAATCGCACATCGTATTATTATTACTGATATAGCCTATGTGAAGGTTGATGTTACGTATTAATCTGTTAATGAAACAAAATATATTTGGTGTGTAGGCCTATTCCTTTTTTATGTAGCCTATTTTATTCTGTTTTGTCCGTTCACAGACGCATACTAACAGATAATGATGAATCGCCATTGCGACATACCTATGATGAATTTACAGCTGAGCGCAGTCATTCACATATTTTGTACAGATTTTATTCTGTTTCGGTATTTAATTATTAAGTATTTAATTATCCTGCCCAGAGAAAACCGTTGGATTTTGCAACAGACATGCAACTCATTGTCTCCATGCAGTTAATTAGTAAACCATCGGTATCAGCCCTTTTCATGCTATTTCCGATATGCCGATGGCTCTAAATTATTCAAAAATAGGAGGATAAATATTGACGGCCAATACATTGGCGCATACCTAGTAATTACAATTATTTTTTATAGCATCTGCACGTGCTGCACATAAATGTATAGACCCAAAAAGATCTCTATAAACACAAAACAGTTTTTCCCTTAAAACTCACACACAAACTCGATCGCACAGTCATACACAATCAAGAGTTACATGCCACCTGTGCTCTCTCTTGACCGACAAGATACAGTACCATAGATCACAATGGCACCACTTAGAAAAGCCCATTTCAAGGTTATTCATTGACCTTCCCTTTTTCCAGCTACACAAAACCCTGAGTACGCCTCATTCCATCCAATTCCATCCCAATTATATCATTCACTGGGAGAAAAAGTGAACAAGTGAATCAGTCAAACACGCGGTGAGAAGAAATCAATCAAGGCCTAATTGACTTTGACACGTCATTGTTCATGCGAGCTCTGAGGAGCCAGGGGGGACGTGAGAGGTCAGTAAAGGGCAGATAAGGGCAAATAACTTCAGAGTTATGGACATCCAGAGACATGAGACAATGCTTGAGATCTTCAACAAGAAAAGGGAAAAAGGGATGCTGTTAATGACCTTGTGGGGAGTTGTGGCTTCAAGATAAACGAACACAAGACAGTGTTCAGTTTGTCCAGTTTGCACACCTGCCACAACATCATTCCCACAACACCTCTGAAAGACACTCTCTGGGTTTCATTATCTTTTTCCCCACCAGCTCTCTAACTGTGTCATAACCTTACTGTCATCATCATCATATAATTCACAGGTTTTATCCATCACATTTCTTATTTCTCTTCATTTTCTTCATAAATTACACACACACACACACACATTAAGTCTGAAAATTCAAGTAAATTCAAGTATGTTACATGTACTTACTATTAAAATAATAATTAATTATGCATAACTACATGCAAGTAACCCTAAGTCAAACCCTAACCATATAAGTACATGTAGTTAATTACTCAGTACATAAATGTATAATTACAATGTAACAAGGACACCTTAAAATAAAGTGTAACCTGAAATTGATATTCAGTTTAATGTTTTATAAAATATTTCATTGAATGTGAGTGTCTTGGTGTAGATATTTTTGTATTTTACATTCTCTATTTGTGTGTACTAAAACAGAAAATCTGTTTAAAAAAATTCAGTTGAAAAAATATTTAATTGATTTTAATCAAATAAAAATTTAATTATTCAATATAATATTCAATTAATATTTCATATTTAAAATATTCAGCAAATTGATGTATTAGATACATAGCAACAATACAAATTAAAAGGTTTATGCTAATGCATATACTCGATTTCTAATTTCATATCAAAATATGCAATCATATTAAAATAATAATAAATATAGAATTTTTGTTCACTTCAAGAGTAAATAAAGTGCAAAATTATGGCAAAATTTTGATTTCATATAATATATTATAAAATATTAAATTAAATATTAAAACATTGCACAATTTCATGATGTATAAAATATTTAAAGTATTCTGTAAACTGCACTTGTTTACTGATGCACTAAATCTATATTACCAGATATACTGATGTATTATACAGTAATGATACAAGTCAAAAGGTTGATGTTAACGTTATTTCATGTGAATTATCAAATTTATTTATGATGTTATGTTAAGGAGCATAAGACCACATTTTAAAGCATAAAATTAGTCTAAATCTCAATTAGATTAGTGTAAATTAGAAAGTCTACATTAGGCACTTTCAGGTGTGAATGTAGCCTTTCTACTTCTTCAACTCTTAATATCTTGCACCTGTACTTCATTATCTAATTACTTCCTCTCTGTATTGTTCCTTCACTGCAGTGAGCCTCATCCTGACCATAAAGCCTGTCAGATTCCTGTGTTTAAGCACAACATGGTCTCATTGTATAAGGCAGCAGAACTAATGAACAGCTTCGTACTGAACACTTGCACCAAACTGCAATCCAATTGACATTTGTGCTGAAGAAGTGGCCAGTCTTTGTGTATGTGTGTAAGCGCAGATATTTAGTAGAGTTGGGACACAGCCAGGAGAACGAACGGCGGCTCGTGCCAGAGAACAGACAGGCTACACAAATCAGGCACTGGTCCGGCTGAAGCAGCGTCTGCGTGGACAGCTGATTTAATTGAGGGTTGTTTAAGAAGACTGCTTGGCTAATTAGCTTTTTTCCGCCTCATTGCCTAAATGCCAGATCTGTGTGTATGTGTGTCAGTGTCTTGTTCTGTCTTTATCTTGTCCTTTCCACCTGTACATTTTAAGAGCAACACTGTGTACCAATAATACACATCCAAAGAAACACCAGGCCTGCTCATAGTGCAAACATGGCCTTTGAGATGAATGCAAGAATAAATAAATAAATAAATAAATATTAATGAATGCATATAAATATTTATATACTACACACATATACTATATATCATGCCCTTTTAGTCTTATGATTCAGCTCAATTTAAATGTTTATTATATATATATATATATGTGTGTATGTGTATATGTATATGTACATATATATTTTTCTTCGTATCTCTCGCTCTCTTTCAGAGCAGCCCACCTTTGTCTCCTTCCTCCTTACACATTCTGCACACACACAGCCAGATACTTACAAACACACACGTTTGTGGTGAAAACCCTCGCAAACAGTGTAGCTGAACAGGGTTTAATCCTATCAGACCACAGCGGTGATCAGATCAGCTACTGTAGATACTTCATCTCTGTCATCAACCCAGCACGCACACGCACGCACAAAATGAGATTACTCAAGCTCGGCTCCAGAGAAGAGAATTCCTAATGCATCCTCGATCCTCAATGCATCTACTATCCTTCATCAAAAAGCTCAAATGCTGCTGGTGTGTTTGCTAATACGAAATGCCACATCATTGAAACCCATGTGGTAAAATCCACATTCATTTCCATGTGTAAAGTAGAAGATAAATATAACAGATAGAGACATATATGAGGAATCTCACAAAAGCATGGCCAGGTCACACTTCACCCTGCAAGTTAAAAAAAAAAGAGATAAAAATAAAATAATAAAAACAATAAATGTTACATTGTTAAATTGTTTTAAAATAAATAATATTTTGAATACATTTTATATTATATTATTAGAAATTCCTATCCTTAGTATTTTTTATCTTATTATTCCCCCAAGTTGTTATTACTGTAATGTGTCAGGCTGTTTTTTTTTTTTAGTAATTAAATTTATTCTCAATGATTCTCATTAGATTACTGTAAAACAGCATACTTTAAGTTGGTGCAGAAAATACTTCCATAAAACATAAATACTTTAAAATTTGAATATCAATCTTGTTTTAAATGATAGAATATGAAATTTTGCATAATGATAATGAGGACTGGGAAGAAAACGTGCTTAAATTTTATAATTCAATAAAATCATATGTGACCCTGGACCATAAAACCAGTCTTAAGTGTACATTTTTCAAAATTGAGATTTATACAACACCTAAAAGGTGAAAAAATAAGCTTTCCATTGATGTATGGTTTGTTAGGATCAGACAATATTTGGTCGAGATACAACTATTTGAAAATCTGGAATCTGAGGATGCAAAAAAATCAAAATATTGAAAAAATCGCCTTTTAAAGTTGTTCAGATGAAGTTCTTAGCAATGCATATTACTAATCAAAAATTAAGTTTTGATATATTTACGGTAAGAAATTTACAAAATATCTTCTTGGAACATGATCTTTACTTAATATCCTAATGATTTTTGACATAAAATAAAAATGGATCATTTTGACCCATACAATGTATTTTTGGCTATTGCTACAAATATACCCCAGCGACTTAAGACTGGTTTTGTGGTCCAGGGTCACATATGGTCCTTAAACCAGGCACCATTTTATTAAACAGAATTTGTTTGGGGTGAAATATGACCCAGACAAATTCTTGATGAAGTGATCCAGTACCATTTCAACATTTAACATTTCTACAGAGCTACAGTGGTGGGATGTACTGATAAAGTCAAGCGGGTGTTTAAACTCCTGACTTGTCCACCTTCAGGCCCCGATCAATAAAACAACTGCATCTCCTCCCATTTAACGAGCCGAGAGAATTCACAGGACAGATTGGGTGAATAAAACAAGTCAGCGGTGGCTAGACAAATGGCTGGCAGGATAAGAGAAATGTAAGGAAAAGCCTGCCTCGCTGTTGACTTGTGTGTGTGTTTACGTGGTGGTACACCATTGAGAGTCAGCTCTATCAGTTTCATTAGTGCGGAGTGACCAGAGGCAACCAGTGATGCTTGGTACATACATCACCCAGTCAAAGCCTATAAGCGTTACTGCAGCCGTACTGACCTGGACTCACTGAGAGCACTGAGTGAGCACATTTCACAGCCACAAATGAATTACATTGTGTTGAAATGCTTTGTGAAGAATAATATGTGCTGTTATAGGCAGAAATTACATCTTAATCTTGTTTCATTACTCTGGGGTTATTTGGATCTTGAGCCTCTGCGTTTGAAGCCATGGCAGGCTGTCACACATTATATCTTACAAAGATGCAGTCCTTGATTTAAAAAATATAAAAAAGCACCCCTTAACTTATTTCACAAACCCCTGAGCATATCACCAAGCTTAATTCATGCATATAAGAAGAAATCTACCCACAATTTTACTTCTCAGTTTGAGCAGCTGATGACAATGCCACATTTAAAGGACATTTGGCTAAATCAGCCTTTCTTTCTCTCTTTCCTGATCTCTCCCTGCTATACATTGAGGGTCTAATTTGAGTCTGCCACCCACCGAGGCTTCTCTGAATACAGATGCTCATGCATATTAATGAGCGAGGACAGCTGGCTTCTTGTCGTTGGTGATCCCGATCACCACTGAAATGTGTGGTCAGTGACTCCACCAACCATCCTCCAATTAAATGATTCAGCGGAGCCTCTGTCGAATATGGCTGCTACGGTGAACTGAACAGAAAACCACAGCAGTTGATGAAACCAGATTTTATGATTCTAAAAAAAATTTCACAAAAAAAATGTGAAAAACTATTGAAAACACTATTTAAAAAGGCAAAGATATTAATAAAATATTAAGAGATATTAACACATATAATGTGTTAATTTGTTTATATATAAATACTATACAGAAAATTATACAAATATATATTAAAATGATCTAAAATGATTATGTTAGAAAATATGCATATGCTTAAAAAATAAAAACGGTAATTGAGACTTTTTATTTTACAATTCAGACATTTTTCTTACAACTGTGAGAAGTTATCAAAATAATTGAGACATAAAGCTTAAAAAAGTCTGAATTCTGACTTTCTTATTCTCTTTCTGGCACAAAACAAAAAGAGTAATTCAAAGGCTACATTTTATCTATCAATTCAGATTTTTTTTTTCCAGAATCCTTTTTTCAGTCTTAAGTCGCTGGGGTATATTTGTAGCAATAGCCAACAATACATTGTATGGGTCAAAATTATCGATTTTTCTTTTTATGCCAAAAATCATTATGATATTAAATAAACATCATGTTCCATGAAGATATTTTGTAAATTTCTTACTGTAAATATATCAAAACTTAATTTTTGATTAGTAATATGCATTGCTAAGAAGTTAATTTGCACAACTTTAAAGGCGATTTTCTCAATATTCAGATTTTTTTGCAACCTCAGATTCCAGATTTTCAAATAGTTGTATCTCAGTCAAATATTGTCCGATCCTAACAAACCGTATCATCAAATTGGGATCAATTCCCAATCAAACCACACACATTTGCGTGTCAGACCTCACCTCAAACCGTTTCACCACATCCTCGAAAGCTTTACTCTGTCTACAGCTCTCCTCCAGCAGTGACATACTGCGGTCATAGGCTGAGATGTAGGTTGCGAAGGATGAAAACTCAGCCTGGCGAGTTAATATGACATCAACCACTCTCGGACTGTCCTCCCTGAAAATGAATGAGAAACAACGAGAACTTTTCATAGGGCATCCAAGGACACTCATGCTGGCATTATAATGGATTGTGCTACTGTAACATCATATGTACTGCTATGAAAGAGATGTGTAATGTAATGTAATGTGGGCAAGAACACATCAGCTTGTCTATATTAGTATGTGGCTCAGGTGGGGGGATGCATACAGTACAGTAGATGCGGAGTGCATGCATTAGCACCTTGTAAAGGAAGCACATGTTATATAAAACACAAGTAAGGAATATTTATGGAATGACATGCTATTAAATGTGTGCATAAGCATGTGGAATTTTGTGATGTGCATTAGTTTAATGTGCTTCAGTATGTGTGTTCTCACCACTGTTTAATGCGGGTCTCCAGCTCATTGAAGATCTCATTGTGAAGGTGGTAGGCCTGAGGAAGAGTGCTCAGGATCTCATCCAGCTTCCCATTTTCTAACAGTGGTTCCTCATCATCTCCTGCTGACTCCACTGCTGCTCTGAAATCCTGTAAGAAAGTGGACTGGCATGAGGAATCATGAAATTAAATATTCCAAAACAAAATGCGAAGGCATATTAAAGGAATAGTTCACCCAAAAATGAAAATTTGCTAACAATTTATTCACCCTCAGGCCACTCAGGATGGTTCAAGACAGTTTGGTTATCAGAGATGAAAAGAAATTAACATTACACCACTTGCTCACCAATGGATCCTCTGGGTGCCGTCAGAATAAGAGTTCAAACACCTGAAAAAATCTCCATCAAATGATAGTCCATTAATTAACATCTTGTGAAGTGAAATCTGTATGTTTATAATAAACAAATTCATCATCAAACCATTGATACAGGTTAAAATGTGAGTCCTCTATCCATAATATTGCTTCCTCCAGTATGAATCAGGAGAGAAACATGCACAGATCAAGCACTGTTTACATGCAAAAACAGTCTAAAACAGTTCCAAACTAATATTTTTGTGGATTTTGATGTGAGAAGCGTTTTGATATGAGAGGAAGCATTATTATGGATTACAAACAATTTTTGCCAGTCGCAACGGTTTAAAGTTAAGATGTCCTGATGGATTTGTTTCTTACAACCACGCAGCTTTTCACCTGAGAAAACATTGACAGACTGGAGTTTTGTGGATTACTTGTGGATTGTTGTTTTTATCAGATGTTTGACCTCATTCTGACGGCACCCATTCACTGCAGAGGATCCAATGGTGAGCAAGTGATAATGCTACATTTCTCCAAACCAAATATGTTCTGAAACAAACTCATCTACATCTTGGATGGCAGAAAATTTTCATTTTTGATGAACTATTCCTTTAAATATTTTGTATCGTTTGATGATTTCAGCTGCCAATAAAAGTGTACTAGTGACATAAATTATCATGTTTAAATCCATTCCACAGAATTCCGCATTCCATTCTCAGAATCAGAATTTGGAATGGTTTCCTGAAGCTCTAGGTACTTATATACAGTACATACACATATATAAGAGAACAGACAGAAAATAAGTAAAACTTACGGTAATATATGATTATATAAGTAAAATAATGGTTAAAAAAAATTAAAGTAACATACATCGAGACTGAGTAAGCAGAAAGAAATGAACAGATGTTCACATTAAGTATTGCATATACTTAATTTACTGCATAAAAATGTAGTTTCAGTACATGATACATATTCTATAACCTAACACCTGGGTTGAACATCATAAGCAGATTGTTCTATAATAAAACAGCTATAAAGCAGTGGGTGTGTTAGCCATTCAAGGTGGTGATATACAGTAGAAATCATTGTCTAATAACAGTGGCAAAAAAAGTTATACAAAATGCAAAGAACAATACCAGCTTCCTCAGGCTTCTGTGCGAATACATCATAATCTGTACTTGTCCTCTCTGATCTCTGACCACATTCATCCCTCTGGATGAGCTTCCAGGCTTAAGCAACTGGATAGAGCTAAAAGCAGCCTGTGCACGAGCCTCCAGCTTTGACACAATCTTAGCCCACAATACAATCCGTCAGGGGAACATGTTATTAGTTTCTGCTGAATATATTTGTTTTGGCCGTAACAGACAGTGAATTTGAGCGCCCATGAGCTGGCCTGTTCGGGGACCACACTAGCCTGATGGCTAAGGATCCAGAGAGGATTTACTTGACCCACTATATATACACAAGTCATGTACCTTATGAATCGGGATAAAATCTGCTCTGAAATGTCTTCACAGGGAAAGCCATTAGGGAATGTGTATCCATTATGAGAAAAGGGATGGCATAAAACAAAGTCAGACATGCATGCGCACACAGATGTGTAAGCGGTCGTGCTGGGAGGTGGTATGCTGGAATTCCTTTCTGAGCTTCACACATGAATCAATGTGTATCGATCACAGCCATGTCAGCATTTGTCAATTCTCTCATAAATAACTCAGAGCTGTTATATAGTCCTCCAAGGTACTATGAAACTTGTTTCCTCCGATAGCATCTTAATAGCTGAAACTGCCTGACAAATTTCCAAATGCTCATTGTAATTAAAGTGCTTTGTTTACAGTGGCCTTCTTAAGTCTCATTAAACTTTCTTTGCTTTTTTACAGTTAAAGTGCATTAAATTTGACACAGGAATGAACCGGCTGGTGGGAGATACTTGCATTCTTGTACCCTTTTATGCATCTGCAAGCTTTCATTTGTTGCTCAAAACCATAAAAAAGCTGCAAATTCTCAAAAATCACACGCATAGCAACCTGCACTACAATTACAAGCATAACTTCCCATTAGGGACAGGTTCTGGAAATTCTTTGTATTTCTGTGTTATTCAATAACAAACAATGGAACAATGGGCACATTTTCTGTCTAGTAGCCTTCTGATGGAGCACTCTGTTCCTTTCAGAGTACACAAAACAGAGAGAGAGACTGAGAGAGAAAAAGAGACAAAAAGATAAATAAAAACTGGAGAACAAAAATGGCAAGCCAAGTAACCCAGGAAAATATTTTTATTCAGATTTTTCCTAAACTTTACCTTAACCATTTCAAATAAATGCTGCTCTTTTGAACTTTCTATGAAAGGTCTCCATTTGATCTCAATTTAATTTCACTGAGAGTAATTTTTTATTAAAAAAGGTAATGCAGTGACGCTATTTGCACTATTTTGCTTTGTTTCTTCAGCCTCTTCATCTAGGACCAATCAGTACTGTCAAGTACCTTTAAGAGATGTATATGCTAAACCTAAAAACTGTAAAAATCCCCAAGCAACAGTGGGGAAGGAAACGCCCTCAAAGTCACCATTGACAGCAGCTGAACACTGATTTAATGATGTCATAGTGGACTGAAAATCAAGGTGACTCAGATCCTCCAGCTCATTATCATTCAGCACAGCACAGCACAGTGATTAATGACATCTTTATCTTTTCCACATACCCACTAATTGTTAAATGCAGTATAAATATTTATAGCACATCAATATCAAACTGAACATTCTCTCAAACGAAAGCTAGACATGTAATACTACTGCAGCACTTACTATGATGTGCCTATTCATTTGGCTCCATTCATGATCCCTCCCGTTATGCAGCCCAATGCAAATCTACAGCATTATGTATGAATAAGGGGAACTATAATTACAGCTCTACTGTAATACAATACAGTATATGCATACGAGACACACAGGCATGTATATGATTAGCATTCTTTAGTCGTTAATAGGACAGCGACTCTATTGACAATGGCTTATTTTATTCAAATGAGGCAATTAAAACAGTGAATATGAAGTATAGTAATTTACATGAGGTGCACCATATGAAGAACTTAAGTTCCCACTGGATTGTGTTAAATTGCTCCCATTCAGCCCCACCTCGACTTGATAATTGGGATACATATTGTATTAATCATGAAAACAAAAGTGCTAAATCTGGTTATGAGGTTACAGTCTAGAGGACAATGTTTAAAACAATAGGTTATAGTTTTTTTTTTCTGGCTAATCTCATCACTCACACGGACCCTGCAAGCCAAGCACAAACACACACACACACACACACACACGCAGCCCTAGGGAACCAGGTTAGAAAGACACTTTGGCTGTCAGAGTGGGAGAGCTAATGAAAACAAATGATAACTTAAATTTGACACACTACATGACAGAGCAATATTAAGTACGGTGTGAAGAGCCAATGCATTAAGACACACACACTTTTCATTCAACTCAATGTAGTAACATAATTGAAATAAAATAAATAAAATCTATATAGAAATACAAAAAAAAAAAACTGACAAAAATAAATAAATATATAAAAGGTCACACTTTATTTTATGGTCAATTTCTCTCTATTAACAAACCATTAACTAGGACTTTTGCCTCAATAAACTCCTAATTCGCTGCTTATTAATAGTTAGTAGGGTAGGTAGGGTAGGGTTAGGGATTTAGAATATCATCATGCAGAATATGCGCTTTGTAAGCACTAATAAACAGCCAATATGTTAATAATAGGCATGCTAATAAGCAACTAGTTATTAGTGAGAATTGGTTAAAATGTTACCAAATAAATACTAAAACTAAAGAAAAAAAGTCATAAAGGTTATGAATGAGTAAATGATGACAACTTTTATATTTGGGTGAAATCCCTTTAAAACCACTTTGAATACTTAAACATAAACAATTTCACAAGTTGTTTGGGGCTTGAAGCCAAAACTGACGTGTTTTTATGTTTACAAGTGACGAGACTCATGAGAAGATTCCCAAAACAAAAGCCTGGTGCGTAGGTATTGCGTCACTCACAGGCTGACTTTTTCAAGACAAGGTTGTCAAGGCCAGGAAGTCTCAGTTACTGAAACAACACTGATAAAGGTTTGCAAACCCCCCACCCAACTGTGTGTCTCTCATGTATGTTTAAACGTATGTGCATAAAGGTGCAAGGTACATTTATACATTTGGCTGCCAAGACAGAAGACACAAGTAGTGACAGCAGCAGTATTAGGAGCCCTTTTACGGGACCTTTGCTTTACTCATGAAATCAAATCTAACTGTTTTACATAGGTTGTGTCATTTAAAATTCATTAATTCATGAGTTTTGCCCATGCAAAAGTCACCAAAATTATGATAGGGTAAGACTAGGGTGGTTTCCAGGGTGTTGCTATCTGGTTGCTAATGTGTTTTAGGTGGTTGCAAGAGTATTGCTTAGTTGCTAAAGTGTTCTGGTCCGATTGCTAGATAAGTAACAGCATACCTCTTCTTAACAACATGCATAACTTGAGGTAGTGTAATATTGTGAAATATTATTATTAAATGTGATTCATCAGAAATCAATCGAATATGCTGATTTGGTGCTCAAGAAACATTTCTTAATATTATCAGTGATTAAAATGGTTGTGTTACTTAATATTTTTCTTTCCTCTGTTTAGAAATCTTTCCTCTAAGTGTCACTTTCAATCAATTTAATGCTTCTTGGTAAATGAAAATATTAAAGATCTTTAAAAAAGAAAAATCTTACTGACCCCAAACTTTCAAATGATAATGTATGCAAAAATATCACTTACGACCACTGCAGTTTGACCACAATTAAACAGAATATTATGCATAAACAAAACAGATTTTCATACCTCCTGAAGAATCTGTAAAGCCTTCACGTGTCTGTGGATTATTAAAAAGAGATGACATTACTGTTAGTAGACAAATAAAAACAAATAGACTTAGAACAAAAACAGCTGTTCAGTTCTGTCAAGCAGATATATTCCTGATCATCCAAGTGATGCCAACATCTAGACAGCTGATTAACGAAGCCAGTTGATACATAACAAATACATTTGAAGGGCTTAGGGGGAAAAAGCAGGCTTGCTTAGATAGTGGATCACATTTAATAAATCTTCACACTTAATGACTCATTGAGCCGCTGCTGAAATGTGGTATCTTAAGGCAGACAGTCCAGTAATAGGCTGTCAGTTCGAATATCAGAGGAGCTGTTGAGTGAATAAGACTAGACAGTGATAAAGATGTGGACAGGGTCTGGATAAAGAAGATCCCTGAAGGACATCACATGAAAAACAACTAGAATGTATTTGGAACGTGTTTAAATCCAGACAAAGACAAACACTTACTCTCTTTCTGAGTCCACCAGGTCTTTGGCAACATAGTAGGCTCTGGATCGGCCATCAATCTGAGAGTGACAGAAAAGAGCCATGACAGATAAATGAAGAAACCCAGTGTTTAAAGAGTTCAAGTATACACAGTTCAGTCACAGAGCATGGTAAAGAGAAATATATAGATGATATTTATATATAAAAATATTGATAGATGCATAGATGGAGACAGAGCGAGAGAGGAGTGGATGTTCTGATCTAATTTCTCATACAATCCTGTCAAAAGAAGACTGATTATTTCATTAAAGCACAACGTAAATGAGAAAGCTTTCCTGGACGTGCCGCTTTAAGCACAGATGCATTATGGATGAGACACTGTGTTCATGGCAAGCACAAATCCACCATTGATTTGCAAGCTAATCACAGCTGTCTGAACACGAGTGTTACTACTGAATGGACATATTTAGGAGAACATGACTGCATGACTGGGACTTCACTGCTAGTACTGATATATCCATGTTTAGATTTTAATAAAGTCTTTAATATGTGCTTGGGTCACTTTTATGCACATATAAAAAATCCATAATAAAACTAATTACAGTGCAGCTGGCTTGTTTCCAGCTTGTTGTTATGCTGAAATCAGGCTGGGATAGGTTACTCCCAGATATTCTTTTCTTTTTAAAGACGAAGAAAACAAGGAAGCAGGCGTCACAAGGCCGGGCCCCGGCTGATATTACAGTGGCAGAGGGAAGGGGTGGGGTCCACCTCTCACTGCAGCGCTAAACTGACTGCCAGGAGACGTATGAACCTGGATCTCACAAAAATTGCACACACAGGGAATTCCAGTTTAACAGGGAGGGTCCTTGTTTTTATCTACTTTAGCATGCAAAGCTGTTATTACTTGAGTAAAAGTATAAAGGTTAGAAGAGGTACAACAGTAAAAGTGTATACATAGTTATAAAGTATAAGATCATACAGTATTACTGTGTGTTAAACTATAACACAGGGGTTTATAAAAGTTTTTGATATCAGGGACCCACAAAAATAATGAGTTTAAGCCTTCTTACAATATAAAATCAGCTAAATATGTTAAAGACCCATTAGTACTGTGATATTTTTTATATTTTTTATTATAGTGTATAATATGTACATTGTATTAAGTTTTAAAAGTTCTGTACTATAAGTACTGTATAGTAAGCGATTCCTGAAAAATCAATGTTGCAATATGTTTAACTGAAATAATTTTAAAATATTTCTTTATCTCTCAAATTTTCTGCAATTTACAATTTAAATGAATGTATTTTAAAATATAATTTATTATTTATAACCTTGGTTTGTGTATGTACCACTATATTATATAATAGCTGACCTGTCGGTCATGGCAGTGGTCTCCACAACCGTCCTCTTCCTCAGATGTGCGTCCATGGTCTTCTTCATTGGACACAGTGGCAGACACAGAACAAACAGGGAATGGCTCAGTGTAGGCACTGTGAATAGATGAAACATGAAAGAGAGTTACATGTATGATCACTATGGGTAAGTTACTGTAGGCTTTCACACAACACTTAACCTTGGATTTTGACCCTGTATTATGAAAATGGTACACTTTTAATTTGAAAGGGACCATGTTTGGCCCATTTTTATTTGCTAGTTAATAAATCTCTTCTTTAGAGATCGTGCACATCATTCATACGCAGAAACTTTAATGAGTTGTGTTTAGTTTTCAGCTTTTATCCTAGGCTAAAAATCCTAAACATAATGTGTAAATTTATATTTAATCTCTACTGATACAAAGCCCACTACCAAAACTATGGAACAAACCCTCTCAAAGCACAATGTTTTATATTAGAGGGCACTTTGGTGTCTAGCCGAGCAGAAATTACCCTTCGCCAAGGAGAAACATATTCCCCCTCTTCATTTAAACAAGACCTGGTGAGAATAATTCTTTTTTCTCCCCTGATCCTCCTTACAGTAGTAACACGGATGGCTGGGGCCAGATTGCAAAGAAATTTACGGTTGGGCATGAAGGGCTGACTTGGTGATCCTGTGGTGAGCACTTAAACCAAAAAAAATAAAAAATAGCCCTGAGCATATGCAAATGTGCACATAGTGAAGCTGCTTATATACTGTGGAGGGTACATTCAAATGCACATATAAGGGAAACCTTGAGTGCATTTGTGCTTACACTTACTGTATCTACAGGCATTAACAAGCAACTCTTCTGTCTTTTGCATTAGTGGTGTTGAACAGAATCAAATTTCAAAGCAATTAAAGTTATTGTGTGTGCATATTGTCAATGTACCAAAGGTTTAGAGGTGCCCAGATAGGTGTTATACTACTCAAGGACACTGTACACTGCACACACACAATGTCTGCAGCTGGAAGTGGAAATTGCTCATCATTGCTCATAGCCAGCTGAACTGGGCGAGCTAAGGGGACAGTTCGTTTAGAGGCCACAGATGAAGCATATAGGAGCCTTCTGGCAGGACGTCACTACAATCTTCAGCGATCTCACCAGCTGAGGACTCTATTTTCAGTGAAATCGGAATGAGGGTTAGCATAAGACAAAACAAGCTTCTTCTTTCATCTGAAACAACTTTCAAATAAATTCAAGCTGAAACTGCCCATATGTAGCTCTCCAGGATCAAATCAAATAAAACTAAGATATTTTTATGAATACATATGGATTTTGCATCATGCAGAGGGGACTGTCACAACACAACAATAAAATAATACAACAAAATAATCGAATAAATAAAAATAGTAAAATAGTCCAGTAAAATAAATAAATCAATATGAACATATCACAAAAGAAACAGTACAATATAAAATACATAATAAAATACAAATTTAACAAACAAAAAGGCATTGGAAAATTCTGAAAATGTCATGAAAAACATGCATCAATCCTACTGTATATTATCTCTCCATCTCCCAAAAGTGACAATTTACACAATCCTCCTGACACTTCAACATTACCATTTATGAGAAGCAATTATGGAGCAAAGTACTTCTCTAAGCTGTTTGCTTTAAGGTACCCATGAGCTAAATTTACTGCAGAAAATTACAAAGAGAGTGCAATGATTTCCTATAACACACCTATATGTCCTACTGCCTGATGCTTCCTCGAGGCTTGTTATATGTAATTCAATTGATTTAAACTCTTGATAATAAAATATACATTAGAAACCCCAGTGTTTCTCTGTCTGAATCTGTGTAATAGTGCTATTATAGAAGATAAGCATCGCTGAGATGACTTCATTACCAGACTTCATTTAACAAAACGTATTTGAATGCAGATGAGGAGAAAGTGACGAGCAGCACGTGTGAACCGAGAGATGCATATTCTTGCTTGACTTTAGTTTGGTGGGGCTAAGATTCAGAACAGATAAAAAAGGGTCTAATTTCATTTCTAAATGGGGTTTTTGTTTATTTAGTCATCATTTCAGAACCATTTAAGTTATCTGTAATGTTAAATATGGCTTTTAAAATGGTTACATTTAGTTCAGATGATCTGCCTTCTGACAAATGTGTACATATTTACATTGTAAATAGCATTCAAGTCAAACACTGGCCCCTGCCTTTACTGTAATATTAGAAAAGAGATGGAGAAAGCTGGGAACGATGACAACAACAACATCTTTGTGGTAGCCTTGCTTTCCTGACTGCCACACCTCGCCTTGTTGTTTGGGTCGCAGGGGAGTCTGGGAGATCGGTATTGCCTGTCTCCACCCCATCCCACTGACCCTGTCCCCTCGCCCTTGTCCTGCATTTCCTGTAAACAGCGGCATGGAGGCTCATTGGCTGGGTGCGTCCCCTCTTGGGATAACCTGGCAATGACCTGAGAGCCCTGGGCACCAGGCCCAATTTGGACCGGACCAGACCAGGCCAGATCCACACCCAACTTTGTGAGCATCAAAATGCAGAAGGCACTTAGAACGTAAATTAAAAGATATGCTCATTTTCTCAATTATCTGGAAGTATGTTTCAAAATATGTTTCTAAGTATCTCAAACTCTTTTCCTTTTTTTATGTTTGATGCTATGTTTATTGTAATTTTCCTATTCTATAAATATTGCATAATAATATTATAATTTATAAGTGCCATGAAAATGAAGAGCCAAAGTAATAATATAATATAATATAATAACAGAAAAATTCTGATGATTAAATTCTATATGAGGGTCAAAGACATTCTAAAGTCCACATCAACAGAAATTTTACAAAAGTGATTTTATATATATATATAGAAAGCACATTAAATGCAAGTAAAGGTTTCAAATAAGTTCTGGGAAAATAAAATGTCAAAATGTGGGTAAAATAATGTTCCACTGTCATTCAGTGTAACACTTAGGACTATATTTATGTAAAAATTTAAACAACATATTTATTCCGACCTGTACATATTAAAATATATATAAAAATAAGTGCATACTAAATTTTATTGCATTTTAAATCTTGCTGACACATGGCCAAAATAGCATAGTGGCAAAGTTTAAACATGTAAAATTACAAGTAGTGTTTGGGATAAAACTAATTAGTTTTTTAATATGTCATAAACTGACTGTTGTGGTAAATATGCCTGACAAGACTGTTACACTGAATTACATTTTAGTGGCTGTTTTCTGTAAATCATGGTAAAAAGTATGATTTTTTTTTTTTTTTGTGCAGAAAAACTATTTAATTAAACAGGACATGATCTAATGTACTGAAAAACAACAACAAAAATTCAATTATGTTTAATGCTGTGTTTGTTGTATGTCTGTTGTAATTTTCCTTTTCTATAACTATTGCATAAGTGCCATGGAAATGAAGAGCCAAAGTAATAATATAATGTAATATTAAAAAAATCTGTATTACACTTATTGTTTATTGTACTTTTTGTCTTTGACGCATGAATACTTTTCAAAATAAGGATTATTCAGAATATGAATAGACAAACATTTCATAATATAGGGGGTTTAATAGTCAATATTAAACACACTAGTTGCTATTTATAACTATAACACTATTATGCTAAAGGACTTTCACATCTTTCCTCAATCATTCTCTCACACTACCCACTGTCCTTTGGTATCAGCAATGAGTACAAAACGTTCCTCTGATTGGCTTAGGCATGAAAAAATATTATTTTTTATGCATCTGCAATCAATCACCAAGAGTTTACTGTCATTGTGTCTCCATCCACCAAAGAAGCAATGTCAATTTTTCTCTGCAAGCATTCAAAATACGACAAACAAAAACAGACAGAACATCAGCAGTGACGGAGGATTCTCTTGGGACACAGAGAGGCTAATGGTGCAGACACATAGGCCCATTTGCAAACATGCAATGCTGTTAGATTGCACAGCAACACAATGAGTCAATAATGTCACCAGAAAAAGGTCCCTGGCTCCCATATCATCTTCTGAATAATGGAGGATGCTTAAAAGTGTGGCACATAAACACTATGGCCCAGGGTAACATCCAAATGTTTCCATGGGGGAAAAAACCTATATCAAGCTATCACTTTATTTAACTTCAAGTAATGTATTTTATTTTGCATTAAAGCATTAAATCTGTACTGTCAGATGAGCTTTAAGAAAGTAAATTTATAATGCTTAATGTATGCATAATCTATAAAATTTAAATCTAAAGGAAGTGAATATATAATTATATGTATTTGGATACATATTTTTTTACAGAGCCAATACAAAAATAGATTTTCTCCCATTCTGAATAAAATTATGAAAAATGTATAAAACTGCAGAATGAGCAATAAACAATGGAAAGTCTAACAATACCAATAAGCAATTCTGGAAATTTCCCTTGTGTTTCTCTGAAAATCGGATTAAAAATCTACCCAGAGGCCACTTGAAAAAGTCAGGGTCTTTAGACTACACTGGAGGTAATCGAGCAGAGGTTTCTAATGATGACTCTAGGGTGGCAAAGTGAGAGCAGAGAGGGTCATACAGTCAAAGGAAGGGCAGAAAGTCATCCGTCGTTAAACCTCTGTAAATCCTCAAATCTCCCAAAAGCCCAATAAAAGAAACACACATGGGGAATTTGGCTTAATAACACTACATGCTACCAAAATGCTCACCCAGAGGACAGAAATCTCTCCCTGGTTTTCTCATCTATTCCCCTCCACTCAGCTGCATCAGGCTGTGAGAGCATTGCAATAAAGGTGAAAAATAGCCCTAACATTTAATCCACTTTCTTCCTATACTATTTGTATCATTGAACAATTGCGTTGTATTCTTTCTCACACAGATAGGGTACTCCAACAAATGTACCATCAAATCCTGCAAATGAGAAAATCAGATAAGCTACCCTGCAAACATAGTCCGTCTTTCCAACCCATGAATCTCAACGCCACAGGCTGCTCCACTACCACATGTGCAACACGGCACCTAAGTGTTTGGCAAGTCAGCTTGCATAATTATACACTACTTTAGACAACAGCTAGTGGCTTTCCAGCTATGTTGATCTTGCTTTAGCTTTGTTTGCAACAATTCTTGATTGGAAAAACAACTGGAGCATAATGTGTCTAAAATGTTAAGTTGTTTATTATTAACTTTTGCAAAGAACTGTTGCATAAAAGCAATGTTGGACAACATCTTGTTGTATACTGTATCTAGCTCTCCAATGTTTCATTATATATATTCTAGAATATCTGTAATACTTAAGTCTTGTTTACTCAGCCAGGAAGATTACAGAAAATATTCTGAGACAGAGAGAGGCTCAAGCTGAGCTATCAGAGTGACCAAACACTTGCCTAATTTCCTGTTAACATTGTTTTGGACAGCACTTCCTCCAGACTTGTGTGATGATATTGCCATTGTGTTGAGAGGAAGGTGTTTCAGCATTTAAAATATAACTCTCTAGACAATCTTATGCTAGAGTTTGATGACTTAAACAGAAATACGTCTTCCTAATATAGTTTGTTTCAGATCCCTTTTTACGATTACCAATGTGGAAAATGTTCATTTTAAGTATGTAGTTGTATAAAAACCTGACTATACCTTTCAGGGTCTTGCTCTTGCGTGGTGGGCTTGTTTTCTATTCCTGCAAAGCTATTCATGTCCACATAGCCATCATTTTCATTGGCAGGTGCTGCTGTCCGATTGTGGTCATCGAAGAACTCTGTAATAGTGACTGCCCGAGTGGGTCGTCCATGTGGAATCTGAATATTCTCATAGTCTGAGTTTATTGCAGGAATGTTTTCATAATCAGAAGTATCTGCACTTGGGAAGGAGATGGAGCGTGGTTTAGTGAGGGGTAGGGGCATGAAGGGGGGCCGAGAGCGGTCCTCAAAAGACTCCACTCTGGCTATACCCCTGTTGCTATAACTCTTGGGTGCACCTTGCCTTCTTTGCCTCTCTTTGTAAAGCAGAAAAGTGGTAGGTATTTCTGAATTACGTTGTGGTTTTCCCACACGGGACTGAAGCTGTGGGGAGTCGCTTGTACTCCTTCGATCAAGCTCCAGCACTCGAATTGGCCCGTGGTGGCTAGACTCAGAAGATGACCTGGAAGAGCGGACACTGCCATCTCCACGGGCTTTGCTTTCTGATTTTTTCTTAAATTTTAAAGCCAAGAAACGTTTAAACGAAGTCTTCTTCTTTTGGGGGTTGTCAGGAGATTCGTGTTGGATTAGAAGTGATGGAGAGCTTTTGGTTACAGGCCTCTTAGTTATGTAAGCTAACTCAAAGGGTGGTGGGATATCAACTAGAGATGTAGGTGTCGACACACCACTGGAGGACTGGTGACTTCTTTGAGAAAAGCTTCCAGAGGAAGTAATCACACAGGGCAAAGAAAGTGTGTCATCTTTTCTTTGCAATCTGCATTCCACTCTAGGAGATTTCTCACCCTCAAAGTACCCTGGGAATGGCAAATCTCTGCCCTCAACAGAAAGCGAACGAGGAGAAAGAAGAAAGCGCCTTGGCTTCAACGAGGGAATTACACGGTTTTCCTCTGTTTCATCTGAAAGCTTGGGATGTGGAACTCCATTCTGGTCCAAAGCCACAGTGTAATAGTCGTGAGACTGGTACTCAGTGCCTGTCTCCTCAGGCACAGTCTCAGGAACATATCCAGGTACTTTCCCAGAAAGCGAGCGAGATCTCGTCACAATGCTCTTCCTGTCCAGAGAGATAAAATTCTCGCCCTCCGAGTCGAAGCCAGCCTCCTCGTAAATGTGTTCCTCACTTTCTGTGTCTGAGTCCTCAAAGAAAGGCACAATATGACAGTCCAGCTCTTCGATGTCCTCTTCAAATGCTTCTGTGGTGTGGGCAAAAACCACACGGTTTGTAAGTTCTGGAGTTCTGCCTACATCCAAGTCAGCAGGAACGGTAATGTTGCAAAGTCTGAGACGTGGCTGGCAGCTGTTCCTCTGACTCAACTGAGCTTGTCCCCTTCTAGCTGATCGTTCTCTTATACTTTTACCCTTTGTTTTCCTCTCCATGTTTACCGGCTCATCTTCATCTCCTATCTCAACGTAATCTTCAGACGACACGCACTCCACATGCTGATCATCACCATCGTTGTCTTTGATGTCAGCATAGTCATCCACTTCTTCATTTTTTGCCATCTCTTGACCCTCAGAAGCAGGTTGAGAGACACCGTTTTCTAATTTCTCCTGTTCCTCCTCTAACTCTGCCACATCGTTCGATGATACATAGTAAGGCTCTTGGTTTGACGTTCCCTCTGTTGCGATCTCAGAGTCTTTAGGTTTCTCATTGCTGGACTCATCATCAGTGCATCTTGCTTCTGGATCAGAGGTACAAGTCAAATCACTTGGCACAACTTCAATGACAGAGTAGGGCTCGAATGCATCCTCTGTCTCCTCTGCAAACCTGAAACGTCCAGATGGGTCTTTGGTAGCACGTTCAGCCTGCCAAGTGCTGTTGTCATCCGGTGTGCCAATAACATCATAAGGGTATTCCTCACATAGTGAGGGTTGACTGCAGTTTGTAGCTTTTGAAGAAAGTCCAGTCTCATCTTCTTGTGCCTCATGAACATATTTTGCACCTGCTCTAGTGTCCTCTTCATATTGATTATTGGCACAATAAAAACCGCCTGATGATGGGTCCTCAATCTCCTCATACGGACTTTGAGATTCACCTGCAGGCTGATCTTTAATGAGCGTCTCACTCTCAGACAGTGCACAGGTGTCCTCAAGGACATTATAAGTATCTTCTCCATTCTCAGCTGGCTTGGTATCATCAGTGTTTTTGCTGTGGTCCTCATCTCCTGAAACAAGACTTTCATCGACCACTTCTGATAAATCTGAAGAAGCTGAATGCTGTATTTCAGTGGCTTGATGAACTTTACCTTCATCCTCTCCCAGTGTTTCATCCACTGCCATTTGTAATTCTTCCTCTATTTCATTGTAGCAACTTGTGTCATGGTTAGTCTCATAATTTACAGTAAACTCTTTGTCAGATAAGTCCACGTCATCACCTGTACAGTTTTCTCTGGATGTGTCTGCTTCATCCTGTGTGACATCTGATTCATTATCCTGGTTCAGCTCCAGTCTATCGGAGGATGTTATGTCCCCATTGCCCACAATGCTTTGGCTCACCTCAGAGGCTAACCTTGGTTTGGGTGCCACAGGAGGTTTAGGACCTCGGGTGGAAGGACAAGGCCTTGACATCAGGGTGGAGCACACAGTTATAGTCTGGCTTTGTCTTTGGTTGATAAGTTTGGAATTACTTCTAAAAATCTGCAAATAGAAAGAGAGAAGAAAATTACATTTCGATGCTGAATTGGATATCCTTGCCCTTGCAATAAAAATAAGTGAAATAATCTACAAACTGACTGACAATACGCCATTATGAGATCAGCTGCTCCTTTAAAGCAGCATGATTGATCTACATTGATCATTTGACTGATGAACTGCAACCTCTAAACTTAAAACATAATGAAGTGATTATTTGCTCAGTCCATTCACACCAAATAGCATTTTCACAGCCGTAAAAAATAATAAAAATTATAAACAATGAAAAAGAACTAATAACAACTAATAAGATCTCACCCATTGATTTCCAAGTGCATCTTCTCAAAAAGGGTTAACTTGAAGATAATTTTTGGTGAAACACACCCTTTCTCTTAACAAAACTCATACACCCCTTGTCTTTTCCTGTTATTTGCTACCTGCCTTGACGCACGTCCTATTAAACTCGCCATGCACTTGGTGCTCACCCTGCTAAGATGTTGTTTCCTGACACGACTAATTAACTATTCCAGCAGACTCTCCTGGAAGGACTGTGAACAGGAAGTGCAAAGGGGAAGGACATTAACAGCGCACCATGTCTTCTACATGAACCCCCCTCCCCATTTTTTTCTACAAGAGTGCAGTTTTGCACAACACAAATACACTTCCTTCTCGTCAGACTTCCCATGATTCACTCTCCAGTGAAAAATCCCACCCAGACACACAACCCCCCAGACTAGATTTTTTTTTTTTTTTTGCTGAAAAGGTCGTTTCAGTGCGTTTAAGAACAATAAAAAGAGAAACATCAACATCCCAACTAAGGTCCCCTTGGCAAAATAACAGGATATGAATTATGCAACAAGAATTCACTTAAAACAAATGGTTAAACACAATGGGAGGAATAAAGGGAGAAACAAACTCTCACTGTGCAAAGCCATCAGTACATGATCTAAGATATGGGCTGTAAAGTGCTTTGCTAATTTAGTCCTACCAGCTGAAAGTGAACAGGACAAACTAAATTAACATAAATCAAGAGCCTATATACATGTGACCCTGGACCACAAAACCAGTCTGGGCTATATTTGTAGCAATAGCCAAAAATACATTGTATGGGTCAAAATTATCCATTTTTCTTTTATGCCAAAAATCATCAGGATATTAAGTAAAGATCATGTTCCATGAAGATATTTTGTAAATTTCCTACCGTAAATATATTCAGACTTCATTTTTGATTAGTAATATGCATTGCTAAGAACTTAATTTGGACAACTGTAATGGCAATTGTCTCAGTATTTTGATTTTTTGATCAAGATTCCAGATTTTCAAATAGTCGTATCTCGGCCAAATATTGTCCTATCCTAACAAACCATACATCAATGGAAAGCTTATGTTTTCAGTTGACACTTATGACTGTGGTCCAGGGTCACATATAAATATACACACATAAACACACACACATATATATATATATATATATTTGTGTATATATATGAAGAGTTCAGATGTAAAAGCCTCTAAGTGCCATCTGAAATTTTCTTCTAAATTTTACTTTAATTGCATAGAAAAGGACCTACACATTGCCATTAGAGTAAAATTACTGTAGCCTACCTAAACATAGGAGCCTAATAAAAATGATAATTTTAGATGAAAATGTCATATGGCACTTAGAGGCTTTTGCATCTGAACTCTTCATATAGGCTGTGTCTGTGCGTGTGTGTGTGTGTGTGTGTGTGTGTGTGTGTGAATTACATACATGTGTATGTATGCGTGTGTGAATTATGTTATTCAATTAAGAAATGAAGGGAAAATAACTGAATACAGCATTGTCGTTCTATGGAGAACTATAATAACATTATCGATATTTGCTTAAAAGGACTACTACAGGATGAAAGGACAAACAGTTACTTCTTATGTCATACTTTTTTCAGTATAGGCTATATGCATTCATAAAATACCCTGCAAAACTGTGGACATGATCTGGCTGTTGACTATTATCCTTTTAGGTTTCACATAAAAAGTCAAATAAATTAACTGTACTGAAAAGTTTACTCAGAACTATTTGGTTTCATACCAGCGTTCATTGTCGGATGTCATCCACCATGGCATCTGAAATATTTCCACATTATTCCTTGATATTCCGCCGAAGCAACAGTATATATCCAGAGGTGCCGTGAACTTACTCCAATGACATATGTCATAAAGCCTGCGAAGTAAACATGGAACACTTCATCACTAATTCGACGGCGTGCTTCCAAAAAAATATCAGTTTTATTAGCGACTGTTGCAGCAGGTCTCTTCAGAACAGCGCGCTTCCCGCCTGAAGGAATGAGAGAGATGCGCTCGCGCTCCGGTCTGAGCGTGAAGACTGAAGGTGTTTTCCGCGCGCTTCCTGAGGAGGTACAACGAGTCTCCCTCACGGGAATACAAGGATCGATGACCGAAACCACAGAGAAAAACATCTAAAGCCAATAACCATCAGTTGCGTACGGCACTTTCACGAACAGCTGCTCCATTGCTGTCACGAGTGTCCCTATTAGAGGATCTTTTACAGAATTTCTTGCTCTCACAGAAAAAAATACAATACAATACAATAAAAAATAACTCGAAATTTCTAATCAAAGTGGGTTTGTATCACCACATTGTCATTCGATTTAGATTTATAGCCTTGAAAAGGTGGCTTAAATCTTTAACTAGCCTATGTCAGAATATTTAACATTACGTTAACTGTGCCCTGGTTAATTTTTTAGCTATAAAAATAATAACAAAAAAAACATAAAAATGCAGTAATTTTGTTGGTAGCCTATCAAAGACTGTTGTGATTTGGGCAAACAAATGTTCCTAAAAACATGTTCTAAATCAGTTTCTCTAAATGCTTTTGGCCAGGCTTCCTTTTTGATCATCTGCTGCCTGATTGGAGGAAAGCAGCTCTTTAAAAACCTCTCTTCATAACAGGAAACTGCTATCCCTCTTTCCTGCACAACAGGCAACGCTTCCTTAGCAACAAATGAACAAAGGTGCTGCTGTTAACGCTACTGGGGAATTACTGCATTCAAGATTTAGACTCTATTTTTCCTAATGGAACTCCAAACTGATAGGAGATCACTAATTCAATGAGTATTTTTAGACGAAAACAGTTCTTATAAATAATCCAAACAGGGGACGCCCAGGGGAGACACAGAGTATTTTAGGTCCCGCCGGTGCAGAGGTGTAAAGTATTGGAGTAAATGTAACTAATTACTGTATCTAAGTAACTAAGTATCTTTTCAGATACTTTGTAGTTTTACCGAGTATCAAAGATATTAGCAACTTTTACTCTCTACTTCACTACATTTTTGAATGAGTATCTGTACTCTTTACTCCACTACATTTGGAGCGTTGCAGTTACACATTACATTTCACCTAGCTTTTCTGCAGCAATTTTTTTCTGCTACAAAAGATGTGATACTGTCTACTACAGGGCACTGAAAGTACTTATGCCGAGTTCACACCGCACGATTTTAGCCCCGATTTTCACTCGCCGACAGGTTTTGCAAAATCGCCAACAAATGCCCGAAATCGGAGTCAAATCGGATTACGCGAGTGACAATCACGCAGTGTGAATTATCAAAGATGCAATCTGAGAGAATCGCAGACGCCCATGGAATATTTGGCATGCTAAATATCTGGACCTGTCGGCGATTCATCGTGTAATGTGAACAACCAGCAACTGAATGCTACCCCAGATAGTCGTGCAGTGTGAAAACAACGGTGATCCGGTGACTTTGAAAATCATACAGTGTGAACTCGGCATAACTCACCCAAACTTGTCAACAAGTTTACGTGAATGTGAGCTCCTTAGCAAGTATAGTTGTGAATCACAGGTGTTTTAGATGACTGCAGCTGGCAATGAGGCCGAAACAGCACATCCAGTGCAAGAAGACTAACTTTTTAACTAATTTAATTAATTAATTTATTGCTTGCAATTATGAGGTGCTCAGTTTTATTTTGTTTTTAGAAAATAAACGTGATTGCTCTCCTCACAAATCAACTCTTTCTTGTTTGTGTTACATGTTCACTGTGCCTTGTCTTAGACTTTTATGTCACTTCCTGTCTCCCGTGGTGTTTGTAGTCAGTTTATATCTTATCTGTTCAGCTTGTTAGCCTCCTGTATATACTGTATATAGCCCCAGTGTTTCTTTAGTTCTTTGTGAGTTGTTGAATGTAATGGTTGTCTGTTTGCCTGTCATTCTGTTCTTTGTTCCCTTTGGTTTTTGGCTTATTGGTTGTTCTAATTTTTTTCATGAAATGCCTGCATGTAGATCCTTGCCTCTGCCTGTTTTCCACAGCTTTTCCACAACATTGCAGTTTTTGACTGGCATGTCTCTTTGAATAGTGCATCTTTGAGCCTATATTTAGTATAAGTAAAATACTTTAGTACTGTTAAAATTGGTGACTTTTAGCTTGCAGTGGAGTAATTTTCTGTACTTTTACTCAAGTATGGTTTTCCAGCAGGCCTACTCTTTACACCTAATCCTGACTCAGTTGAACTCAGCATGAACAAAAGAAAGAAAGAAAAAGAATTGGTGCTAGAATTTTCATTTGGCATGCAAATCCTGACTTAATATATAACTATAATAATAATAGTAATAATTCAGTTTCTTCTTATTATAATTTTCATACACCAAGCAAAGTTGCAGCTGACCTTGACAGCCAATCATCATCATGCATTTATTATTTAAAGCAAATTTTCTGCAAAAAGAAATTACTTATAATTTTACTGCACAAACACATTTTACCTCATAATCATGGGCCAGACAATTCAAGACAAAATCAGTCTAAATCAGTGGAAACAATCAAATTAAATCAAATGACATTCTGTAGAAGTAAAATGTTTGGAAGTCAACTGTGTCTAAACATAATTCTAAACATATAGTGTAAATATAATTCTGTTAATTCTACTTTCATAGCCTCTCCTTTACACCAAGACATCCATGCACACAGATCTTTGGCATATAGGCTATCCACCAAATCAGATATTCTTTGACAGAGCCTTTGTTGAAGCCTAATGAACACCGAATTGTAAGACAAGATAACCCCCAGCTGAGCCGCTGCCGTGATGTTCAAGGGCAGACAACAGTCCTGAAACTCAGGAGAGAAAACTGTCAGCCACCTGGGGCTCCATGTTGACAGCTTATATCACAAGCCAAAACATCAAACATTAGGTGGCAAATTCCATAGGACGTATATATATATATATATATATATATATATAACTCCACAGGACTCATTTCCTCATATGTATCTCTCTTTCCCTCTATATATCTGCAAACTGAAGGTCAGATGAACACCACGAGTGATAGGATAGCAGTGCTGAGATACAGGGAGTGTAGTACAGGGGAATAAACCATATGTTCAGAATGTTTCATAACTGCCAGCAGTGACTATTAATTAACAATTTGTTCTCTTGACCATGTTGGCTTCTGAAATGGACATCAAACTGCCGTAAACCACTTTCATTATGAGCTAGACAAGAGTATACACCATAAAATAATTGTTTTTGTGGCCTTGACCCCTCCCAGGACCAATATTTACAACAGCTATAGCGTCACATGAGCTCTCACAGGAAACATTGTTATTCCTGTAAACGGTCCGACAGCTTAAATGACAACATTTAGCAGAAATCTGCTTTCTTAAAAACTGTGTTCTCAAATGTTTTCATAGATAACCTGATAAATTTTCAACATACGTATATTTTTTCAAGCTTTAGACTGAAAACTTTCCTAGCTGTGCCTCTTCTTTTGTTCTTTTAATGGCAAACCAAAGCCAAAGATAGCACACGGCTGGCATTTTGCTGTGCTAATTGTGTCCCTTACTGGAAAGTATGCTATGGCACCAAATTTGACCTTTTTTGCGTTTTATCAGACAAATGTGTTTTCGTCTTTGGGGACGGGTGCAAAGCGGGGAGTGTTTGTAGGCATTGTAATTGAAGGGGTGACTGAAAGAATAGCTCTGAGATAAATAACCCTACAGATGTGGTCTATATGCACAGGATGAAAACAAGTTTTCTAGATTCTGTGAACAAATATTTCTGACCGAGCAGATCTGCCCCTCCAGATCTGTGCCCCTCCACCTGGATGGCTGCATTATGGCACATGCTTGGAATAAGAGGAAAAACATGTCCAAAACCTTTTTTTTTTTACTCATAAACACACATATGTATTCACAGAACTGACCCAAACAGGAAACTGATTGGGAAAGAGGGTCAATGACTTTTTCCCAGAGCTCATATGAGTCTTTCACCACCCTTTACATAACACCTGCCTTTAAAAGAACACGCTGAATGTTTCTAAATTCTGACAAGCTGGGAAAAAAAGCTGATTATTATTGAACTGAAAAGGTACATTCGGACAGTGAAAACTGCAAAATGTTTTCACAAAAAGAAGTCTCAATGCAATAATTGAAAATTATTTAAAAACAATAAGAATCTATATTGATGGATGTTTTCACAGAAGGACGTCTCATTGATATGCATCAAACTCAGTGTTACATAATTAAATATTACAGATATCGGTGATAAAAAAAAAAAAAATTAAAAAAGCTTTTTTTTTTTTTTTTTTTTAATTATTGTAACTTCCCACCAATTTATCTTAAGCAATTCTAATTAAGAAAAAATCTATTGAAAGCCTCTTAGAATTTTTTTTTAAAAACTAAAAAACTTTTTTAGCACTAAAGCTCCACTCCAGTCTGGGATTTCCAGGTGTCAGACAATCATATTCCCCTAGAAGAGAACATGAAAGAAAAAATGGCATCAGCACTCTTAGGCAACTCAAAAGCACAGCTACAGAAACAACACTCTCACCTTCCCCCAGTCCCTCGACCAATGCCACTTCCAGAGAAAAACAGGTGAAGCCAGGAGTCAGCACTTCATCAAAAATAGCAAACAAAGACTGCACTCCCTGTGGAGTCCAGGACCTCTCAAGCCAAATCAATACCACACTGCTGGCCATGCAGGGTTATAGAAGAACGCATATATGTAGTTAAAGATTATAGAGCAGTCTGTAACAATCTGTTATGCAGTAGTTTTTAACCTTGTGTTCATATACATTAATTGGGTCAATGTGTTTTTGTCTGGACCTTTTCATTGATTTTTTTTTTTTTTTTTTTGGAGCATAAAGTCTACAAAAATGTCTGTTCAGATGTCATAATGAAAAAAGCAACATTAAAGGTCCTTGCACACTGAGTGAGAAATTTTCACATGCGTTTTTTTTTTTTTCATATTTGTCATCCTTTCCTATCAAAATGCTTGCTACGGATGCGAAAACGTAGAAAACTGAAAATTGAACCTGATCCAAATTTTTTTATGACGAAACAAAATTTCGGAGGCAGTGTGTAAATTTGATTGAAACAACATGAGGTCGTATATAGATGAATTTCAGATGAAAATTTCGGACTCAGTGTGCAAAGACCTTTAGGGATTAGTTCTTGAAAAGAACAACCTTTCATCATTGGCACACTGTAAAAAGTGATAAGTTGACTTAACTTAAAAATTTTTTGAAAACCCGTTGCCTTAAAATTAAAAATGCATAATTTCCCATTATTATTTCTCAGAAAATATTTATATTATCCATATTAAGGTTTAATATTAATAATATTTAATAACATGCAACAATATTTAATAATATTTTATTATTGTTATTATGACTATTATTATTATGCTTATTAAAAAAATCACCCTCAAAGTGGTGCAACCAATAAAATAATTGTGGTGCAACCAACATACAGAATAAAAAAAAAATTAGAAAAAAAAGAAGAAGAAAAAAGAAACATTGAAATATACATTTTAAAACATTTTTTGAAAATAATGAAGATACATTGAAATGTACTCAAGATGGAAAAAAAGATATGTTCTACTTTTTACTAGGCTACACCATGTGACATTTTTTTTACACTTCTGGTTTTTCAAAACCATATAAAACCAACATGAATACAAATTGAAAGAACTTTGTGTTTTAAACTAGATTTTTAAAAGATTTCTTTTAAAAAGTTGTAATTTTCTTTATTATGAACACTCTTATTTATTAAAAATATCATTAATAGCTTAAAATTATGTTGATTATAAAACGTTGCATTATGTTGATTATAAAACGTTTAATTTCATAAGCTGAATTTACTTGTTTAAAAAAAAAAATCAAGACGGCAGGTGATGCAGTAAACTGTCAGTGAGTGCTACTCATTTCAAGTCTTATTGTCAAGAAGGTATATTGCTATTTTCAGATGCTGAGAGCAGGAAAATTAACTTAAGTAACTGCTTAGGGAGAGATAGAGTGATTAGTGAGATTTTAAACAGGTGTGATATGCTAAGCAGGAGGGCAGGTCTTGAGAACAAGTCTCTTGTTTTGCCTCCATACCCCTCTCAGAAAGACACAATCGTCAGAGCTGCACTGTAATAACATCGATTTACCGGTCATGAATAAAAGTCTCAAGAAGCCTCATAAAAAGACTTGTGGCTTGGCCTTTAAAAGCGCTGCACAATGGGCCAGTCAAACACTAGCCTATAGCCTTTAGCACAATAGATTTATGGACCCGGGAGAGCTTGATTTCTTTTGAAAAATGATGCAGAGTGCCTGGCTGCCCTTTTCCGTCACATTCATTCTCACTTTCTGTTTTGCTTAGTATTCTAATGCAAACACGAACACATGCGCCTTACAGCTCCGCACAGTGCAGCATGACAGAGAATCTCATTAGGCCGCAATGATATTTCTTTTGATCCAAGAGCTGGATTCCATAGCTCAACCATTACTAAAACAAATGCAGGTCTGTGCAAAAGAATAATTTCCAAGCTGATTAGTAAGACCAAGTTGCTGATCTTTCTTTCTGGAGGTCCTAAGGGGAACAATACCACTGTGAAAAAGTCCCGTAGCCTGGATTTACTTTTTCCTGTGACTGTTTTCACATCTTTCAGCCAAATGAGACTGAACGGATACAGATACTAAGTTTAAAAATATCTGTGTTTTCTAACCTCTTTTGGCCTTGGCTGTCAGCCGCTCCCATGTATCTAAACATCTTAAGCAAGGAAGGTGATAAATTAGAGAGCACAATCATGCTAACTTGCAAATTACGTTTCTCAATAAATTCTTGATGTGTATTTATTGTACTTTATTTGAAATGAGAATAAAATAAAGTAGCCATAGAATTCCCCTTATGGAAAAGAAGTGCACTATAGCATGCTTTTAAAATAAAATGCTTAAATAAATACTAAAATAATATAATTTAAAAGATAAACTGCACTTAATTGTGAACGTAATGTAATTTAAGACATTGTTAATTGCAGTTAAATGAAACTGTATTATAGAGATTTAGATTTATATTAAATACAATTAAGTCATGATTGCTTCTCTTGTTTTGGTCGAAAATTGGTTAAAGTGTACTGCCAAATGTACTGACAAGAATGAGTAAACTTAATGTCATTTCTAAACTTGCAATGCATTTAAATATATTTGTAATTACAGTTTGTAAGGATGAAGTTTTTAGTCAACACAAGTATGTGTAATTCTTGAGAGAACAACTAAAGATAATGATCTAAAATGTATACTTGCAATTTTTAGAGGTGTACTTGCTTAAGTGGTCTTTTAATATGGCATTATCTTGCATATACAGTTTTTTAAAATGATAAAAAACTGTTTCCAAAGCCTTTGACTTTTACAGATTAGACAGATAGGAATGTTTTACCCAGCTCCCATGAAAAAAAAAAGAAGAAGAAAAAAAAAAAACAAGCTTTGATAGACTGTAATGCTGGTTTGCAGAGTGTTAAGCAGCAGATGGGTGATTGTCATAGGCTCTGTTTATTTTTATTTTTAAAAAGCCCTTGTTTTTTGTTTTTGACTAAATAAATCCTTTGGAATCCAAATTATTTTGGGACAAGACAAGAGCAAGACAAGAGTGTCAGAACGGCATTATCATCAATGCATTTAGCATTTAGGACAGTTTCAGACTTTTAAAGAGACCAAGATACCAAACAGATTTATTGATGAGCCAATAATCAATAATTCCTCAACAATGGGCTGCAATTAGTGCCATAATCCGAACACTTTCACACCTGCCACTTTTTATGTACTTTTGCTAAATCAATGCAACAATCTGTACAATTCCTTTCTGCAAAATTCAGTTTGGCCATAATATTGAAACATTGCCGATATATCTGAGATGAGATTATTGGAACCTGATTAAGTCTAAGGTAATATAAGGTGACCCTCACCAGTACTCTGCTGGGATTCCCTCAGGAGTCCATTCAATGAGATGGGACAACCTTTGCTGAGGTCATCTTTGCCTGTTTTATACACATTAAAACAGACATACACATTATTTTCCAGCCTGAACATACAGTCAAGGATGAACAGGCAATGACAGATCATCCTTTCTGTGCAAACTTGCACCACATCAGCAGAACTGTTTCGCTGAATTTTTATTCAGAACCATTAATAATGTAGTGATGCTGGACTTGTACAGACTGTGATTTCAATCTGTTACTGTTTCTACAATACTTTTGCACCATCTTAAAGTATATTTCACATCATTATTATAGCATGTCACGGTCACCAAATATTGCACCAAGTAAGGTGTATTCAAATTTACTTTTGTTCTCTGAATTCGTGCAAATCTAGTCATTTCAATAGGAATCCACTTGAATTTCATGTAAAGGCGAAAGATCTCCCCACACCAATTCGCATTGACCAACAGAAAGCTGCTTGGTTTGAAAGTGACTTCTGTCTAAGCTACATTCATCACAGACAATACACCTTTCTGCAGGCAAAATTTAGGTCCCAATGGAGTAAATCAGTATTATGGTGAACACATTTGGGCACTAGCAAGAACCTTTTATCCATTAAATGTCAGGACACTGATGGCTTAAATGGTTATGCATTAAAACGTCTATGGTATTTAAGAAAATAACTGTGTTACATTCTGATATGACGAGCTTAGTTTATCTTGTAGGCCTATCTGCATTATAAAAATTACAGTGCAAATTCAGACAAAAATTGACACTGATTAAAACAAGACAACATTTCCTATAAGCGAACTAGTTGTCCAAAAATGCAAATTCTGTCATCATTTAATCACCCTCATGTCATTCCAAAGAGCTGTTTACATCAAAAACGGATGGTCTACCACTTTAAATGCTTGAGTATATTAAAGTCAGCTAGATTGACTGCCAATGTTTTTGATTGGCTCTGTGTTGCTATTGTTATAGTTGTGGTGCGGACTCCACTATTCTCTTAGAGCAGGGGTCACCAAACTCGATCCTGGAGGGCCGGTGTCCTGCAGAGTTTAGCTCAGCACACCTGCCTGTATACCTAGTAAGACCTTGATAGCTGGTTCAGGTGTGTTTAATTGGGTTTGGAGCTAAACTCTGCAGGACACCGCCTCCAGGACCGAGTCTGGTGACCCCTGTCTTAGAGTCAGAGCGATTATTAAAACTTTATAGAAATCACTACAGTTATCATCCTAGGTGTGAACAGGGCCTTAACTTTCATTCTTCTGTGGAACACAAAAGTGTCATGGGGGACCAAAACATAATTGGACCCATTGAGAGTAAGTAATTTATTTTCAATTTTGGGTGAACTTCCCCTTTTACAACAAAAAAGACTTGCCATCCGAACTGCTTAAGTGTGACTTCATCATCCTCTTTTTCATTCTGTGATGAGCTTCTTAACCTACATACCAATATCAGTGGCACTCCGTCACATGATGGATGTGTCACTCTGCTGTCAAAAGTCAGTTTCTGTCAACTACCGAGACTACATGTCACCTCTGTGATGTCTGTTCATTTGTTTACAAAGCTGAGACTCAGCAAATAGGACAAATCAGTCAATCAGCTATAAAGACATAAAGAAAAACTGACATGGAGAAATAAAGATGACATAAAAAGAAACCTCCCCTTTATTATGTTGTTCATCTTGTCAAAAGATACACCACACCTAGGACCCCATACAATAAAGGTAAGATTAAAAACTAGTCCATGTCTCCTTGGCCACCCATAAAAGCATATGCGCTGTGAGCTTTTGGTGGGAGCAGTGGTTGCTGTGGGAGTTTATATGACAGTTTATACAGAGTTTGTGTGCACATATCAAGCTCCACGGAGATTCTGAGCAACTTAACTGTTTTCATTTTGTGTGTTTGTGTTTATGTGTGTGCTCAGGCGCACAAGTTTTAATACTGGATGTTTGTATGCTGGTGCCAGCTGGGCTCACTACAGGAGCGGATGACTGTGTTCCCCTTTACTCTCTTCTCTTCATTTATTACTTCATTAATAACCTCTCTACTGCTAATACATTTAGGCCCATAGGTGCTCTATGAATACATTTAGACATTATCAAAAAGTGTGGGGAACTCTGCAAGAGGCAGCTTCACAAATTTGATCACGCGTTGATGATTAGATGAGGACGGTCTAAACAAATGGCCCATGGGCTTATGGAGTGCCATCATAAAGCTTAATTGTGACCATGACTGTCTCTGTGAAGGATGCTCTATGTGGGCTTTTTCACCTGCCATGAACTCCTGCTGCGTTTACCTGAACTGACCTTGAACTGACCTAGAGGAGAGAAGAGAGAAGAAGATGCTGTAAACCTCAAAGCAGCAATATAATACAGTCATAGTATATTAACTTTCACACATGTTAATAAAAGACATTTTAACCATCCAAAGTGCAGTGTTACCACTACATATACTATATATATAGAAAGAAAGAATCCAGTTGAATGGGATAACAATATAATACAGTCACACTGAATTCATTTCTGCATCATTTTGTCACATGCTTGCTTAACAATAAACAATTCACTGACTGGAAATCTAAATCTGTTATCAGCCTGTGAACTTGTGTAATGAGCTGTAAATATCCCTCTGTTATAAAGTTTGGATGATGCAAATGAGCATACACAGAAATTTTCTATACCTCAATAATGATTCTGTTTATCGTGAATCACTTTAAATCTGTGTAATATCAAGGCTACAACACCAAAAAATACATAATACATTTTCTTCACTGATTACAGTCAAGCATTATTATATGCTCATGAGAGCAATCACAGACTATAGATTTTCATAACCACCATCTTATGACCACTGATGTCTCTCAGAGCTGGAATCACACCACGTATATATACCCATTTTTTCCAACCTAAAACATGTCTGATTTGATTGATGTGGCAGCTTTTACACAGCTTACACTCACAGTAACCTCACACGTGGACTAATCTCATGATCTTGTACGTGTGCACGCGTATTTATGTGTGTGTGTGTGCTGCGGACCTTTTCAAGACAGATTGTACAGTTTATCCAGATTAGGAATTATGGAATAATTTTATTACACAATAATGTTATACATCAGTTCATATTCTGGAAATGGCTAATCATGTAGGCTATGTGCATAAAATCATTGTTTGGACTGACAACTTTAATTACTAATA
This sequence comes from Onychostoma macrolepis, assembly GCF_012432095.1. NCBI lineage: Eukaryota > Metazoa > Chordata > Actinopteri > Cypriniformes > Cyprinidae > Onychostoma > Onychostoma macrolepis. Next base: position 21,316,171 of record NC_081165.1, on the reverse strand, counting down.
AAAGTTTAAGATGAAACACTAAAATTACTAACTGGGAATAAACAAAAACCAACAGTGAAGTAAAACTAAATCTGAAAAAATAATTAGTCCTAAACAGTCATAATTATTAACAATAACAATAATAATGATAATAATAACAAAATGACAAAAAAAATAATAATAATTAAAACTTTAAATTTAAATTAAAGCTAATTTAGAATATTAATAATAGTATATAAATAGTATATAAACTATAATAGTATATTAATATCACTAAAATAATACTGATTACAATAAATGGGTTGAAAAGTTGATAAGTTGATTCAGTTCATAAAAGCGTGAGTCAATCAATAGGACTGATTCAGCTCTTGAGTACAACTCACTGATTCAATTTTGTCGCAGAAGTAAACAGCTGTTTGGAAATGAGCAACCAGTACAATTACAATACAGTACAAATAAAATTTAAAAAAAATAATAAAACAAAATAAAAAAATACAATTCAGGCAAAAAGGGAAGCAATGATCAAAATATAGAAAATATAAATTATCATTAAATACAGGAAAGTAAAGCAATGAAAAGAACAACCAAACAAAATTATATGTTCAAAAGGAAGTCACTCTTAAAACAAACCAACTAACCAAACTACAATAAATGCACACTTCTCATATTCTGAGGGCCTTTACTTGACGAACTCGTCATGTTTTATTTCCAATTCTTAGAACAGCTTGCAAGCCTATTCAGGCTGGTTAAAACACTGCAGGGGTTCTCACAATATATAACAACAGCATGATTTTATGAGTCTCATAATGTTTTCTTTCTAATGCTGAAGGGGAGAAGAACCCATAAAAGCACACAAACCATCCTCAGGGCATACTGTCCATTGAGCTGATATTGAACCTCCATTCTCACTTCCAGCTTGTGTTTATGCTGCCACATAAAACATTGCATTTCAAACTGTTTTTTTTTTTTTTTTCTCACATTTGCCAACATCTTCCCCTTCAGTGATGGAAAGGAAGACCAGCAGTACATTAGCACCCAAATGCATCTTTCATTATGCCGCTTCGTGATCTTGGGGTTGGGCTTGGGGTCAAAACTGGGGAAATGAAGACAGATCTTCAGAACACCCACTCCAGCATCTTGAGTACATATGGAAAAAGGCTTTTTTCCCTTTAATGTATCAACAATGTCTCTTCATAACATTGTGGAGTGCACAAAAGGGAAATGAATGGCTTTCTTGCTGTGTCGCAGTACGTGGAGATGTCTCAGACAGATTGCATGGTTTTAATTACCTGCTGAATGAAGCGACTGCCATGATTATAATATATAATATAGGCTATATAATATAATATGATATAATATAATATAATAATGTTTTGTACTATATTTTAATTTGATCACTAACAGCTAAAAACGTATTTATCATTAAAGCACTCAAGTATTGATTACGTGACTAAAAGTATTCATCCTCATGGAAGCTAACAAGAAAACAAACGTAAAGATGATGAGTGGAACTAATATATGGCTCCTACAGATTGATCTGCTGTAAACTAACTTCATCCTGATTCTAAGCACACTGTGAACCTTTACACAATTCTTTTATAACCGTAAACATGCTTTCTGGACTTGCAATGATCAGAAGACCTTGCTTAAAAAATTTTCCTAATAGCAGCACATTTTGATACATTCCCCCACTATAACTGCACAGATATGTCAAATAGACCTTCAACCTATTATTAAAAGCAAGTAGTCAGTCAGTAAATGCAGTAAACGACCACAACCACACCGATTTGCACACAAACCATCATCACCAGATCCTTAAAGTTGTATGTTTAGCAGATCTGTGGATGTTGTTTGTGATGCATTATTGAAAAGCACTGTTCAGCGGAGAATTACAGGATATTACAGGATTATGGTTGCATGACTGCTATTCCATACAGTGACACACATTTGAGGAAAAGTAAAATATTTGTGTTATTCGAAGGAAAGATTAGACAAAATTGGGATTTGCACAGACGGATTTGCTCTGCAAACACTGACCTGTATTTCACCTCGATGTGAAAAAACAACAACTAAAATATGATTAAAATGTCACGAATGTGTTTTAAGCCATCACCACATGCGAGCTCAAAATTCTGCATTTTCAGTTCCGTGCTAAATGCTGAGGGTGTCCGGTGGGGATAATGATATAATGATTAAAGGGATTAATGACCATATCTGGCCATCCAGCTTATGATGTTACCCACTGTAAGCGTCTTTAAGATGTTTTTGCTGAATATTGCATTACCCCTGCAGCCACTGTGTACATCAAAAGCTATATAATTTAAGTAGTTTTCTCATAAATGCTGCATTTTGATATGTGCATCTGCTCATTACTAGATGGCCAATTTTCCTCTGTTGTACAAAATATCTGGAATCTTTAACTCTTTTCATCATTTATTCATTTGTGTTTGAAATGGCAATCCGCTGTGACACCAGCAGCTTACAGAAAGGTAAATATGTCTGACATTTAGCATCACTTTCACTGCAAATACATGATTTTTTGTCTGTTTGAACTGTTTGAATGTCAAAGCAAACATAACAATAACAGAGAAAATAGTGTTTCTTTACTAAAAAGATGCTCTTTCCTGCAGAGGTTAGTCTAAATCTAATAAAACGGCCCAAGTTTGGTGAACTAGCAAAAAGATGTGTGACCAATAAAAATGTAGTATTATTTTTTAACAATAAAATGTAGAATTGTTTGTAATGTTTTATTTTTATGTACTTTAATAATTGTATTTATAATTAAAAACATTTTTAATGTATTTTGTTTTTTTTTTACTTGATCATTTATGTATTTAATTTGGATGTTTATTGGTAGAAAGTTGTGAAATAACATTTTCAGGGTTTAAAATGGGTGTAGACATGTGCCCTATGGCAAAAAATAAATAAATAATACATAATAGAAGCATTTATTTAAAATAAATACCTTTAAAAAATGTATGCATAAAGATCAAATAAACTGGCACATATAATATTTAGCGGTGGATGAACAAGGTTTCCTTTCCCTGGCCATTTGCTGAAAGAAAAAAACATAAACTCATGAGGGTCCAATCTAGCAAGCGGTTATGGATTTACAATAATTGTCACCTCTGACAGTGATCTATGATTATAGTCCAAAGTGTAATATTTCTAAATTTTACAGAGATCAACGCTACTTTACAGCATTCTTTTACAATAGCTACTAACACTGGCCATTGCTGTTTTTATAGTTTCATACAGTGATCATAAAATTGATAGCAGCAAATGTGGTATTCACAACTCGGCACTCAGCACCCACAATATCCCAGACTCATATGAGCCTCCACATCCACGGCTGCGATGATTTAGTGGGTCGTGGTGTTCACAGAGAAAGCCAAAGGCCTTCTGTCTCCTTCGGTGTTGAACGTCATCAGTCATGACACTGAAATGATAGCAGAGACAGACGAAAGATAACTGTGGTGTCCTGTTATGATGCCTGCAAATGGAGTGTGAAGGCTCCTTTTTGGCAGCATCATTTCATGACAGGAAACTGTACTGTGATAAGACACTTGATGCTCTCTAAAGCATTTCTGTCAAATGCATCAAAACCCAGGTAACATTAATCTGGTTTCACACTGTTTCTTCCAGGGCCCGTGTGTGTTTTAATCATGCTATAGCTCTTACTAATAATCAACCCAAAGAGATGTTTTAAAATAAAATAAAATAGTAAAATTATGAAGCTTGCATTTGTGATTTGGTGTTGATTATTTGTGACTGACCCAAGAATGATTGTCCTTAAATTACATTATTAAAGATAATCATTATGTCTATATATTCCTGAAACGCTGACAAATACATTTATCTAACAATTAATATAAAGGTCAACAGTAATTGCAGAAGCTGTAATATGACATTCACAAATGAAACTGGATTATCAAGAAAAAAAATACAGCAGGATTTGATTTTATGCTTCGGGAATTGATTGAATCACAGTAAAAATATAGAGAAAAATACATGAATGAAGTCAGAACAGATGTGCATTTGTTAAAACAACGTTTGAGTAGTTATTCTGGCTTTTGGTCTAAAATAACATAGTCTAAAATAATCGAAAATAGTCTAAAATAGTCCAAAATAAAATAACACAACCCAAGAGTGATATTTCTTTTGACATCATTAAAGATACCTATAAACATGAAACACTGTCAAAGATGTTTCTCTCATAATTAAATGTTAAAGTCAAAGTTAATTGCAGTTTAAACCCATTTTACTTTTGTATTGCATTTTGATTACAAGATTAATCAAATAACATTTTTTAAATTATTATTATTATTTTTTTTTTGAAAACATTAACTAATGACCATGACCATGAACATGCATTTATTAGGCAAATTTGATTTGATTTTGACTCATAAAATAACAATCACCTCTGAAAATGCCAATTATAAGTCAATCCTGCATTTCATTTATTGGAACAAACATTACGCAGGTGCACAGATTCAGATAACAACAGCCTACATCACAGTGTTAAATAATGCACAAACCACTGACTCAATAATACACGTCTGCATAAGTGCTTTCTTTTTTTGCCTAAGGTAATATGAAATATCATTTTCTCAACCCACCCACTCAGTAGCGACGAGCCCTTGGACTTACTCTCCTTATTACCTCTGTGGAGCATTTAATTTCCTGGGCATTTAGGGCTGTTATTGCTGCAAGCATACGCACGTCAGAGTCGGCAATCACTCTGGGCAATGCAGCATGACAGTGACACACGGCGACATGGTTCAGTCATGAGAAATCTCACTCTCATGTGTGCGCATGCATTATTTTCCCTAAGTACACCAGCTACCATCCATCACTTCATTGATTGGTGTTGAGAAACACCTATGCTTGGGAAAAATGGTTCAGATGAAGTGTGTGCCATGGATGGGATTGATTTTAATCAAAGGTCCTCACAACTGTGCTATAATAAATATGTGGCAAACCACTAAGGAAATCCTGCACACTGCCTCTAGTTCTGCTTTGAGCTCTCAAGGGGCCAAACTAATGATCTCTCTTTACTGTGCTAATCATAGTTAGAATAGGTTTCCCACGTGTATAAACGTATGTCATCAAACCATTGCAAATCAAACGCATTGGCTTGACCTCGTTTTAGAAGATAAAAAAAATGTAAAAAAAATATATCACACAGCATTCTCAAAGAGCTTGTTTCTGAGATACATATTTATCTCAGTGACACTCAAAGACCAGCATGGTTATAAACAATAACTCCAAAAGTTTAAGGATGTATTATAATTTGAATTTTAGTACGTCAGAAGGTTAGTACATTAGCACTGTAGCAGTTAATGAAATACAGGTTTTAAATGTAAGTTAAATAGGCCTACATAAAATCTAAAACACTGCAACTATATTTTTTTTCAGATTTTTTCTTTTATAACTACATCCTCAATGAGACAATGCATTTTCATATATATGAATAAGTTCATAAGTTCATGAGAAAGCGTGCACATGCTGAACGTAAACAACGCTGATTACGTCAATTACGTTCTGGGGAAAGCGCACATATGCATCGTGATGCTCTTAAAATATGGTGGAAGCCGTTAACTCGGGGTGAAGAATTGTTGTATGAATTATGTTATTTTTGTTTTCTTTGCACACAAAAAGTATTCTCGTAGCTTCGCAAAATTGAAGTTCAGTCACTAATGTCACATGGACTGTTTTATTGATGTACTTCGTTTCTGGGTCTGGGAATATTTCAGTTGTGTTGCTGTCTATGGAGGATCAGAGAGCTCATCAAAAATATCTTAATTTGTGTTTCGAAAATGAACGAAGGTGTTACGGGTTTGGAACGAAATGAGGGTGAGTAACTAATGACAGAATTTTCATTTTTGGGTGAACTAACCCTTTAAGGAAAGTGCTTTGTTGGAAAAAAAATGGCTTGTTACTAGAAAATATAAACTACAACCCGAATTACGGAAACGTTTTTTAAATTTGAATAAAATAAAAACTAAAAGAATTTCAAATCACATGAGCCAATATTTTATTCACAATAGAACATAGAGAGCATAACAAATGTTTAAACTGAGAATTTTTACATTTTTATTCACAAAATGAGCTCAAATTTGACGCCTGCTACAGGTCTCAAAATAGTTGGGACGGGGGCATGTTTACCATGGTGTCGAATCTCCTCTTCTTTTCAAAACAGTTTGAAGACGTCTGGGCATCGAGGTTATGAGTTTCTGGAGTTTTGGTGTTGGAATTTGGTTCCAAATTTTTGGTGTTGGAATTTGGTTCCAAATTTTTGGTGTTGGAATTTGACGTTGAGGAACGTTGTTTTTAAAGTATTCAACAATCTTTTTACGCACTCAACTTAATTAGTTGCTAGATGTTCTCCCAGCTGAATCTTCTAAAATTTCTTGCCTTTTGAGCCCTTTGTTGCCCCTTGCCAACTTTTTTGATACCTGTAGCAGGCATCAAATTTGAAATGAAATGCTCAAATTCAATGAATTTGAAATGCTCATTTAGTGGATAAAAGTGTCAAATTTCTTTGTTTAAACAGTTCTCTATGTTCTATTGTGAATAAAATATTGGCTCATGTGATTTGAAAGTTTTTTAGTTTTCATTTTATTCAAATCTAAAAAAACGTCCCAACATTTCCGGAATTCGGGTTGTACCTTAAAAACAGCTAAATGACTATCAGAGAATTGTTTTTTTTTTTTAATGTTAGCAGTGTTGCTACATTTATCGAGTAACCCCTGGCTAATTTTGTTCTTTGTTGTCTGCAGTGTGATTAGCCATGATAAATACTTGCACTGTTTAACATGAGACACTAATACATACAGCTTTATATTAATGTCATGACAAATACTTGTAACCCTACTAACATATTGTTATAATCAATTACATCTCCATTAACTTCAAGTGATAACACATTACAAAAGAAACATAAAAATAATGAAATGTAACTAAGTAACAGTTAAACAATCATTCAAACATATTAAGCCCCTAATTTAGTTTAGTACCATACATTAGTTGATTATATTAGCTTGTCAGTGATAATGAAGTCTTATAAACCCTTTAACGGACCAATAAATATTCAATCTACCCATAACGCTTGTATCTAAATAGAACATTTTGGACATATAAAATAGAAAGTTCTCAATCAGTGGCTCAGAACCCAAAATCACCCTCCCCCATTCAACATGTCCTCAACTGGGAGGAAGGATATACCCTACTTCCCTGAGCTCCACACCCTAGCATGTGCATCGCGCACGGGGAAAGAAGAGGAGAGAATTACATTTTGGCTTAAAGACTCCCGGGGGGATTAACCTGTGGGTGGGATCCCTCACAACAGGCAGTGTGCTGGATCTCTGGAAGCACACCGCATTCCTTTCTGAGCTCTGTGTGCTGGAGCACATCTCCTGGTATTGTGTTGTGTGCTCTGTCAAAATGCTCGAGTCCGATCAATATGCTTATTCATGCTTTCATTTATGGTTCATGAAAAACCTTCTGATTTAGTTGCTTAAAAATTATGCAGTTAATTCTACAGCTAAATTAAAGGAATAGTTCATCCCAAAATGAAAATTTGCTGAAAATGTCTTCACCCTCAGGCCATCCAAGATACGTTTGTTTCTTCATTAGAACAGATTTGGAGAAATTTAGCAATACATCACTTGCAATGAATGGGTGCTGTCAGAATAAGAGTCCAAACCGATTAAAACATCCACAAGCAATCCACACGACTTGATGACAGTCCATCAATTAGTGTGAAGTGAAAAGCTGAGAGTTTGTAATAAACAAATTCATCATTCACAGGTGAAAAAAAGTGCACTTCCATAATAAAGTGGTCTGTTTTCGCACACTAATTTTGAATTTAATATACAAGAATATACAATATTCTTTAGATAAACTTAAGATCATTTAAGTGTACTCAACTGTGCTATTTTGGAACACCGTGAATGAATATGAACTAAAATGCACTTTTAATGTACTATCTCTGTATTTAAAAAATGTATTTAGTTACCACTTGTAGTACACTTGAACCCATCTTTCATACTCAAGTACATTATGGAAGTGTACCTTTTTTCACCTGGGTTAAGATATTTCAACTTCAAATCTTTGCTTCCTTTAACCATAATATTGCTTTCTCCAGTGAAAAATTTGTCTCGTCTGAATCAGGAGAGAAATATGACAGATCAAGCACCAAAAAAAGTTCTAAACAAATATGTGGATTTTGATGAGAGAATAACATGTTATGATGTTTTCACTGGAAAAAGCGTTATTATGAATTAAGGATGGAAAGTTAAAATGCCTTAATGATGGATTGGTTTCTCACAAACACGCAGCTTTTCACTTCACAAGACTGAGTTCATTGATGGACTGGAGTTGTGTGTATTATTGATTATTCGCTGTTTGAAGTTGTAATTTCTCCAAATCTGTTCAATGAAGACACAAACTCATCTACATCTTGGATGGCCTAAGGGTGAGTACATTTTCAGCAGATTTTCATTTTTGGGTGAATTATTCCTTTAAAAACTTTAGTTAAAGAGTCTTCAGCACAACTGAAAATAATAAGGCTTAGAAGACATGTTACTTAATTTTTTCCTTTCTAATTCCTCGGTGGCTCATCCTAAACATCTTCTGGCTTGCATGCAGGTGAGGCGGGAGAGGAAGTACACTGAGGGAGACAGGAAACAGGAAGCAGAGGCAGGAATAAATGAGAGCTGAAATAGCGAAGGGTGTAATTTCCCTCCTTCAGTGCAAGAATGACAATAACTCTATCCTTAAAATCTAGATCCTAGAGAGCTGAAGTATTTTATGTAGCATTCCTGCAGGATTCATAGAAATAAGGCTAAAATGGCAAAAGGGAAGCTTTAAGGACTCCCTGCGTTTTTCTGCCAAAATAAAAACTTGATGGTTTAACATTTGAAAAAATGAGACTCACTGAGCCATAAATATTAGTATTCTAATTTTTCAGTTAAACTGTAAAAATGATTATTATCATCATATTTTTAAATACTCTTTTTTATTTTACAGTGAAATAGTATTAATAAATACGTTTTAATAAATAATAACAATAGGAAATAATAACAATAATTATTAATAATAATGCTTATTACTAATGATTTTTTTTTTTTTTTTTTTTTTTACATATAAATATATTATAATTATTATTTTATAGTCATATTGGAATATAATCACACAATTTCTTCCCCAAATCATGCAGCCCTAAAACTGTTTTTATTTTTTTATAAGCAGGATTCCATACCATAAAGCACAATCAAACCTCGCTTAACATCTTCTGTTTCTCTATTACTTATGTTTCTTTTCCCCACCAGCCAGAGTACTGCAGTGTGCCCATCTTAGAATGGCTTGATGGGACAACCCAGCGGGAAAAACACGAGGCAAGGTCACAGTACGCCCTCCACCCCTCTAAGCAGGAAGTGCCGAAGGGCCTGGCCCATCAGAGACAGGAAGCACAAAGTGCAAACCAGCATCCACAACCCACCCCTCCAACCAGGAAGTACACAGAAATCTCAACCTTGCTCGCATGCCAGTAACAGACCTTTAACATAGACCTTCACACGAGGCAGGCATCTTATACTGAATAGGCCTATTTGGCCAATATGCTTTGAAGTGAACAGTTCTAAAAAAAAAAAAAAAAGTGGATTTTTTTCCAATTAAAAAATAAAAAGATTATTTCATGCTATATGTATTCATGAATCTCTTACTTTCACAATGAACAACTATGAATTATGTGAGCTTTTAAAATGCACTTTGCAATCTAGACCAAAGTGAGACCAAATTGAGATCAAAGACACCCACGTCTGAACCTTGAAGGGGTCCCCCTCCTAAAAAATAAAGGCATAAATATAGTTTCATGTACAAAGAACCATTTATACTTTGAAAGAAAAAAATATTAATTCATTTGCTTTGATACTGTCATTATACTAAAACAAAAGTGCATTGCATTATATATTATATAATTAAAATACAAATTAATAGTATTTAAATTAAATATTACCTGGACGGTTTATCTTTTTCTAGCTACTACCTGAACACACACACACACACACACACACACTATCATTCAAAAGTTTGTGATCAGTAAGATATTAATGTTTTTAAAGACATGTCTTATGCTTGTTAAGGCTGTTTTTATTGGATAAAAATACAATAAAAATATTATTACAATTTAAAATAAAACAGTTTACTAATTTAACATACTTTAAAATGTAATTTATTCCTGTCTTCAGTGTTATATGATCCTTCAGAAATAATTGCTGATTTATTATCAGTGTTGGAAACAGTTGTGCTTTATATATATATATATATATATATATATATATATATATATATATATATATATATAAGATTTGTACTCATGGAAATTACTAAAGTAGTCAAACCTGTTTATTCCCAATGCTTCTGGCAATATAGTAAGTATACATATATACATATATATATTTAACACTGTTATTCAAAACAACAAAAATTCATGTCCACGGTCCCATGCAGACTACATCTGTCTTCCCAGAACTTATAAAACTGAGCCGAAGGAAAAGCCTAAGCAAGTGGAGCAGACACACAACTGATGGTTGCTAAATGATTACACTCTAGGCAACATCTGCTTAAAGTAAACACATCCATCAAGTATTAAATAACCTAATATGTGCAGTAGCGCGACAGGGGATGATTCCCATTTTAATATTAAGTGTCAGTAGAAGAGAGCATATTTATCGAGACGACAGACATTTATGCAAACACCTTGGCAGGCCTTTGTTTGGGATATTTTTAGCATGCGATTCAATATACCTTGAGATTACAAACACACACTCACACTGTCACACACACACAGAGATACTGTACATGGTGTAATGATGTTGTGAGTGGTGCAGATAAATCATGGACGCTTTAATCAAACCACAAAGGTATAAGGGAATAATCAATCATTCAGTGCTCTGTCCCTCTTCCCCCCCCCCCCTCTCTTTCCCATCTCCCTGTCCTAAGAAGCATCTCTGCAGTGTCCGTGGGTAATAAAGCTGTCATTTCAAACATGCTATTATTATTATTATTTGTATTGCAGATACTCCTGTTTGCCTATATGAGGGCCTGTATGTCACAAATCAACAATTTAACTTTAAACTCAAAAACAGAAGTGAATCAAAACATTTCTGCATTTGGTAAAATAATCTAAATTAATCTATATTTGATTCGCTAGTTCACTACTTTGCATGTGAGCAAATGGACAAAGGCAGATCCTGCAAATAGATGTCAAGTGTTCTATTTTGTGGACTGCAAGAGTTGAGGATGTCATTTGGGACAGGATCTAACTCTACCCCATCCCACTTGGACTATACACTCTTAAAAATAAAGGTACATCATTGGCATTTATGGTTCCATGAAAAACCTTTAATAGCCATTGATCTTTGCATTCCACAAAAGGTTTATTGGATTATTAAAAAAAAAGTCTATGGCGTCACTGTAAAAACCCCTTTTGGAACATTTATTTTTAAGAGTGTAGGAAAGGACACTGTGAGGATCCTTTTATTACCATGTATAAAAAAAACCCTGCTTAAACCACACTAAGCTGGTTTTCTGGTCTCCCAGCCTGTCCAAGCTGGATTTTAACTGGGAAGCCAGCTGGTCTCTCAGCATGACCATTTGAAAACTACTTGAAAACCAGCCAAAGACCAGCTTGACTACGCTTGGAGAAGTTTTAAGGCCAGAAAACCAGTTTAGGCTGGTTTCAGCTGTTTTCTCTGGAGTTGAATATCATCTTTATTCTCAACACTGGTGCAGGAGCAAGACTAAGGCCAGAAAAATCATTAAGGATCCCAGAACTCATACAAAAACTTCTTTTCACTGCAACCTTAAGATCAAGCATGGAGGTAGTAACTTCTCCTGAACCTCTTCAAAGCCATCCAGATCATTAATGAGGAGCCTGTACAATACTCAACAACAACATAACTGACACAAACCATAACACCTTCATAAACATACACAAACACAAAAATGTATCATGTCTGGGAACATCACTAATGCCATTCTGTTGTGTCCCCTAAGGACCAGTACGAAACACACATAACCTTAAAATGATGAACAAATGTAAACTACAAACTAATGGATGTCACTGCATGTCACGGCACACTTCAATTGTGTTTGATATATTTTGCTGGGTTTCTAGTACAATTAACATCATAGGAACACAGATAAAGGTCACACACTGAGTGTGTGTAGGTTTCTATGTGAGACAAACCAAAAGCTTACAGCTCAACAGAATGATGGAGAGGTTCAGTAAAAAGAACATTTTATTCTGGATTCTATGGGCCTTTTGCTTGCTCTTTACTGGCTGGCTGTGATGAATGATAAGACGCCTGAACCGCACTGAAATGACACTGAGGGTATCATTCTGAATGACCTTAAAAAGGGCAGGATTGATAGATATCACAAACCATATATTTGTGCTACCAGGCCAAAAATATCCTGTTACAATGATATACAGTTATTAATCAAAATACATAGGATGACATTGGCAAAAAGACAAATATAATTAAATAATTACTGAATTTTATTCTTGGATTTATTTACATTTACATCAGAGATGATAATTCAGTTGTATCCATTACTTTTCATAAAACTATGGAAACATACATCATTAAGACATTACACCTGCACATTTGTTGGGTTGTTTAATTTGTCCACTGTCGTTCTTTCCCACTGTTTTCTCTCTGAGCATTTACCACCACCTACTGATGAGCTATTGCAATGACATAGAAGGGTCTATCATTCATTATTTGCAGTGTAAAGTATATGAAATCTAATATGATGAATGAAAATAAATACATAAACTAAATAAATAAAATATTTATTATAAATCAATATTCATGCAAGTCATGCAAGTGTCCTATCTTTTTTTAAATCTCGATTAAAATCATTTATTGATTTTGTATAATTGATTAGATATAGTCGCTGGAAATGTTTTATTTCTTTTTCACTAAATGCACACCTTAAGAAAAAAGTTGCTATTCCCTGCACCTAAAATGCATAACTGCAGAAAAAATATACTTGTATTGTATTGAACATTAATGGAGCAACAGATTTTGTGTGAAAATAAATCATACAAGTCATTGTTGTTGTTGTTGTTTTAAATAATGTCTTAAGTTAATACTTGTTCAAAACAATCACTTTAGCAAAGTTTGTACTATTTTCTGCTTATTATGAAAAAATAAAAGAATTAAGTTTTGTTCACTGTCATTAAAATGTTAATATAAAAAAATATATTTTAAAATACAGAAACAAAATAATTTTAAAAAGTAAAGATTCTGAAAGCACTGAAGGAGATCCCATAACAAATGAATATAGATTTACAGTAGTAACAACAAATTATATTTTATTATGATTTGAAATATGATTGCTTCATTCTGAACATGGTGATTATGTCTAATATGGACACCCAACATATGATACTATTTAGCCTACCATCTGAATCTAACCATGTCATGTCAACAAATGGAAAAGTCAGCCATCTGTTAATTATCATGTTAATTACTGTGCCTTTAGCCCCAACAGCAAGGGCGCTTTTTACCCCAAATACAATACTTTTACATATTCTTTCGTTATTTAAAAACGGTTGCTTTAATTTAAAAACTGAACATCGTTAAGAAGACCTTTGTCTCAAAATATGTGCATTAATTTGAGCGATTCTCATTTGCTACTTAAATCTACAACATTAAAAAAAACATAAAATATTAGTACAAGTAAGCACAGAATCAACTTTGCGCTGCTGCGCGCGATCTCGTCTAGGATCAGACAAATATAGCCTACAACACTTGCATCTTGAAAAGCGGATGTTTTGGAAAGTGCTACGTTTTTGTGCCATCTAGTGGTTTAGAGGGAAAAGATTGTTCTTTAAAGAACCTTTGACTGAATGGTTCTTTGTGGAACCAAAAATGGTTCTTCTATGGCATAGGTCACTAACAGGCGGACCGCGGTCCGGGTCCGGACCCAGAAGCCGTCCCATCTGGACCCGGACCTACATATCTAGCTTCTATTTCAACTGGCGCAGCTTTTGTAGTCTTTACGGTAGCGGACTCCGGTCCGAGTCCGTGAAGGCTTGTGACATAATGAAATAAATACCAAACGCTAATTTCTAGTACATCAAATTTATATCTAGCAGATCAAGGTCAGCTCTAGAGCCGTTTGGGTGCGCTCGTGCGTGCAGTGATGAGAGCAGAGAGCTGCCCGCTGCGCGCAGACAGATGAAACTTTCAGTGGGTGAAAAGCAATGGCATTTTCAAAAATTAGGAAAGTTGACGGGTCCTTAAAAATCTTAAATGTTACAAGAAAGTCTTAATTATGATTTCAGGAGGTGTTAAATGTGGGGACTGAAAGACAAGAATTGCGCTATTCTTTGAATAAATATGAGCGCTGCACGTTTCAAAGTCATCTGCTTCGCTGCTTTGTGGAGTCTGTCTGTTGGGCTTTGTGTACTGCCATTCCCAAAGCGCCACCTGCTGGAAGAGAATGATTTTCCATTTTCAATCAGCCCGTACAGTCTGCTGTTGTCAAAGGCCAATGTGAAAATCAATCCATGTTTTTAAGCAAACACGCAGAGTTGTAAATGTGAACTGGTGGATCAACAAGATGTGTTATAAAATGTAAACAATTAAGGCAGTAAAATATATTTATATGTTATTTAATTAATATAATACTTGATTGTTTTTGTGAAAACCTGCATCTGAACAGTAAATCGTGCTTTTTACAGTCATTTAATTTTTAATTTTTTTTAATTTTTTTGTGCAGGTCTTAAAAAAAAAAGGTCTTTAAAAGTCTTGAATTTAAGCTTAAATATCCTGCAGATACCCTGGCCTGGCAAAAACCATCAATTGTTTTTTATATATAATTGTTCGGACCTCGGCTGGTGGGGAGGGTTCATTACTGGACCTCGAGCCGTTTTAGTTGAAGACCCCTGTTCTATGGCATCGCTGTGAAGAACCTTTTAAGCACGTTTATTTTTAAGAGTGTATGTAACAACACGGATGAACAGCACGGGCAAAATGGCTCGAAAAGTTCTGTGGTCCCATAAATCCAAATCGCTTACTTAAAGGGATAGTTCACCCAAAAAATGAATATTCTGTCATCATTTACTCACCCTCAAGTAGTTCCAAACCTGTATGAGTTTCTTTGTTCTGCTGAACACAAAGGAAGATATTTTGAAGAAAGTTTGTAACCAGGCTGTTTTGGGGCACCGTTGACTTCCATAGTAGGAAAAAAAAATACTATGGAAGTCAATGGTGCCCCAGAACTGCTCTGTTTCCCACATTCTTCAGAATATCTTCCTTTGAGTTCGGCAGAACAAAGACATTTATACAGGTTTGGAACTACTTGAGGGAGAGAAAATTAATTTTCATTTTTGGGTGAACTATCCCTTTAAGAGAGGTCCTGCATCAACCCAGCAACTGCAATCCAGCTAAATGAGAATGATAACAATTAGGCCTATCTTTCAATCCATCATTATGCTAGCATACTCTTAAACGAATTTTAGTACAAATATGCTTTTGATGACTGGACTACAGATTTTTGTCCAATCAGATGCTCTATAGAATGTTAATGTCCCTCTCTCAAACATCACCTGCAGGGTCATTCTTCATTTGTGGTGGCAGGTGGTGTCCTGTTGTGCACTGTTAATAGTTACATTTTTGTTTTAAAATACATATTTAATTGAGTTTGAGAGATTGCATTTGTAACAAAATATGCATGTTTCTGCCAACAGTATAACATTTTTAACACAAATAAAGTGGTTATATTGTGAATATAGATTTTATTTAACCTGTACAGTTTTACTAAATTGTTTTAAAAAAAATACATATTTTGTTATATTTAAGAAAAAAGTGCATTGTGTCCCCCAAATTCATGTCTGTGGTGTTACAACAATGGATGTCGCCCCTTTAAGAAAAGGGTGAATGCTATTTGGACTACTTCCTGTGTGTAAAGGTCATTGCAGGTGCTGGTTGATCTGAGAGGTGCATGGGGAATACATTCTTTCTTATTCATTTTCTTAAATTTAGCTAAACTTCTGAGAATTTCATGTGTCGCATTTTATTAGTGTCTGTGGTGTTATGTTGATAACTTGCAGATCTGACATATTTTTATCCATATTTTGATAAATACATACTTATTAATATTTTCAAAATGCCCCCTGATCTTGAAATCATCATGATGGCAGCCCCCATTTTAGAAAAATCTGGATTTAGGATGATTTGTCTGTTGTGTTACTGTCTTTCCTGGTAACACCACAAACTAACTTGCAATATGATTCAAACTCAAAATATATCTGAAATGTCTTTCCTTCAGAGCCATTTAATCTTATAATTTAATGTTTTTAGACTGTAAAGTGTTTTAATCTTTTAGAATAAAGACTATAAAGGTACCACAGACCATTTTTCCAGTGTTTTTTTTATGTATATCCAAATTTTAATAAAAGAAACTATCGTCCTTTGGCAGAAATAGGGGCCAAGATTAACATAATTTAATTTAATTTACACTACTCCCACCATACGTACACTTGCATGACACTATACTTTATGCCTCATATTTTCTCATATTTCGCAGCAGCTGATGGTTCACTGTGTAATGAGCCTAACATTGTGTTTGTCTAATCTTACAAAGATTTTTTTTTTTTAAACTGCATTCAACCCTTAAACTTGTGAGATGTGAATAGTTCTTAATTAGCCTAAACTGTCCCAGCAAGCACAGATCGACACAGGAAATAATTTTAAATGAGTAAATAAACCATCCGGTCATCTGTGTAACAGTCATTCCAACATATTAAAATGTATAAGTCTAATGTCAGGTAGGCCTAGCAGTGATGCCTGCAAAGAATAGAAAAATTAATAAAAAACAGGAAAGAAAACTGCATCGCATTGGTACTTCATCCAGTATAAAATAATTAAAAGTTAGTCACGAGTTGATTTACTTGGATTGCTTTGGATAGAGGAAACTATTAGAAATTAAGTACAAAGTGTTTCAAATAACTTCATACTAGTGAAATGTACTGCAATTGATTGTTATTAAATACCATGAATAAAATGACCATACCGTCACTGAAAAAAAATTTTTTACTAATTTAAATGTACCCTGCCTGACATGCTTACATTTTAGAACAATTTAAACAGCAAGTTTTAACGCATACAATTTAACCTGCATGAAAGTTTAGTTGGTCATGTATAAAACATTACAAACAACTTTAACCCCCCCAAAAACTTAAAAGAAAACACAAAGAAATGAATTATCACAGAGAATTTAATTGAACAAATGTAATGAACATAAGGAGTGGCTTCAGGTCAATCATTACCAATAGCCTTTAGACACATTCATTAAATGCTGGTTAAGCTTTTACCATACAAAGACCTTCTTTTGAAGACATTTTTTCCTTTAAACATAATTTTAAAGCTATATGGCTTATGACTTCTCTATTTAGAAAAAAGTAGTTAAAAACGTACCTGTATATACACAAATACATACATATTTACAGTCTTGTTTTATTCTTATCAGTGACGTTTTCCATATTTTTCTTTAAAATAGAAGTACAGGGAGAGTGTATGTTGTGCTGACAAAATAATCATCACACAAGTACACCTGAAGATGTTATCATCAAGGACTTATAAGTAAAAAGCATAAAATATTCTGCAAGAAAAGAGTACAAAAGAGACTTTCAAGCGCAATGTTCAAACCCATGCAGATTTAGAAAGAACAAAAAGTTGTCAACAGAATGACCTTCATGATGGGTTTTCAGATTCTGTTGACTTTGCCCTTGAGCTGTCAGATCTTTCTTTTTTGTCATCTTTCTTTTCCTTGCTCCTGCTTCTGTCCCGTCTGTCTCTGTCTTTCTCCTTGCCTCTGTCTTTGTCACGTTCTCTGTCACGATCTCTTCTGTCACGATCTTTTCCACGTTCTCGTTCACGACTCCTTGAGCGTTCTCTTCTCCTGTCCCTGCTGTCTCGATCTCTGTCACGATCTCTTTCTCTGTCTCTGTTCTTTGCTCTGTCTCGTTCATGGTCTTTTCGCTCTTGATCTCTCTCCCTGCCACGGTCTCGGTCTCGATCCCGGTCTCTCCTCTTGTCTCCATCTCCATCTCTGTATCGGTCAGACTCTCTGCCTCTACTGCGATCTCTCTCTCTACTGTGTTCTCTCTCCCTTTCTCTGCTGCGGCCCCGCTCCCTATCTCTTTCCCTGCTCCGGTCTCTTTCACGATCCCTTTCTCTGCCCCGGTCATACTCGTGCTCCCTGTTCCAAACCCATGATCGTCCACCATGACCACCTTCTCGATCTCTGTCTCTTCTCCTATCTTCAGACAAATCCCGCTGTCTCTCTTCAGACAACCTTGAGGAGGCATCTCTGTCACGTGAACCACCATCAAATCTACTTGG
The DNA here is from genome assembly GCF_012432095.1 of Onychostoma macrolepis. NCBI lineage: Eukaryota > Metazoa > Chordata > Actinopteri > Cypriniformes > Cyprinidae > Onychostoma > Onychostoma macrolepis. The sequence continues at coordinate 21,297,764 of NC_081165.1, read as the reverse complement.
ACGGTTATGTGGCTCTGAACTATCTCTGGAGGAACAGCTTCGCCTCCTCATTTCAGGGGAGTGCCGTCTCCAGTGGTCATCACGGTGGGTGTCTGGGCTGTGTCCACCTATACGGCCAGGTATTGGGATGGGACCTTCAGGAGGTGTTGGAAGCAGAGGTCCACGAACAGGTCTAACATCTCGAACATCACCTGGGTTGTCATCATTGTAGTTAAATCGTGCTGGCTGACCAACAGGTTCCTTATCATAATGTCCTGATGGTGGACCTCTTGGGCCACCAAACTGCTGCACCGATGGTCCCCGGTGCCTTTCAAAGTCTTGAGATGAAGTTCCCCGTGGTTCCTCAAATGATCCCCTGTGTTGAGGTGAACCACGGAATTGGTTTGGAGGTGGAAATCGCTGTCCCGACATTTCACCTGAAGGTCCAGGGGGTCCCCTTCGTCCATCAAAGTGGTTTGGCAGTGGTCCCCTAAAAGGAGGCCCTTGTGAAGGTATCTGGGGCTTCTCTAATCCCTGATGATAAGAGCTTCCACCGTCTTCAAATTGATCACCAGGCCCTCTTGACATATTAGATGGAGGGCCATGATCCCCAATGTTATGAAGTGGAGGTGGACCTCTTGGACCTGAGAAGTGGGATGGTGGTGGTGCTCTATTATCAAAGTGATTTAGAGGGGGACCAGAAAATGGTGGAGGGGGACCCCTGGGTGCAGAGAAGTTAAAAGGGAGTGGAGGCCCATTAAACCTTTGTCCATCAAAGCTGGGAGGTGGCCTGGGTGGTGGAGGCCCTGGAGGTGGACCTCTTGGTCCGATATGCTGTGGGGGCATTGAATTCATGGAACTGTCAAATATCTGAGGAGGGGGACCTCTCTGACCCATTGGCTGGAATGGAGGTGGCCCTCTTGGTGTAAAATTATGAGGTGGTGGACCTCTTGGAGCAGCATCAAACTGAGAACTGCTACCCCACTGATTCTGGAAAGGTGGATACGATCCAGGTGGTGGATACTGAGAATGATCACCATCCCAAGGGAGGAGGTGGACCTTGCATTGGGGGAATCTGTATTGGCAGTGGTCCAGACATTGGAGGAGGGAGATGCATGGGTGGTGGAACAGACATTGGTGGCGGGCCTTGGATGGGAGGTGGACCAAGAATAGGTGGCGGGCCAATAGGAGGAGGAAAAGACATTGGAGGTGGAATGTTAGCAGGGTTTGTTGTTGGTATGTGCTGTATATGGGAACTGTGAGAATCCATATAAGATGAGCTGTCTTGGATGACATCTTGTGGCACTCCTGAGTGTAAAGTAGATGAAGTACTGATTGTTGAAATGTTATAATATGTGGTTGCAGTAGTCTCAATAGGCTTCCCAATAGATGAAACCTGATCAGCTTTTAAAACAGCCTGTCCAATGGATGAAACTTTATCAGCTTTTAAAATACTGGCAGAATTAGGCCAAACCTCCTCAAAACTTTTGATCTCAGATTCAATGGGGTCATCCTTCATTTTGAGTTCCTCTTCAGGTTCTTTTTCCATGTAGCTTTCAACTAACTCTGGGTCAATCTTTTCCCCTAGTAACGGAATTGAAACCTCTATGCTCTTTGCATCAAGAAAAGGCACCTCTTCAGTCTTGCTTCCTTCTTCACTCTCATCCTCCTCTTCAGACTTGGATGCTTCTGGCTGCTGGATGGCAGGCTGCACTGAATCTAAGGTGGCAGTGACTTGCAATAGGGGCATATCTGTGGTTGCAGAAGGTTCCTCTACTGATGTATCCTCGGTAGTGTCCAACTGTGCAGTTTGTGTATCTGTAACGGTGCATGCTTGTGTTGGTGATGTGTCTGTACCTTGTGGAGATAGTTTGTCTGAAGTAAGAGGAAATTCTTCCTCTGCTTCTGTGAAATCAGACGTCTGTCTTCTACTTGCAGCTGCCTGTCTAGGGTCTCTACTCTGCCTTGGGTCTCTTCTCTGGTTAATAATTGGAGCAGCTGAACTCTTTGCCACCAACTCTTCAACCTTTTTACCAAGCTGCAGCAGTTGACTGTTAGCCAACAGAGATGTAACAGGCTGAGAAATCAAAGTTTCTGGTATCACTGGGTCCTCGTGCTTCTGTTCCTCAGTCTGTTTTTCTTCAAGCACCTTTTGATGCTCAGTTAATTTCTTAGCACTTGGATCAACATCATCAAAAAGCGAGTCATCCTCAGGGTCATAAGCCACATCATCCACCACGGAGTTGACCTCTGCTTGCTTTACTGCAGCAGTTACTTTTGTTGTATCATGGGTATTTTCTGTACTATAGCCAACAGCTGGGTCATATTCTTCCTCAGGATCATATGGTCTATCATCCTGTACTTCTACCTCTTTACCCTTGGTTATTGCAAACTGCTGTACAATTGGATCTAACAGGGAAACAGAAGGCACAGAGACGTCCACAGAACTTTGATCTGAAGGTGATAACGAGACATCAGAATCTTGCTTCTTCTTACCAAAAAGTGTTTTTAGGATAGTCTGAAGTGGTGTGGAAGAAGCTGTAGGTCCTGCAGAGACATTGGAGGATGGAGAATTACTGCCTGTGCTAGTGTTGACACCAGGTGCTTTCACAGAAGACAGTATTGAAAACACAGATGTGACAGAACTTGAAGACTCGGAGGCAGTGAGGGGTGGAGGGGTGCCTGGAGGAGTTGTGCTTATGGCATCCAGACTAGATCGAAGAACTTTGTCCTGTTTCATGTCAGATTTACTATTAGTGGATGGTTTTGGAAGGCCCGTCTCATCATCTCTCAGAGTTTTGGATCGTTTTTCCTCATTCTCTAGAGGGGCTCCAGGACGCTTCTTGTCCTTCTGGCAAATTAACAACCCCAGAAGGAGATTGGGGCGAGCTGGTTCTAGACCTGCAAAATAAATATGAAACATTACTTCACAAATGAGTCCTCTATAGTCCCATCATTATGATCCACAGATTCATCTAATATAACACCTACATACTGTAACATATTTTAGGTAGATGTTAATAGGACAGAGAAATACACAATTAGAAGAGCTTGTTCCACATAATACAAAATACAACAAACTGGTTAGTAAAAACTTGAACTACACACATTTTTTTGTTGATGTTTTGTATTTTTTTTTTTTTATGTACCAACCAAATTACCCATAATGAGCAAACAATCATTTAATATTGCCAAATTAGTTTACCACAAAAGGCTAGATAATTTATGTATAAATGTTCCCTTATACACCATAAAACCTCTTAATTATATAAAAGTTATAGCTGTATTTAATTAATGATAACACTACTCATGTTCCTCTAGCAAACTTATGCCAATAATGATAATTTCAATCATGCAAATTTTATGCAACAATTTGTCTCAACTTGTTGGCAAACAGTAAGTCAGTCACTCCTTGGGCACATCGGACGACTTCCTTGTTGTTTTTAATAAGACAAGATGACGTCCAACATACAACTTACCACAGTTGCCATGACATTACTGCTTGTCCGACAGCAGACAGCATAAAAGGGCATTTTTATATTTAATATTCAGCAAGGTGGCAAAAGTTATACATTACATTTTTAGGTACACACTGAGAAACTCCATTTTAAACACTTGTTCTTACAATGAAATATGTACCTGACAAAATAAGGCTAGGACACAAATATCTAGGACATCAAACTTGGATTCATGATACATTTTATTAGAAAGTCTTAAAATACATAAAAATAAGACAAGCAAAGAATAAGTACACAAACAACTTTGTCTTGAACAAACTCGTACTGTATTGTAGGACATTTGATAAGGCCATGGTTTGTTTTACTTTTTGTAAATTGTGGAACAAGCTTTCAATTCACAGAATAAAGAGTTAAATACAAACACCTGAAAAACATCACCTGATGTTAACATCAAAAATTGCTTTCCATTAAAAGTCTGGGGAAAACACTAAGATGATTCTTTAAAGAGATTTTTTAATATCCTTGTATATGCTTACCTGGTCCATCAAATGGCAGAAGTTTAGCCGGAAGCGGGTCTTTTGAGCTCAGAGGGATGAGGTAAAGGTCTTTAATGCGTTTGTTGCTGTTTGCCACAACTCCAAACCGCTTACGGCTACTGAAATAAGAAAACAGAGACACATATGCCACCTCCTCCTCTTCAGTTGCTGGATGGAAACGAATGAGGCTGAGTTCCTGAAAAAAGAACACTCGGCATCAGAAAACAGCACTCGAAAGAAGTACAGTTTAAATTAACTTTGTGTTTTGAATTTAATTCTAGTGAATATGAAATGTTTTTTCTTTCCATACTTTTGAAAGTGAAGTCTTCAACTTTCCCACATAATCCCATACAGTGTGTGGTGATATTCTACCACCAATATGAATAGTGTCAGGCAAGTCCTGCAAAAAACGCAAATAAAAAAAAAAAACAACAGTTGTTAAAATGAAACAGTAACATGAACCCTACTGTATAACATGAAGACCTTTTAAGTAAATCCTTCGAAAACAAACCTCCTTAATATGCTCAAATGATCCTGACACCAAGTAGGCTTTTGTGACAAACTTGGCAACAGAGTGCATGTTTATGAATCCTTTCCACATCATCTCTTGTCCAGACAAGAACAAAGCGGTTTCACCCTCAGGAGGGGGCTCTGACACACTGATTATAAAAAACAACGCAATTACAAATATTACTACATATAAAACTGGCAACAAAGCAGAATGAAAGACATTATACATTTAAAAAATATTATATATATATTCCTGCACCTGGTAGTACCGGACCCATAAGAGGCTGGTTTTGGAATCACAGGCCTGGGTATAGACGCTGGGGCAGGAGGGGGCATAGGCAAAGGTCCCTTTGCTTCTACAACCACAGGTTCAACAGAGATAGGAATATTTGCTGGCACAACAGGAACAACAGCATCAGGAACTATCTGAGGTACAGATGAGCGGTGACCAGCAGTACGAGGATCCCTTCGAGTTATTGTAACGGAAGTGACAGCAGGTACAACAGCAGGGACTGGGGCCTGAACCAGAGGAAATACACTGCTTGGATCTTCCACCACAGATGTAGAATCAGACATAGGCGTCTCAAGACCAGAAAGAGAGGAAACCTGAGGGATATCAGCAGGGGATTTGGATGGTCTTGGCTCTGATTTAGGCTTAAAAGATGGCTCTGGCTTTTTAGGCACAGACATTTTGGTTTTTTTAGATGGTGGCGGCTCATCATCTGCCAACTTCTGGCCTGAAAAATAAGCAACATGTTATATGTTATTTAAATAAATACAACCAGTAAGAGCCACTTTTCAGTAGGTCTTAAGGGTATGTGGCTTTTTATTGTGATAATATAGTCCCACCTGTACAGATCTTGCAGTTCAGGTCAAAGAGATGAGCCCTGTGCTCTGCTGTAGTGTCTTTTAGCATACTACTGAAGATATCTGGCATTGAACTGCCCTTCCCAGTAGAAACTGTGGCTTGTGGTGCAGAAGTAGGCCGTGTGTCATCCTGGGAGTCCTGCTCAATAAAGGACAAACATAGAAATGAAGGATCAATAAACTTAATAAAATTAATAATTTTAGAATGCTATTCTCATCCATTTAGTCATACATGTTTATATGCACCAAAATTAAGATAAGAAAGGTGGCAGGTATAAAAACAAATAGTGCATTCAGCAAAGCTGCTTTAGAAACTGAAATGAAAGCGGTACAGATACAAAGGTGTGGGCAAGATTAGACATGCAGAAAGCAAGAAAGCCAGCACTTACAGCAGCAGAAGCCAAGTGGGAAGATTGGGAAGTGGCAGGCATACATACATCTCCATCAGACATAGGAGGAGGAGCCTCCTCCATATCCACATCTGGGGGAGCACCCTCCTGTCTGGATCCACTTTTGGCTGTCCTGACTGGGATCTCCCACTGACATCCAGACTCTTCAGGAATAAGTAAATCACTTAAGCAAACAGTGCAGTTATATAGCTTACACAAACAAATTCCAACTTGTTTTACCTCAGAGATCTCTGATTTTCTCCAGTCTGACATCTCCTTGGAAAGAAGTTCTTCTGGACTAAGTCTCACCAGCCTGAAAGGACTGATCTCACCACCAACCACACGATAGAAAAGGCCCTGCCACACAGATAAGTAAAATAATACAACTCTCTCCAAAACTACTAAAAAGGTCTATGGAGGTTTCAGTAGAAACATAAACATACAAATAAAGTGACTAACCTTGTTTTTGGGGTCCTTTAGATTGAACATAAGAGACCTATACTTGTTCTTGTACTTGTTATCAGTGTTCATATAAAGGTTAAACATCTCCTTCTCAATGCTGACCGCCAACTTTCCTACTTCGCTCTCAGACATGGAAAGATCATCACTGTCACTGACCCTGTAGAACAAAGATGAATTTAAAATCATATTTTTTCAATACGATTAAAAGTCATTTTAAATTTCGATTGCATGAGTCAGAAGTACAAATGCAAAATGCATTTAAAAATGCTATTTGATATTTCATAAACAGAACCAAAAATCAGTTAATCTGAATGTGTTTATTTTAACCATAATGTTTGATATTAACAAATACTATATTGGTTCATGAGAAAAAAATGAGCAGACCAAAGTAAATGTTAAACCTCTGAAACATCTCTAACCTTTTATATAGGATATCAGTCAGTGATCGTCTGATGTTGGATCTCATCTGGTTGTTGGGTGGTGGCTGTGGAGGAGCAGCAGGTGCAGCGGGTTGGGTTGGTTTAGGTGCTGAGTGCTGGGTGGATGACACTGGTAATGGTGGGGTTCTAGAGTTTGGAGAGGGACCAGGCTCTGCAGAATCCTTTTGCACCGCCTGTGGCTGCTTTTTTGGGATTGTAAAGGTGCTCTTGCCCACACGGAGAGCTCCAGATGCATGGTGACGAGATCCCGGGGGGCCTGGAGGTGATAAAACCGGAATTGGTGGGATGGGAGGTCCTGGCTTTTTTGGTTTGACTTGAATGGGTATAGGCTGTTTTCTTAACTCTCTTCCGCTGCTCAAAGGTGCTGCATTTGTTTTGCCTTTGGGAAGAGGCGAGGTGGTGGTAGCAGCTGCCTTTGTCCCCTTGGAGCCAGGAGACTTCTTCCCACCTTTGGGGGGAACAATTGAAGCAGGTGGTTTCTTGTCAGTGGACGCAGTTTCCTTCTCTGGCTTGACTTCTTCATTGTCCTCCTTTTCTTTATCTTTTTGGGCAGCTGCTGGAAAACAGATGGAATAAATTGATTCATGAACACAAATGAAATGGCAAACCTAAAGAACAAATACAAAAATAGAATAAAAATGTCACAATTTCAAGTAATTTCACAACTTTGTATGTGTCAATCCACAAAAAAAGAAAAAATATACAGTATGCTCAATTGTAGTGCCTTGCCTTGACACTGTAATAGCTTTCTCAAGTTACTTCACATGATGACCACCAGTACCAGTTAAAGAATTGCTTCAAACAAAGAAAATGTTTAACTTGCAAGCTTTATTTAAAAAAAAAAAAAAATCTTACGATTATATTTAAGTCAGTATTTAAGGGTAATTGACTCGCAGACCAGTCAGCTGTATTTGTATGCGAAAGTGTGTGTGTATGTGTGTTTATATGTATATATTTATATAAATTCTGTTTAAGCAATTTATTAGTCATAATCACTGTGTGAGAAGCAACTTGGTATAAATATTGAATCAACTGGAGCACAGAGCAGCTATTAGTAAAATATTAAAATAATTATACATGCATAAGCAGAATTTGAAGGGTTGATGGCAAAATCCCTTCAGTTATTAAGAGAAGACTTGATCTTGGAGCCAAACTTAGATTAACTTCTGCCTTGTTTTAATTATTTTGTCAGGACATACACCTCTAACTCAATTAAAGTCCTTTGGGGAAAAATCTGAAAAATGTGCATCAATTAAAATGCCAGTAGTACATTACAGTACAACACAGCACAACAAGAACATGAAACATAAATATCCTGATGTAATAATTCATGGAAATATTACACAAGGATTTTATAAATGATTATCTTACCAGCTACAGGGAGGGGGAAAACATTTCAATGTTAAATATAAAGAAAACATATTTTTAAGTATAGAATAACTGTACAACAATGAAACATCACTTTCTGTTGTAGAAATGCATCCTAAAAAAAGCACTTGCAAGAGAAGGTATACAGTGTACCACAGAGCATCAATGTAACCCCATTCATGTGTTACCCATATCAGCCAAATTTCTCCATATCTTGATCAACACAACACAAACAACCCTAGGCAACCTTATGTACACTAGTGCCACATTTAAGACTAAAAACCATGAAAAATTCTGCTGGGACCAAGACAAAAATGATTGCCATTCATTTTGATTTTCTATTTCATCATTTTCTAGTATCAAAAAAATGCCCCACATTAAAAGTACTTAAGGTATCCTTTTTCTTCTTTTGTCGTTTTTGCATATGATAAACTGAAAACTTGCCCTCTACAACAGTCAACCATTCCTACTAAGGCAGAAAAGTCGTGCTCTAAAATCTCTGCATCAAATCAGCTGCACTCAGCTTTCCACAAGTACCCTACACTCTCAATATGTAATTTGTTCATATGTAAATATTAAATAAAACAAGCGTATCAGGCAGCTTTGGTCTACATTCTGTGTACATGTATAAATACAGCTTGACATTTCCCTGTGTGCTGCAGTTATGAGGCGTGTGAATTCTGTTGTTGTCTGCTGTGGGGTGATATGGTGTCCTCAGCTGTTCTTCATACGATCCCTCATTACTTCAGCTCACTCTCTGGGCTCTCGGACTTTTCTGACATGCCACAGTTCTTCTCTCAGGCCGGCTCCAACGACTGTAGGCTTCTTTTCGCGAATCATGCTGAGACATTTAGCGGATGGCTGACAAAAACCAAAAACAGGCAGAGGCCGTGCCATCCCATGTTGTCATCCAATAAACAGACTTCTCACACAGGGCCAGAAGAGTATTATCCGCAATTTCACTTTATTTTGAATGCCACTTTGTCCAATGAGGATTTATAAATGCAGTGCATGCAAGTCAAAGGACTAAAAGCTGTTAGTTATAGTTAAAGTTACATGTTTTCATTAATATGTAACAGCAACGTAGTCAAACGTCCATATGATCAAAGATGTTCTATTCTTAGTCGGGGAAGGAGGGCAGGAGAAAAAGACACCAAACCTACCTGTTCTGGTGTGAGGTCAGAACATCTTTTCGGATGAAGTTTTTGCCCCGATGATGGCAGGGATTGGAGATAAGTGGCAATGGCATTCCATACATTGAGAGACTCAAAATCACACGCATACATACTTTGTTGGTCAGAAAGCTTTACAAACGCATATCATGGCAAGGCACTACAGTTTGGGCTCAGATCCATAGGATCTACATTTTTTTATCACTTATTTGGTGCAAAACTAAATTTACTTGGATTAAATACTTACTTATAGACTGTAAAATAGTCTATTATGCATTTTAGATCTTAAATACTTACCCCTTTGCTATTTTTTTTTTTAAACTTACCTTTTCTGGAGCTGAACAGCCTGATACAGATACTTTCCAAATATTATCACCTTTCAGTGTTGCATAAAAACACTGGCAAAATATTTTAAGATGTAGCACAGGTTGTCCAACTTAGAAAATTCATAATTATAGCTGTGCTAACATTTTCCAGCACTAATATCCCTTGAAAAAGGCACATAATTTCAATCCAATTTTCACCAGAAAAGAGCTGTTTTTTTAAATCTGTGAATCTTCTCAACTGCAACAATTTCAATCTGCTGTTTTTGACAGTTCATCATTGGTAGAGACAGGTCAATAAAATGTGGAAAACCCTCAGAGAGATACATACACGTTTTGTTTAAAACAGATGCTGATATGGGTGAAGTCTTTTCAGGCGTAACTGCAATGTAATTATGGTCACTGGACCAGGATGACATGGCTGGTGGTGGTGGATGCTCCTCTGCATGCTTGTCTTCATCATCGTCATCATCATCTTCCTCAGTCCCAGATTCTGACTCCTCCTCACCCCCTTGGTTAGATGATCTCCTTTCTGTGCCAGACCTCTTCTATAGTCAAGAACAGAAACCATTGTTAGCATATGAAGAGTTCATCTGCAAAAACAGATAACTCCGTTTTTAACAATTTTCAAAAATCATGTTTTTCATTGTGCATTCCAATTCATTTTCAAATCAAACTACAGTTGGGTTATTTTGATTAGGTTAAAAATAAAAAACAACAAAAAAAACATACAGCTAACTAAAACAATAAAAACATAACATAAAAAACATGATTTATGAAAAAAATAAAATACGGAGTTATGTTTTTTGCAAATAAACTCTTCATATATAGATTTTACTATCCTAGCATTATAGAGAAAGAGCTGATACAATACCTGTCTTCCTGATTTAGAGAGCACCTGAATTAGCAACTACTGAACAACTTTTACCATTACACCTAAACACCACTTTAAGCGAATCCTCACAAAACAGTAATTTAGCCATATACACATACACAAAATAAATTCTAAATTTTTATATAAATATACAGCAAACAATATACTACCATTAAGCCCTTAATAAAATGAAGATATGATTATTATTATTGGGTGCCTATGAATAATACCTTATTTGGTGTTTTATTTGTGGTCTTTTTCTGTGCTTTGGGCCTGCCTCTCTCTTTCTGTTTGGAGTCTTTTCCATCTGTGGTGATGGTCTTCATGGCGGCAGCGGCGTGTTTGAGTATGCAGTCGTTCCCACAGTAGACGGAGTCAGGGAGGGCATCTCTCTCACAGCCAGGGCCAATGCACTTTGGGAGGGAAGATCCCTCAACTGCAGACACCTGCTGAAACTCAGGGATGTCAAACCTCTGTGGCCACAGGATTACAGCAACCGATCTACACCTTATGTACTGTATATTGCTTCCTTTTTTTTTTTAAATAGCAAGTAGAACAGTAGCATTTTTGCACTATCAAAACAGCAATATGCATGTCGTCACAAGACCTCATAAAATGTCATCAAGTTAAAAAAAATGTTTATTAAATATTTTTAATCCAACTTTGTGGAAGAAAAAAATGATCAAAATATGATCAAATAATGAGTCTAAGAAGTTTGTGGCTAATATTACTTCCAAGGTCATCCATGACACTAATAAAAGTCATGGCATTGCATTGTGGAATCCAGCACTCAAAAGCAGAAAGCTCTGTTCTATACTGCACATTTCAGTCACTCTAGTAGCGTATCTGGGTATTCTGCAAATACAGAAATTTCACAAGTCCACAGTATACATAATATATACGGTAGCATTAGAAAGAGTAGCATGCTAGTATGCTAATTAAAATAGTCAAGACTCTGACTTCACGAGGTTGTCATCTGCTGAAAAATCAATGACTGAATAGTGATTTTTGGGGAATTTTGCTTAACTAAGGACAAATGCAGTACCCCAAAAAATGTACAATTCAAACAAAACAAAAAAAAAACTAAATAAAAATTAAGTGATTCTTGTAAAGAGATGATAAATATAAAAAAAATAGATAATATTCTGACACCAGAGAATCAATTAGAATTTTCATAGCATTTAAAAATTAAAAATTTTAATTTTAAGAGGGGCTCATTTATAGCCACCTTTTATTTTATTGTTAAGGAAGCACTCACCGTGTTTTTCTTTACTTATTACATATATTAAAAAAAAATTTATAAAAAATTGTCCATAACCTTAACATCATAATTGCATGCCTTCACGAGGTGATTTTACAACAAACATTCGCACCGTTGTGTCAGCAAGAAAGGTACTCCGTTGTGAAAAACACCCAATAATGACATGAAACCCAGTAAACCTATTATTACATGCTTTGTAATGGCACTAAAAAAAGCATGGTTCTCAGATATTACTACCACCAAAAAATATGACATTTACTTCTGATGTTTGCCAAACATCAATCTAACTATTAGTGGTTAAAACTGAAAATCATAATTTTCCTGTACAATGTAACATTGCAAAAACACCCAGATATGATTAGATGCCAATTAATTACCATCAAATTTTGAAAGAGATATATATATATATATAAAATTAAGCTTTCAAGCAATGCAACTGACAGTAAATTCCTGTAAGAAAAGTTAACAAATTTCATGCACAGAGACACAAAGCATTAAAACTGTATCCAAAACCAACAGGATGATTTCTTAAATCCCATGAATATACATCTAAACAAGGGTGCAGCATTCAAACTTGTGTTTCATACTGAGACATACCGGCTGGAAAATCTTTATTTTCTTTTTCCCACTAGGATTGGTAGCCTTCTCGATCCTGCCCTTGATACCCAGGTCATCAGAAGCTTTCTCCTCTGTGGTGGCTGCAGCAGTGCTAGATGGTGTAGCAAGACCGGTCTCACTTTTACGAAGGCCAGCTACTGGCCGTTTGCCATTCTCTGCAGCTGCTGTGGAAGAACCAGCCTTGGAAAACTGTCCCTTCTGTGTGTAGCAGTTGGGACAGACATAGTCCTCTCCGTTTCTTTCCATCAGTCGGCCACGTGCCTCAGAGATGCCAACGCAGTCGCCATGAAACCACTCCTCACAGCGATCGCAGCAGATCATAAACCTATGCACAAGGATTTAAATAATGACCAAACACCCTCAATAATCATTAAACCCACAAGAGATAATGACAGAACTTCTGCTGACAAAAATAAAAAGCAAGCAATGGACATTTTCTGCTTTGAACATAAGCACTTGCCATGTTTCTTGAATCGTGTCTCATGAGGACAGTGCAACATTAACCAAGTGTTGAATTAACAATTATGACAAAGATTAGGAATGTACCAATAGGGAATTGTGTAATCGACACCAATAATTTTTGTCAAAATACTCAATTGCACATTTTGACTCTTTCATCTTGGGCTTAAAACACTTTGTAGATAATTACTGAAAACCTGTGAGCTTAGAATCTGAATGCTTACTGCTGATAAATTATGAAATACAGTCATACTAGAAATCAGTAAAACAATGCAATTCAAAAAACAGATCATTGGAAATGTTTGTATACTAGAACGCCACACGAATGTGCTTCACTCACACATTGAGCTATATCTACTTTGTGAAAACTCACAGATGCACAAGTAAATCTAAAGCAAATAAAATAAATGTTGTCGCTGTTGTCATATTCACAATTATGATTCATGATTTTTAGAAAATGGCAGTTACTTGCTGCAGATGATTCAAACAGCACAAACACAATGTAATATGGCACAGATCTTAAAATAATCATACAGCAACATGATACAGCTTAAAAAAAAAAAAAAAAAAAAAAAAACTGTATCCTTCTGGATTACACTTACACACTCACATACACACTGTCATATGCATACTGCGTTCTGTGAATCTAAAGTGTGACTTTCATGCATCTTGCTCATACCATATATGGTTTTATAATGACACTGCAATGTACAGTTTAATTTTAAGATGTATCTGATAACTTTCAAAAGACCAAATTGTTTTCAGCATGCAAACCAATTTCTAGCACAGTGTTTCCCAGACAGGTTGTCAGGTACACCGTGAAAAATTATCACAACTGCCCATCTCTATTTTATTTTACTATTATCATTTTTAAATCAGTGATATTGGTCATCCCCATGTCTACAAATATTTAACCAAAGAAAAGCATTCAAAAGAGCTTGTGACTCCACTGGATCCACTGTAACTCGTTTGCAATGCAAAGGTAAATAAATAACTGATGTTTGAATAAATACAGCATTTTCTTTACTCAAGAACCACTATCTATAAAGGCTAATTTTTGTGTTTGAAGAGTGGAGAAGAGTTATTTGCAGTCTAGTTGTAGCCGATATTTGTGACCCTGTACCATAAAACCAGTCATCTGAATTTACACATCATCTGAAAGCTGAATAAACAAGCCTTCCATTGATGTATGGTTTGTTAGGATAGGACAATATTTGAAAATCTGGAATCTGAGGGTGCAAAAAATTATATAAAATCAATACACTAAGAAAATTGCCTTTAAAGTTATCCAAATTAGGTCCTTAGCAACGCATATTATTAATCAAAAATTAAGTTGTGATACATTTACAAAATATCTTCATGGAACATGATCTTTACTTAATATCCTAATGATTTTTTTGCATAAATGGTTGGCTATTGCTACAAATAAACCCATGTCGAGACTGGTTTTGTTGTCCAGGGTCACATATTTTTGTACGTTTTAAATATCCTGTGCATTGCGGTTCATCTTTTATATCATGAGATTTTGGCCAAATGTATTAAACAACAAATTCTAAGCTCCCATATAGCTATACAATAAACGTTATAACCTGTAAGTTGATGAAAACTTAATGCGTTGCACTTAGTGCATCAGACAAAACACATACCTCTGACATTCGATGATGATTTTCATAAAATGTTATGTGCAAGTGTCTGATCATATATAAAGCTACAATACCAAATCTGACAGCGCAGTGTTTATTTACACACACACAAAAAAAGAGATATATTTCCCCCCCTTTCTTTTTTGCTATATTTCAGTGCTTAGCGGTGTGCCGTGGGATTTTTTTACTCATCAAACCATTGCGGCAGGAAAAAAAGGTTAAGAAACACTGTTCTAGCACACAATATATACAGATTCCTCCTGGGCCTTAAGTTAATAAAACTCTTAAGTCTCATGATTTGGTTTAAATTACTCCTGGAGACACATGTGCACATACTTACAGTGTATAAGAACACTTCAGTTTAGTTCTTTAGTGACTTGCTCTTCTGCTCATGACACTCATAGAATAACTCTTACTTACTTTTACTGAAATTAAACATCTATAAACTCGCTTTAACATTTTAATGGTCTGTATAATAACTTATGTAAGTGCTAAATACATTATAATAGTAATAATACATTTGTTACATAACATTTATACCAGTATTATTAAAAATGTTTCATAGTATTATATAGCGTATAAAATAATTATTGTTTGCATATAAACTATGTAATATTTCAAAAACTACATAAGCATTAAAAAAAAAACATTCTATAAATTAAATATTTATATAAATCTTGTATTTGATTCAAAACTTTGCATCATACACATTCTTTATGCTGAATCTACATGCATCAATAATTTAATTCTCCAAGTATTCATCAAATAACATATCAGCTAACAACATCTTTTGCACCTCCAAAGACACATACCTTTTGTTGTGTTTCTGCCTGCAGATGCAGTAAAGTGCGTTAGGGTCATAACCATCACTGTCAGACTCACTGGACGAGGACTCTTCATCGTCGTCGTCGTCGTCATCATCATCATCCTCTTCTTTCTTCTCATTGCGGAGCCTCACTCCTACTTTGGGTTTAGTGTCTCTTTTGGAGTCTTTACTGACTGCTCTAGTAGGACGTCTATTTATGGACTCGTTTGAGGTCTTCTCTTTGTTCTCATCACACTCCTCCTCACCTTCCTCGTCTTTCATCACCACATCTTTCGCTTGTTCTTCATTTGCTTCCACATCCTTTCCATCTCCAGCACTACCCGCAGTCTCAACATTTTCTTGAGTGTCTGTCGTTACCTCAGCGGTGGCCTTTTCTTCATTTTCAGAGCTGCCGTCGTCACTCACCGAGCCAGCTTTAGGCTTCACTGCCCTCCTCGCCCTTCCCCGACCCCTTTTCTTTTTCTCTGGTGAGGGCACTTTCTGTTCCTCTATTTTAGCATCTGCATTTCCATCAAAGCTGGCTTCAGAGGCCGTTTCGGCATCGGTTGGGGTCTGGGATGGAGGATCCCCTCCCTCAAGTCGTGAGGGACAACTTCTCCTGCCTGTTCCTCTTCCTCGCTTCACAGTGACCAGAAACTCTTCCAGTTTGTCTGTGCGTTTCGCTTGCCGGCCGCTGCGACGCACTGGGGCGCCCTTGCCCTCTGGGGTCTCTGCTGCCATTTCTCCAGGGATTTCCCTTTTAGCAATGGTGGTCCGACGAAAGCCCCAAGTCTTCTTAAACTCACGCGAGGGCTTTGCGGATTTGTCAGGGTCCTCTACTTTGTCTTCACTAACATCACCTTGGTCTTTTTGATCTTTGACTTCTTCGGAGACAGATGTTGGTTCTGTGTGTGAGACATAGCAAAATTATAATTCAATTCAACAATAAATGTTTAATTATCAGCATGCTGCAGCTATGCGATTTGGGAGACAATTAAAACTGTGATACATGCTTTCAAGCTGACAAAACAATGAAAACATGGATGAAATTTAATTGATATGGTGACACCACATTCTGAAAAAAAAAATGTGATTGTTTAAAATGCCATTTAATATTTTCCAATGCATGCCCAGAATAGATTACAAGACTCTTAAATCTCAGTGATTACATCCTGCTTCAGTAATTTCTCAATCTGAAACCCTGATTGGAGTAAATCCCACGGCTCTCTTGTACAGGAGTGCATGTGGTGGAGTGGGCCGTGGGTACCTTGTGAGCTGGTATCCACAGGATCCTGGCTGGGCTCAGGCTCAGGGGCTTGAGCCAGCTCAGGGCTCACACTCTCCTCCATAGCAGAGAGACACTATTTTTCAAACAGAATATCTATAATTAAGAAAGAAGACAGATTTAATGGAGAGCACAACTCCCAAATATTACTACAAGTGTTCTCAGCTGAAGTCATGTGGCTTCCCAGTAGAAGGTGCCAGTGTGTCTTTTTTCTTATGGGTCTATCATGCATTTTGTAAATTGTTGTCTACAGGGCATATACAAAGGATGATTCAGATGCTTAAAAGTGCTCCATCCCTGATCTATTGCATCCAAAGTGCTGTGTAAAATCAAAATACACTGTATAATTTAAGGATGTGTGAAAGATTATCTAAACTGTTTAGAATAAAACTGAATTACTACATGGCTATGCATTTCTTGTGCTCAAGATGCACACTGGACTCCTCAAAACTAGCCTAAATCACTTAACACCACATATTTTGGGGCTTTCTATTTCCTCTAGCAACTAAAACTAAAAAATAGACTAACCATATCATCTTTGTTGTTAAATTCAATCTGTATAATTCAGAGAATGCTGCTCCCCGAATCCACATATAAATTCCACATCAGTGGGCAATAAACAAGAAATAGTTTTACATGAATTGTGCAAATGTTGTGTAAAATAAGTACACTAAAACAAACAAACAAATAAAAAAAACTACCAAAAAGTTTGGTTTCAGTAAATGTTCCTTAAAAAAAAGAAAAAAAAAAGTATTCAGCAAAGACACGTTAAATTGATAAAGAGGTGTGTTTTGCTATCACAGCAATAAATTTCATATCAAGTTATTAAAATAGAAAGCAGTGAATAACTAGTCGTAATTTTCAATATTATTTTTATTCCTAAAAACAAGCAGGATTATCGGATAACTTATTCATAATACAAAGTCTGTGTGATTGGCCATTTTAAATTTGAATATATTTCTTCCTGAAACTTTCTTCTGATAAGGATTAAAACTATAAATAAATCTTCAAGCACTTTACATAGATATGCATAAATCAAGTTTGTCTGCTACTTAAAAAAAAATACTTTTGCAGTTAAACCTCTGCAACTTAGGTGTGTATTTTGAGTATCATATAACAGTGTAAAACATTGAGCATTGCTACTGTATATTAATAATAATGCATTTCTGAATTCCATAAGTGATGCCTTTTCAGATATTTTCATCTTTATTACAATGCATTTCACATTTTTAGACACTAGGAATTCATTTCATATTAAGAAATTATTAAATTAAAATTGCTTTTCATTATTTTGTGTTTCATACAACAACGTAATCTTTGGTGGCCTTTTATAATAATAATAATAAACAACAATATCATCATCTCAAATAGATCTGGTTTAAAGCTAAAAGAATTCACAATGCTGCACATCACAATGAAAGCCATTTAAATGATAAGGGCTGCATTATTAAACAAAGTCTGTACAAATCTTAAACAATGCAATCTAAAGAAAACCAGACCTGCTGTAAGACAACACCTACAGGCAACAATTTTCACAAAAATAAACAGTAACAGTGTGACTTCAGTTACCAAAAACCATGAAGAGTCTCATAATAACAGTAGTGAAATGCTGTACCTGTGTGCTATGAGGACGATGACTGGAGCTCTTCTAATTAAGATACTGATCTATAAACACATACACACAAAAACAATTAAAAATTGATTAAGATGTAAACTATGAGGTTAGGAAGGTGCTAAAAGAAGCATATCAGGACATATAACTTTCTGTACTTTCTGACTTCATATATAGCTTTCTGTATATAATTCATGTTCCTTCATTTTCAACTAGCTGGAAGTCTATCAAGTTATACATAAAAAAAAAACAAGAGTAAGCACTCCAATCATGTACTAAAACTGTTACCCAAGATCAACAGAACGGAGACATTGTATGTCACAAATTAGTATGTCTATAAAAACCCTAAAGTTAATACATTTAAATAAATAACCTGTTTACCTGAATACTATGAGCAAATTAATGTTCTATAAAGGATTAAATGTCATATTTGATTTGGCTTTGTTAGCTTAAACAACCACTAAAAATATTGTTCAACCACACGCCTTCAAGTCGAAAGCCAGTCCTACACTTTGCAAAACATATTTGCAAAATTAATGCACTTTTAGTCATATATACAAACAAGCAGATGACAGCTCATGTTGTAACTGTTATAATCGCTCTTACACACAATTACTGAGCAAGTAATGTAAAATCACTTCACATTTCACATTCTGGGCGTCATGTACAACACAATTGCTATCCAATAATATTAAGGTAAACTACAACAAACTAAGACGGGGAACAAAACGTAACTTACGTTACAGTTTTAAAAACGTGCTCAAGGCCCAGTTATGAGATACATGAATTCACCCTCGTCTAGTGTAATTTAAGGAAATATAATCCACTCTCAAAAGGATTTCTGATGTATTTATAAACACAGCATTCCTGCATAGTTACATTTTAAATAAATAAAACATAACGTTACATCGTTGTGTTCTGGCATGGCCGACCACAGTATTGAGTGGCATAGTAACACACATACACCCCAACAAAACTGACACGAAGAGCTGCCCTAACTGCTGTAAAATATACATTCGCCTAAGTTAATGCAAAGGCGGCCCAAAATGAGAAAAAAACAAGTTTCCAGGATTAAGTGTTTAGTTGTTACTTGCCAGTTAGCTTTGGCTAATCGCTAGCGTGCGACCTCCATTTCACTGTCCCGCTCGCGCACAGTCTCGCTTACACGAGATCCTATTTTGTTCCTACACTGACTCATACTGTCTCACGGTGCAGAAATACAACGGAATACAATTCTAAATGGGCTCTGCAGTATGTACTACTGGTGCTAAATCTAACTCATTTCAGCGAATCGGTTCTTACGACCAGCCAAAGAATCAATTACATCCGGTACAGTGGTTCTTCTTGACGCCATCACGTGGTCTCTACGTCCTGGCGTTCCGATAAAACCCTAGCCTATCCGCTGCTGATGATTTTTACGTTATGGATAATTGTATGCTTATGGGATTTAATGTGTCCCAGTGTCGCAAACGAACCATGCCGAGTAGCTCCTTTTGAATCACCGATTCTAAAAGGGATTCGTTTGCGAATCGTACGTAAGGTTAGTAAGAGCACTGGTGGGTTTCGGTCACGGAGAGTTGCCACGTGAGAAGCGGTTATTGTCTGCACGTAATAAATTTATTATATAATGCCAAAATAATTTAGAGAGAGTTCATATTCATGCAAAATATGCTGGAGACATTTTTTATTTATTTTTTAAACCAGTACAGACATAGAATTTAAACATATCCTTATCAACACTGATTAGCTGTATATAGCTTGCAAAAAAATACATAAACATTCATTAAGAAAAGTACTCCACATTATGATCAATTAGATTCAAAAGCGGAAAAACAATACACAAGTTTAGTGCAAAACCAGAGGACCGCACACACCCACTTTATCGACACATTACAAATCAAAACGTCATTGCATCTAAAAAAAAAAAAAAAAAAATAGTAATCACATTTAATAAAGACGGAATGCAATTGCATACAAAGCAATCGGTATACAGTTTAGATAATAAAGTACAACCAAACTCTTAACTTAAAAAAAAAAAGCGACTACCATACACATGGGAGACATAAGTTAAACTCATATAATGCTACCAAAACAGAGATTCGGCTTTATTTAATTTAGAGACAAAACCTGTGCTGTTTACTAACGTTAGCATGTCCTGGGTTGTTGGACTCCACCTGGAATAATCTTTGCTTATCATTTCAAATAAATATGGAGTCTCGTGGCGCCATTACTGGAGCGCGAGGTTCTCTGCTGTAAAACTGCCAAACTGTATCTGCATCCCTGTATTTATTCAGCACAGAAGAACGGCGAAATAGCATGCATTAGTGGTGAATACAACTGGAAATGCATACTCACTTGTTAGCATTAAGATCGTTAGGCCTACGGTCAGTGCAACGGTATGACCTCCATTTTCTCTTCTTGTTGATGATGGTGGCGAATGCAGTATTTTGCTTGTAGTGCATGGCATGAGGCAAAGCACATTCGAAGCTGAAGTTGTAGAACAGCGACGCAGTGTCTTGGGGGTGAAAATGCACCATCCGAGAAGATCTGACATGCAGAAGTGCTGCTTGATGAAAGCCATGCATGCAATACCCCTTTAAATAATCAAACTGGTAGGATACAATTTAATTATATTATTCTGATCCGATTCCTTAATAATTGGGGTTCTGGATTTGGCGGAATTTACATATTTTATTGTAATTAGTAATAGTAGTCAAACAATTGATAAATTGCTTAAAAACATAAAAAAAAAAAAAAAGAATTTACTTGCATTTGCATATGATATCTACTTGTATTACACTGGGTATTATAGTAGACTAATTAAAATGCATTATAAGAATTCTATATTTGATGCAAGTAGCAAATGAGAGGATGTTACAAACATTGGATTCTGACTTGCCTTGTCGCCTTCCTTCAGATTCTGCCATCAATACAAGATTTGGCAGCAAACAGATGTCCACAAAAATATAAAGCAACAAGTCACCACAATCATTCTGTGGCAAAAACAATCCACTTCTTTTTAGAATTACACTTTAACACAACCCAGAAATGGATGTAGCATATAACATTTAAAAGATTTTTATGAATACTGTCACATTAAAACATATTTGAAGGTCCAAATAAAGTAGTTTTTTTTTTATAGTCAATCAAAGAATGACTCCAATGTGAAACACTTTTATCAGGTGTTCTCTTTAATTCACTTGCACCATACAAAAACTATTAAATTACAATTTAGACCACCAGATCTTTATTTATATACAATATGTAAACATCGATCTATTCTTCTTTAGACTGACAGCCACTCTCAACCGCTCTCCTTTTCTGTATATGGTTTGAAATAACATATGTTTGCACTATTAACAGCATAACATACAGGAATGTTTCTGTTTGTGGTTCATAGATACAGTATCTTATGGGTTCTTAAGAATCTGTTCTTCAAACATTGAGAATACAGCATCGTATGAATGATATATGCAAAATTATAACTAACAAAAACAGTACTGTACTGGTGTGAAGTTACAGTCCTGTTAATATTAAAATAGAATTAAAAAAATAATAAATTTCACCAATGTTCAAATAAAATGAACTGGGTACTTTAAAAAAAAAAAAAGTAAACATAAATTACTCATCTTAACAATTCTTTGACACCAACAATATAAACATGACAAAATCTATCATTCATCAATGATCTAACACTACCTTTCGACTTTAAGGTAAACTCAAAAAGAGAACCATGAGATCCTACAGATGTTACAAACTTCAACATCAAAAGATCACAGACGTGAACAGCAGGCGAAACAGAAAAACCAAAGGCATTTAAGATACAGGAAATCAAATGAACAGAACCTCAGATTAATAATACTCACTCTTATCTAGTGATAATACAGTTTTACAACATGTTTTAACCATCTCTTTTCCATGGAGACACACAATCGAACAAGATAGTGATAAAGTAGTCATATTTTGCGAAACAGTGTTTAAACGTTGTATCAAGATATAATGTAGTCTTTATATAACCAAATGTTCTTTTGATGAAATAGCATGAATAAGATATGAAAACAATACAATACTCTTCTTAAAAAACTAAAACTAAAAATAACTACATTCTGTACTAGCTTTTGCAACTAAAAAAAAAAAAAAAAAAAAAGTGACTCATCTTTGAAAGATTACCAGCAGATGAGGCTTTCGGAATATTATAAATATATTTTGGCAACATTAAAAAGATAAACTTAGAAGTTATCAGAGCCCAAGACGACTTTAAAAAATTAAATAAATAAACTGGTCTTTTTTTGTTTAGAATCGAACCCAACAAAGAAGCAGACAACCCTCTCAAACCTACAGAAGGAAATGTTTGGGTGGTCTTTGTGTCTTAGATTTGGAACATTCAGACAGTCATACACAGAAAAAAACAAACAAACAAAACACAAAAGCACAATCAGGCAAGACAAACGTTAGTTAAAACCATTTTTGTAGTGAAGAATTTGACAACATCTATGTACAGCTGTACAGACATAAGTGCTGATGTAGTGTATGTTTTGTACATGTGAGCTATGACATAGTGACAGTGACACTGTCCTTGGCTTTATCCACTTCACTGTCTTTGTCTGCAGGTGTAGCAGATACAGTCTCTCTAGGGGAGTTGTTTGGCTGTCCAGGGGCTTTGGGAGTAACGTCTGTGCCGCCTTCTGACTCTTGTTCTTGCTGTGATGATGTTGCTGGAATGCACAAAGACAAGTCATTTCATACACTACTTAAACACACTAGCGTTCAAGTTTTATTCAGCAAGCATGCATGAAATTGAGGTTACAAAAGACTTCTAGAATACCGAAATATATTATGTTTTCCACAAAAACATGAAGCAGTACAACTGCTTTCAACATTGGTAATAAGAATTTTTTTTTTAGCACCAAATCAGCATATTAGAATGATTTCTGAAGGATCATGTGACACTGGAGACTAAATATAAAAATAAATGCAGCCTTGGGCTATATATATATATATATATATATATATCTATATAGATATATAGATATATATATATATAGATAGTTTGATACTATGTCTTACCAGACTGTGTGCATGACTTCATGTGCTCAGGCCAGTGTGCTTGTTGGCAGGGATAGTCGCAGTAGCTGGTGTTCCAGCAGCAGTAGAAAATGGCCTCCTTTCTGCAGTTTGCACACCATTGCTTCTTTTTAGTTTCATCTACAGCCTGCTGTTTTTCCACCTCCATCTGTTTCTTGACTTCCGTCACGATTCGCTCTCGCTCCTGCTCAAGACTCTGCCTCATCTCTGCCATGGTTAGCTCTGAGTACATCACATTTAACAAATGTGGAAACACAAATATGCAGTCAGGATGGATTATTGATGCACAGTATTCTGGTACCATATCAGTATGTCCCTAGAGAATCTGTTTTATATTTCCCCAAATTCCATTTAATTTTTTCTCAATTTTTCTTCTTCCCGTTTTAACTTTGCTAGATTCCATTTTAATGGTTTAAAGCATGTCTAATTAAATTGAAAAAGATGTACAACAATTTATTACAACTATAACAAAAATGTAATTGTTAGGGGCCTATGAAATTTGTTTTAGATTTTCCAAAATGTAAGTGCTATAACGTGCTTGACGTCATGTGTGCTTGAGTATGTGTAGTAAAGAAAATTGCATGTCATTCACACACAGACATACAGACTTTGTATTTAAATAGCATTTTAGAAATTTCACAGACACTAATTTATATCATGTTGATTAGGTGTAGTGCCCATTTTGATTTGCAAATTCATAATTTATAAATATGACAAATTCTGCATTACATTGTAAATTCCATTTTTATGACGGTCCATATTTACACAGGGATCTATATCATTTAACAGTCTATATCATTACTGGTGCATCCCTACATTAAATAAACTACACTACTAGTCAGCATTTGAAGTGGATCAAAACCTTTCATGAAAGTTGTCCTAAAACATGTTCTTGTCTTAGGACAACTTTGATGAACTTTTTTGATCCACTTCAAATGTTGACTACTATATTATCAGAAAATCACATACCTAAATTGTGCTTCATCTCTGATAATTCTTGTTGATGCAGCCACTGCAGTTTTTCAATTTCAATTCGCAACCGTCTGATCTGTAACAGCATAGAGATGTCTGTTTTAGTAATATTTTCAAGTTGTTAAATAATTCACCCACAGTGCTTTGCACGTCTCCAGATTTACTTAAATACAAACCTCTGCTATTGTGTTTCCCGACGTGCTTTTGGTAAGGTCATTATATATCTCAGTCATCGTCCCTTTAATTGCATCCATGATCTGTTAATAGTTTAAAAACAGTTTGTCAAACACATCAATAATTACATTAACAGAACCATTAAAATGGTTTTCATCTAAACATATAGTTTGTAACCCCCCCATTTCCTTAGCAATCTCACTTTGTTAGTGTACTTTGCTATATCAGCTGCTACATCTGCAGATGTGGTGGGGATCTGGAAGTCTCCAGTTGTGGATGTTGATGAAGAAGAGGAAGAGCTGACGGTGGTTCCTGCCATCATGGGGGCTGATACAGGTGTGCTGGTCACCAGTGTGACGGCAGAGGTGGAGGTGGAGGTGGTGTGTGGAGGGTCTTTCTGTTGTACTGCTGGATAAACACAGCCAACAATATTATTACAAAGTTTGGAACAATTAGGATGTTTTAATGTTTTTGAAAGCTGTCTCTTATGCTCAGCAGAGCTGCATTTACTTGATTAAAAATACAGTAAAAAAAAAGTAACATTGTGAAATATTATTGCAATTTCCATTAACTTTATTTATTTTTTTATTTTTTGGAAAGTTATATTTTAAGGGCTTTTTATGCCTTTACTGAGACAGGATAGTGGAGAGCTGACAGGAAAGCTTTTGGATGAAGAGAGGGGAGAGGGATCGGCAAAGGACCTCGAGACGGGAATCGAACTCGGGTCGCCGTGTGCGCAGTTGGGCTGTATGTCTTTCTATTTTAATTCATTTTAAAATATCATTCATTCCTGTGACGCAGTGCTGAATTTTCAACAGCCATTAATGCGTCACATGATCCTTCAGCAATCATTCTAATATGCTGATTTGGTGCTCAATTCTTAATAATAGTTCTTTTTTTTTTTGTATTTTTAATCAAATAAATGCAACTACAAGAGACCTCTATCTAAAACATAAAAAAAAAAAAAAAACTTAATTATTCCATAGTTTTGACTGGTAAATGTACATATGACATTTATAGTACTAAATCAAATCGCCTGCGTACTTTTCACAGACTGTCGTGTTTGGTATCTGGTGCTGGATGAAGGCTGCTGTCCCGTTGAGGATGAGGAGACCTGCGCTTGCTGCTGCGGTTGTTGGCTGCGCTGCACCTGTGTTAACACCTGCGCCTGTGTGGCTGGTTGCGTTTGGCCCTGCTGCTGCCTATGCACCTTCTGCATGTGCCACTTTTGAGAGGACGTCTGAAACTTGGTGGTGGGGTTCCACACGACAGCCTGCTGCACCACAGGTACAGTCTCTCGAGGCAGTAAAGGCCGCTGCTTCTTTAATGTGCTGGTGGAGATGGGTGAGGAACTGTTGGTGGTGGAGGGAGTGGTGATGGGGAGGGTGGAGGAGGTTAGAGTGGTGCTGGTTGGAGCTGCTGTGAGGGGTATTATGTTAAGCGGTACGGCCAACGGGGACTGAGATGGGTCCTTAACAGTCGGGGAGGAGGAAAGGACCGTTGAGTTTTGAGGCTGGGTTAGACTGCTTGAAACTGGAGTGGCTTTACCTGCAATCAAAGAAAATGAGAGCATGAAAAATGGTTATTATAGTTAACCAAAAACCATAAAAACACTTTTTTTTTATTTTTTTACTTGAAATAAACTTTTTTTTTTCAAATATAGTTGCCAAAGTAACACTTATCATTTTAATTTAGTTTAACCTGATGTACTAAAATAACTAAAACACACAACAAAATTAACATTATTAACAGATATCAAATATACTGATAAAATGTCAAAAACACAATAAAATGACAAACTAATATAACTAAAATGAAAACTGAAAATATAAAAATTAAAACTACTTCAAACTATTATAACGACCTTGGTTTATCCAGTTAAACCTAACGTAGTTCTAAATCCCCAAAATTTAAAAATGCACTCAGTGGCAGTTATCCTAGACTTGAGTAAAACATACATGGGCATGAAATATTGATTTAAGATAAAGGTTTTTAGCTCCAAAAACGTCTACTCCAACGTACAAACCTACTGACATAGAAACAAGACAAAGACTACAATATGAAGGTAATATTAATAAAAACTCCTCTGAGGTGATTTTCAATTTCATCACAATCATTAACCGAGACACAAGATGGCGCAGTTGCGTTTGTATGAAACGAGAGAGCGATTGTTGACAACATCGGGCAAGTTAAAACGTTTTCGCTTACCATGCCATTGTATAAATTTGGAGTCACTCATCATTTATTTATTCTGTAAGTGAAAATGTCTGATAATAATGGGGTTACTTGGTAGTAGTAACGTTAATAGTAGCAGAAGTAGCATTCGGCTAGTCATGTGATCATGTAGCGATCAGCATGAAGGAACTCAGATCCATGTAAAATAAAATTAATAAAAACAGTTTTATTTTATGTCGATCTGGGTTGCTTTATATGTGTAATTATATAAGTTATATATTCATTTTATATTATTTAATACACCTGACATATGAAAATATTGACCTTTTTTGCCTTCAAAATATGATTTCATTTCATAATGTTCATGAAACATGCAGATGGTTGCTCTAAGCACAAAAAATATCAGATGGAGTGACTCGTACTGTTTTTGTCCACTTTTTAACTTTCATATTTGGTATGTCCACCTTTTGCAGCAATTATAGCAGCACATCTCACTGGCATAGTGTCAATAATATATTTCCTGAGAAATTCAACACTATGTCTTCTGAAATTCAAGCCAAAGGTTTCCTTTGAATATACAATAGATCGGTCCAGTTTATTTTCCAACTCGCCCCAAATTTGCTCGACGGAGTTGAGGTCCAGACTTTGAGGGGGCCAGACCATCATTTTCAATGTTCCATCAATGGTTTGTTTTATGGGTACTGTAATGGCTAATTCAACAAAAACAACTGAAACCTCTTAAATATGCCGTGTTCTAATAATTTTGGCCACCACTGTAAAATTTACTTGATGCTGCTGGTCTAATAGCAACTGGCTGATGTTGCTAGAAGTTTAGACTTGATTCTTACACTGATTCATTAAGGAAATCTGACCTTCAGGTTTGGAGGCTGTGGTCTCTTTGAGTGCGGTGACAGCGGCTGAATCTTTCCTGTTCCTCTTCCTCTCCTTCCCTGCCTGCTCTTCTCCCAGGTCGATGACCAGCTCCCTCTCAGAGTCCGAGTCCATGTCTACATCCACAGATGCTGGCTGCACGGCCTCTTCAGAGCCCTTGGGTTTCTCTCTGTAATCTGGGGATGCGGGAGCAGCTTTCAGTTTCTCAGGAGGTTCTTTCTCGGAATCCAGACCTGGTTTGTCTTTAGCTATAGGCTCGGAGGTGCTTGTTTTTTGGCTGGTTTCTCCTTTGGTTGCTGTAATGGCTGTTGCAGCAGACTCTGTGCTGTTGTCTTTGTCCTCACCAGTAGCCACCGATGGTTTTGACTTTTTCTTGGGTGGCTCTTTCTCATTTTTATCATCAACTGCGTTTTTGTCGTCTTGGCCGCTCTTAGATTTCTGTTCATCATCACTGCCATATTCACTGTCACTGGAGTCAGACTTGTCGGATTCCTCTGAATCACTGTGCTCTACTCCTTTATACACATCCTCAGATATTTCGTCTATACCTGTGAGACAGAGTAAATGTTTAACCTTCAAGAAAGTAATGCAATGGCTGCACATTCTCTATCAATAATTTTCTATTTGAAAAGTTCAAAAAAAGTTGTTGTTTTTTTGGGACAACGGCTTCATTATATTTAGAATTCTAAAAATGCTATTCTAAAAAGTATTAGATATTCCAGAAGATGTAATGAGTTAAGCAAAACTGTATTTTACCTAAAAGGGAATATTTAGGCATAATTAGTCAAAAATGATTTATGTTTCGTCACAATACCACATTGGACTAACAAAACAAAAACTTCTTAAGAAACTTAAGAGGAAAATACATCAGGAGAGTTTTAATAGAATGGTTTGTGAATGGCGGCAAAACACTGGAAGCTGTTGCAATTGCGATTGTACGGCAGTTTAAACTGTCAAAACGTAACCCTGACAGATTTCAATCTGAACTGACCCAGCTGTGCTTTGCAGCTCTCGATGGTCTTATCCAGGTTGAGTTGGAAACGGCTCCTGATCTGTCTCTTAGGGGAGGTGAGGGAGGGCTGAGCCCCCTGCTGCTGTTGTTGCTGGACACTTTCACTCAGCTCCTTCAGGTCCATCTCTGCCTTACTACGATCTGAAAGAGATCACAAGGCTCTCACTAGCCCATTATGAGCAGATCTAAAAGCATACGGACTGAATTAAGTAATACTGAAGTTTTAAATTTTAATTCATGACATCCTTTTTTGAGCTACAAGATGTCATGTATAAATAATTTCTAGGAAGACGTAGAAAGGCTTTTTGTGGAATAACACCAATTATCCATATTGAGACGTTAATGTCTTGTTGTGAAGAAATTAAGTAGGGTCAATTTTGATTTCATGTTTACTTGCACACAGGACAACATATTGCCTTGTTTCTGTTCACATTGTACATTTATTATGTTATATTTTAAACATTTTTATGCACATTGTATACGATTGTCTCCTTACATAAATTTACTTTAATTTATTGCCTTCAGTTTAAAGGAGAACAGTAGACAGGATGTGATATAATAACATATGCTTTATATATGCTACCGTTCAAAAGTTTGGAGTCAGTAAGATTTTTTCCCCTTTTTATTCTGGAATTATGCATTAAATTGATCAAAAGTGGCATTAAAGAAAAATATTTCAAATAAATGCTATTCTTTTGAACTTTGTATTTATCAAAGAATCCTGCAAAAAATATTGTGCTGTGACTGTACTGTTTTCAGCACTGATATTAATAAGTAATATTTCCTGAGCAGAAAATCAGCATATTAGAAGACTGGAAGTAATGATGCTGAAAAGTCCAAGCTTTGCCATGACAGAAATAAATTATATTTTAAATTATATTAAAATAGAAACAGTTCATTCACAATATTTCTGTAAAAATTGTGCTTTCGATCAAATAAATGCAGCATTTGAAAAAGATTTAAAAATCTTATTGACCCCACACTTTTGGCTATCATCAAATAAAACAATTAATCAAAGAAATAATCAATGGATTAATCAGCTGAAGGAAGTTTACCGAGGTTGAGGTTGAGGATGCTGCCGGTAGTGGGGGTCTTCTCCTGTTTAACAGGGGTGCTGGGAGCTGGTGAATGGAAAGGTTTAGGGCTCTCTAAGGTGTTTCCTGTGAGGCCTGCTCTAGGAGGGGCAGGCGATGCTGTAATAGCAGAAATGAGCTTTAATCATACATACCGCTCTGTTTAAATATTATTATGAAATTTATTTTTGGTCACACTTTATTTTAAGGTACAATTCTCACTATTAACAAACCATTAACTATGACTTTTGCCTAATTTTCTGCTTATTAATAGTTAGTAAGATTGTTGTTAAGTTTAGGTATTGGGTAGGATTAGGGATGTAGAATATGGTCATGCAGAATATGTGCTTCATAAGCACTAATAAACAGCCAATATGTTAATAATAGGCATGCTAATAAGCAACTTGTTGATAGTGAGAATTGGTCCCTATACTAAAGTGTTACCACCATTTTCTAAAACTTTTCTAGAGTCTAAAACTATAGCAGTACTTGTTTTTTGGCAGGTTGCTTCAGTTTCTACTACATAGCTCACATACGCTACACAAAGCAGCAGTGTGTTTTAATGTTCTATATACCAGTGCAGTCCACTGACTCCTCTCCAGTGTTGTAATGTGGCAGAGCCGCTCTCGCATGACCTTTCTCTGCAGTCTCCTGTTCTCCATCAGATCCCGTATGGGCAGAGGAGTTAGTACTCATTGGTGAACGAGGCATGTCCGTCATTGAGATTCGCCTTCCTGTTCCACTTCCTATGTTTCCACTGGACACCATGCTCTTTCCCACGAGCAACTTAGGAGATGCTGTTACATCAAAGCTGAACTTGATCTTCTCCTGTTTTTCAGGTTTGACGGAGCCCGCGCCAGGGTTTGCGGGATCCAGGAGCATCTGGAATTGGTTGTCTGGTGTGTAAGGTGTGCGGAATGGAGCGTAATTGAAGACTCCAAATTTTTTCCGGATGTTCTCTACGTATACTTCCATCTCCTGCATGGCACTGTTGAAGATGCTCTTGGTCTTCTTCACAGAGAAGGGGATCTCTTTGGACATGAGGTAGCAGTTGTTAATAGGAACCCAGGCCCTTTAAATAAAAACGAATAAGTTAGAATAAAATGAAGTTATGCTTGACCCCAAGTATTTTCTATAAATTTTGTAAAGTGTTGTGTAAATTTTCTAGCGCAATATCATTCACAGCAAATCAAAACATATTAGTTTTAGTTATGAGAAATGGTATTTTGGAGAAATGTAGGGCTGCAACATCTAATTTATAAAATTGCAAAAAAAAAAAAAAAAAACATTAGTTGGGTCTATGCACACAGAAGCTCAGTAACATTGTTTTATGTGAAATAAATAAATAAAAAATTATACAATAAAATAAGGCAGCACAATAAGGTTAAATGTCAATAAAATAATTAAAATATTCATTTTCAAGTACTTGTTCTTATTTAGAGTTTAAATTAATAATACTTGAATGAAACCCTGCACGTAACATGTAACGAAACTGTACTGTAACATGATATTAATTTAAGAAGTTTCTTACTTGTATAGAATAAAATATGTAATTTTAGTAATAACGTAGAATTCATATTTAAACCTTTAATTGCTAGCACAGTTACATTCAAAAAAGTAGGGCTGCAAAATCTAACTAAAATTGCAGCAAAAAAATTATGAAAATAATCAATAACAGATTTTATTAGTTGGATCGGTGCACATAGAAGCTCAGTAACTTTGTTTTATGTAAACAAATATGTAAAAAAACAAAAAAATTAATTAAATGTTAATAAAATAATTAAAATATTCATTTTGATGAAGTACTTGTTCTTATTTAAAGTTTAAACAAATTAAAATTAAACTTTAATTAAATTAATACTTCATTGAAATCACACTTGCAACACATGTAATGGAATTTTACTGTAAAAGTAACTGTAATAGGATATTAATTTAATGTATTGTTTGTATTAATGTAGCATTCATATTTAAACCTTTAATTGCTAGCAGTTACATTCATACATTTATATAAAATTATAATATTTATTACATGATTAATATTAATTACATAAATATTATGTATATATGTAATATTACTTATGCAGTAATAATTATAATATTTAATACACGTATAGACTTCAGAACACTGGGCAGAATGTGGAATAACTTTTTTTTTAAAACAATAGTAATAAAAAATGTTTTAAAATTCATTTTTATCCATGTAATCAAAGAAGCTGTCAACCTGTAAATGTGCTGTCAAAATCCTATTGTGCAACACTGCTGACTGTCACTTCTGGTAAAAACTCAGATTAAGATGGAGCAAACTGGTTTATTGCTTGACATTTTGTGGATGGTTAGGAGGACCCAGTTCAGCAGTCCTCACCTGTCATGCTGCCCAAAGAACCGTGCATCCACTTGTCCATCTTTGTCTCGAAGAGCTTTAGCAGGCCAAAATGGGAATCCCTTCAGCTTGGCCCAGACCAGAGGGTGGGGGTTGCTCTGATAATGTGATGCACACAAAAATTGCATGAACAGATGGTTAACTCACACTAGTTACTATGTGAAGAAGGAATTTCATTTTGTTTAGTCTAATACACTCACACATGGTTCACAAAACCAGTTGTCCCTTTTCTGGCATGCAGAGAGATAGCACTCTGGACAGACCTCGATCTCATTCATCTGAAAAGTAATTGTTTTTAAAAAAAAACTGGCACTGAATAAAGCATTTGCGTATTTTGGCTTATAATTTATAGTACATACTTCATGTTCACAGATCTTCACAATAACTTTAGCCGTTGCTGTAAGTTTATGGTTGCCTAAGGGAAAAACAGACGCAAAGAGTTTTAACAAAACAAACATTCAGCAGAAACAAATTTGCCAATATTGTTTAACCGTTAGCAACCGACCTCCATTATAAATGATGCAGTTGTGCAAAATCCACTTCACATCAGCCAGGAAAGCCTCAGTGGAGCCGTACATTTTCTTTTTAATATTCTGAATAAGAACAAAAAGTGAACACGCTAATAAAACACTTTTATAAGATGCCAAATATTATGCATTCCTAAGAACAGAGTGTGTCGATTTTTCAGGATCAAATGCTTCACTTTCACCTTTTCTAAAGTGCAGAGATCCATGGGATGAAATATATACTCTGCATAATCAGGATGCTGTTCCAGCGACACTGGCTTCTGAAACGGCTCCGTCTGAAGAAAAGAAAGAAATATTTTTGTATTAAAGTTGAAAATAAAAAACACGTTGTAATACCTGAATCACTGTCACAGTATTTTTTACAATTAATTTTTGGCAACCAGTGCTTCCCGTTTCTTACGGTAATTTGAATAGGATATTGCATGCACAGAATGACACTTGTGTTGGCATGCCATATAAAAAACACTTTTATCCCAACCAAACAAACCAAATTGTGATGTGAAAAGCTCTAGTGTGAAAGCAATCCTAAAGCGCACCACTGAGATATTCATGAAGCTTTTCAGAATGTGTCTGTGCTTGTTCTATGAGGAAAGGGGCTTAAATGTAAGACTCATTTCATAATGAAGTGTACAATGTTAAAAAAAGTGGTAAAGCAATACAATATTTGATAGTTGCATTGCTTTTGTGTTAGATCTAGGCACAACTCTCTAATATCACGGACTAAATCATAGATCTGCAGAGCCATGGAAAGTAATGAAATTTACCCCAGGCTGCTTCATCTTCTGCAGAGCAAACTTCAGCAGGAAAGACAGCTGGTCCAATGTGAGCATCGTCATAGCTTTACTCTGAGTCTCTATGCACTCTGCAACTGTTATTTTCTGTAAACAAAAGTAAGAAATACTTGAAGCTTTATTTTAATGCAAATATTAAAGCCATGTTTCTATATCATAAAAGCAGAATTTTCCTTCTCTTTTTTTTAAGCTGCAAAAATGAATAATTCGGATATCACTGGCATCATATGCTGCCAGTTACAGCTTGTTAAGTATTCAGCAACTACTAATTTAAAATGCAAAAAGTTATACAGTATAGAAGTTTTTAAATTACAGAAGCAAAAATCAATAATTCTAAAAGTCAGAAAGGGTGGGAAATCGTCAAGCAAATCCCAAGTAAAAAAAAATGTTTACAAAAAAAGTAAATTTAGCTGATAGATATCACCATACTTCCCCAGTTGATTGATTACATTAGGAATTGCAAACATTTTTTTGTATTACAAGTTTTCTAAAATGTTATGTTTAAGTATATACAAAACTGGCATTAAAAGCATTTAAGTATACAAATCTTAGATGTTTATTAAGATCCTTCTATTGAAACCCACAATAATATTTTAAATATTAATAAGCTTAATATATATTAAATCATCATTCATTGGGTACTTTCAATTGGGAGGTGGCTGTCCAGTTACCCTAACCCCTAAATTTCAACTTATGAAGATGATATTGAAATAATTGTAGTTTTTTTCCATTGTTGTTTTTGAAAGTATCTTTTTGATTCTTTTAAAAAGTTAAGTTAAAAAAAATATATATATTTTATATTTTCTTTGTAAATTATGAAATGTTAAGTAAAAAAAAAAAAAAAAAAAGTGTCCCGCATTTTTCATGTCACTACCGAAACAGTGTATGTTTTAGTCTATTGGCCAAGACTGATTTGAACTAAACCCATAAATTTATGATCAGGAAATATTCCTGTGTCCCCCTCTCTCATAGCTACAAGGTGTGAGTGGATCGGTCTCATCATTTTGAGGTAAATCTGTTCAAAAATCTGAACAATCTGAGTGTAACTTTAAGGAACGTCATTACCTAATTTTTTTTGTGTTTTAGTATGCAAGTTAAAATTCTGTAATTGATGTAGTTGCTACCAAAGCTTTACTTTAATTCACAAAAGATATGTATTATATTTGAAATCCTGACAAAAAAAAAAAAAAAAAGAGAAAGTTTATGAATTAAACAACATTTTTGCCTGTAGTATCTTGCCCTAAATAAAATGGAGCCGCATGCGCCAATACCTCACATTCAGGGCAGAACCAGTCTCCTTCGGGCTCTGCAGCCAGTTTGAGGCACTTAGCATGGTAGACGCGCGGGCAGAGCTCACAGCAGAGCACCTGGCCCTCGCGGTGGCACACCCAGCAGTAGAAGTCATTCCGCCCGTCCTGCGGTACAACATCAACAGGGTCTGTGGTGAGTGCGGGCTGCTTCACATAGTAAAAGGGACCATGTCTTAGTTCTGACTGGAATGCGGGCGAGAGAAACAGAGGGTTGGGGTTTCAATACATGGGTATTAAAGATAACAAGACAAAACCAACAGGCACAAAGGTTATCGATCAGGAAGTGGCATGGAAGGACAGAAGAGGGCAAATGTAGACTAATGAGCATTGAATGAATGGCATTCAACCTGAAACGTGAAAGTAAATGCATCCTTGTTAGAGAACAAGCTTAGGACTAATAATTCATTGCAGCTGCATCATAGGCTGTCCCTAGATACATATTTCTGCTTAGCTTGCATAACAGCCACCAGCCTTGTGTTCGTTTGGCTGGGCTCATTATATTAAGACATGGAAATTTATTTCACTCTCGAAAGAGGACACTTTTATAGAAGGTAAAATGTTTTGTTTGGATCCCTGGCAAAAACAGTAGTGGTCAGGTTGAGGATTTATCAATAATCTATACCAGGGCTTGACAATAAGGATGGTCTGTTTGCATATGGTTGCTGTTAAGCAAACGCTCATGGTGTGAGACGCTGAAAAACAGTGGATGGCCACAACAGTCAAAACACATATACCAACAGGGCACAAATAAAACAAGAACACAGGAATGCATTAATACATTGATAAACTCTTGCTACTATAATAGCCTGATAAAACAGACCTTTCAATTTAATATTCATTGATTTAATTATTCTATTTTGAGGACATCAGTCCTTAAGACATGCACTTAAGATGTGTAAATATAGCTGTTATTCAAATTATAAATCTATATATTACTTAATTCTTAAAAAACAAAGTACAAACTTGATGTTTTAAATTGCTAAAGATAATGTACTTAATTTGATTTAATTAAAAACTTTTAAAGTGCATCTATATTTTGATGAACACCATCAAATCTTGCAGTGTATCACCACGAAGGCGGCACCCAAAAGACAAAAAAACCCAACAAAAAACAGATGGACACTGAAATTAGTGAATGACAGAAATGTTGGACTGAACAAGGGCTTGTATAAAGAGCAAATGTTGCACCTGGTCTTTACTGTTATTAACGGCTCCTGGTTTCTTCTTCTTTTTTACAGGACTAGAGGAGGATTCTGAAGGCGAGTGTCCATTTGAGGAGTGAGGAGGGCTGGAAACCTTGCGCTTAGGGATGGTCCTTTCTGCTGACCCTTGATCAGAGACTACACAGTAATGGTACAAATTACTGACATGAACAGAGTTAAAACTACACGTAGAAACTAAACCATACTGAAAAAATTAAATCCGACCACAAAGCATCAACAAATATGAATGATTAACTCAGCTGACATTTTTGGCGCTGTTTTTACACTTGAATGTGGAAATAAATGTGGTGCTCTCACACAAAGGACAATTCTCACCCTTGGATCGTGTTGCGATTTCCATCCCTTCAATTGCATCTGACTCCTTCCCTCCTCCTTCAGCCAAACTGCCACAATGAAAATGAAAAAAAAAAAAATCAACGATATTTAAATGTCTATTTTATATACCTGCTGTTTTGTCATTATGGCACCTGTATTTCTCATGCCATTCTTTTCGGTAAAAGAAATTGCTTTACTAAAATTAGGCTTGAATCTTTGTTTTTTATCTTTAGAGGGAATGTGTTTGGCAACAGTGGACAATGAAATCTAACATAACTTCATTTTATCAAACATCAAGCAAGCAAATGTCTTCATATAGTACGGCACTGAATTTAAGTTTTATTTCAACAGTTTGAATGCAGAAGAGAAGGAAGTTCACATTGAAAGAGAGCTTTGACGTTAAATTCACAGCATGGCCTCCATCAGACTCAACAAAATATGCTTATTCTCCACTCCTAACAAATGCTAACTAAATCTTATTGTTGTAGAAATCGAACATTAAGAATAAACAGATTAAATAAAACATTTTGTGTCAGGTGTAACTTACAAATGAGTAGGGTAAACGTACCTATTAAGCTCACATACCCATTAAGCACACTTCCATTTTTGAGATCAGATTATAAAAAGAAAAAATAATTTATTATCCTACTTGATGTCTTAACCAAGTGATGTGTTTGTTACTATATACCTCCTATAATTTGAAGTCAATCAGATAATTTCACACTGAGATATGGGTCTCCATATGGGTTCACACTGTCTGGCGGCCATTTTGAAAGCTGTCTAAAAGAGGTGCCCCATAAATGTGCGTTTTTTTTAGACGTTTAAGCTTTTATTTTGGGTAAGTTTCACTACTTAGAGATTAATGTTCAGACTTTTGCATATTTTAACCTGGAACTCGGATGTGGGAAATAATTACATTAGATCCAAAATATAGTTTTAGCAACATAGCGCAGATGCTACAGAACAGAGTTAGCTGACTAGCTGTATAAGGTTGTGTGCTACGCTAACATATTACTTCACAGGCATTACTGGCTTGTACTTTTACATCCATAATATTATAAATTGACAGTTTATTTCTGGTCTGTCGTTTTACAGTGCTGTAATTTTTAAAGATTTCTTATTATTTTAAGGTGAGCTTAAAGGGTGCACTTCTATGAAAATCACACAGCTTCAGTGTGAAATCAATAAGAAAAAGTACAATTTCATAGATATTGTTAATAATAGTTGTTCATATTAAAATATGTATGAACTTAATACATGACAGACTATTTATTTAGCAAAATCCTGTCATTGTAATAAATATTACATGAAATGTATTAAAAATTGTTGCTGCTCCCATTAAGCTCAGTGTGCTCTCTTTAAGCTCTTTCACATTGAACGTCTATGTAAATACTTCATAAACAGACTTTAAATATTAACTGATGGTTGTCACTTTAAGTTAAGTTAATCAATTTTCTATGGAATCAGTCGACTCAAATCTGCAGACTGGCTCTGATCTTTGGCAACTATAGCATCAACTTCTCCAGACTGTAAATCGGTGGAAAATCGGGGCAAAAATCATGAAGTGTATTCCAGCCATAAGAGACTATAGATAAGCTGACATCCATTTAACAAGAGGTTTCATAATGAGGCTAGTTTCTGTGTTCATTCCCATGAATTAAATGTTTTATTGGTTTGTTTTATTTGAGTTTTGAACGTGTTACTTAGCTGAACGTGGACTAGTATAGATTTTGCAATGTGCTGAAATGACACTTCATTATGAATATATTATTGATCAAATTGAATGCCTTGTTGCTTGATTTTATTATTCTGGGTTTTTTTTGTGATTGACTTTGTACCTTCAACAAATATATATTTTTACAATTATTCTTTAAACATTTTCCTTAAAATAAACAAGAATTTTTAATAAAACATGATGTGAGCTTAATGGGAACAGGGGTGTGCTTAAAGGGTACAAAAATGTACCCATTAAGCACAGCCGGACTTTTTGAATTTAATGATGTATATCTTAATTGAAATGCGTTTGTCAATTAAAATCAAATTAAATATGTTTGTGTGAGAGATTAATCTTTTATTTTAAAATAACTTTTTGTACTGAAACCAATATCTTGTGCACTAAAAATGTCTCAATGTAGATTTTGGTGAGCTTAATAGGTACATTTATTTGATACTAAACAAATCAGCTTGTGGCATTTCCTGATGGTTTCGTTAACAAGTGATATGGCACAAAAACATCAAATCTTATGTAAATATATACAAAAAGGGCAAAGCATTTTCATTTCAGTAAACAATCATGTGCTTTTCTCCAATCCAAGAACATAACAGGCAACCCAGTTTAATTTTACACTGCAAAAACTCAAATACTCTCTAAAATATCTAAACATTTCTTCAAAACAAGGTACATTTACTTGAGAATCAAAATGACGTAAGATATTAAGTCTTCTTTTCTGAAAAACATATGAAAAGAAAACAAAATATCTGCCTATGGGGTAAGAAGAATTAACTTGATAATTCAAAGGAAAAACAAGATTAGTTTCCTTACCCTACTGGCAGATATTTCTTTTGTTTTAAGCAAAGGCTCACTTAATTTCGAGGATATCATTTTGCTTCTCAAGTAAATATCTAAATTTAAGAATGTCTGTACTGAAACAATACAAAAATACTGAGTAAGAAAATGGTATTTTGCAGTTTATTACTGCCTGAAGTAGCACCAAGATGGTTTCCTCTCACTGCCAAGAGAGAACTTTCTATTAGAAATCTCAATAAACACACAAATGCCATATGATATGCACATCAGACCGATGGCCCATAACTCATCAGATTGAGCATCGTTTGATGCCAAAGCTGAACCTCTGTGGAAATTTCAATTTCAATGCGGCACTTGGACTTGAGACCTTCCAAGCGACATAACGTTTCCCATCATTTTGCAGCCCGAGCGGTTTTAAAAAGGCTCCTTTTCTCTCCTGATGCCTGGGTTATTATCTCACACACACACACACCCCCACCATGTCTTGTTCATGAACAGAGGAACAGAGAACATCCTCCATGAACAAACCTCAAGATGATCAGAGAATCACACTGTTATTGACATTTACCAGATCTATCTAATGCGCTTGCCCTGATGTGGCAGTGATATCTTGCTCCATCCCGCACCCCCAACCTTCAGAGATACAGATGGGGAGGGGGTGTGTTGACAGCATGCACAAGGCAAACATCTGTAGAGCTTGATCACTTGCCATCTTGGCCTTCTCACGTCCAACCTACATGCACCATCCACTCCCCACCCGTAGCAGAATCCAGTTCCTCTTACGCAAACAACAACCCGAACACATGAGTTAAAAATGGCAAAATACAATCACAGATACACCTATAACCTTACCCTTAAACAAGCTTCCTCCCCAAAAACACACAGTCACACTAGCATTGTATGACTGTCCATCTAAAAACTGACATATAATAACAGCATACCTTTTTCTTTACGGGCACAGTACACAGATTCTTCAGGCTGAGCCTTTTAAATGTGTTTTTTTTTCAGATATAAAGGCAATGAGGGATGAGACAAAGATAGGTGCAGAATTTTCCAGAAGGGCCTTGCTCTCCCTGCTGCTCTCAGAGCGATTGTCAATCTTTAACCTCAGCTGTGTGCTGCCGATTGGTTTGAGAGCCACACGGAGGCGCGTGATTGGGCGGCTGGTGCTGTGTGTCTCTCTGCTCTGATACACTGCTGCAATGCAGGGAGGGCTGCTGCTGCTGCTGCCATTCACCGGGAAAATGCTCGTATTCTACCCTGAAAACTACCGGTGTGAATAAACACGGGATTTAGATGTTTGGACAAACATGTCAGATGGTTTTATTCTCCTCCCCTTCTTGCAGTCACGGTGAAGGGCGACCATTTTGTTAAGTAGGAGCCGAACGGAGATTTGACAAATGAGCGGCTCGCAGGAATGCAGCAAGGGCCTTGTAAACACCAAGAGACAAAGAAAAGGCTGGAAAATGTAACCGGAGTCGTGGTAAATTGCAGGTCTAGGGAATACTCCTTATGTGCTGTCATTTAGCTGCTCAAGACTGACTTGCACTCAGCCGGCTGCCGAAATGAGCTCATGTACCCACTAAAAATAATTTCAATTGCTCAGTGATTTTGTAATAGGGTCAAGGATGCACATTGTCCGGTCTGGATCCATTAAAAAATGTGCACATACAATAACTGTTTTTAATGCATTCATTAGTTTTTTTGGGGGGTGGGGGAGAAGGGGTTCAAAAATGAAATCTTGATATCATAATGAAAAAAAAATGGAAGGAAAAAGCCTCATTAAAATAATTAATAGTTAAAAATAATTCATTAGTAATAAAAAAATAATAATTAAATTCTTCAAAAAGCCTTTATTAAATATATGTATTTTTTAACCTTTAAAAAAATATTACTACTTTTTTCACAATGATGATTAAAATGTATACGCAATTTTATTCAAGGTGGTTACACGTGACATTTTTTGGAGTAAACAAATGAATAATTTAATATTTTGGAAATACATTTTTTATCATGGTAACTTTGATTTGTCTACAACTAATAATAATGATTTGAAATTATTACCTATAATTCTAATTATTTGTTTTCTTATATCTCCCTGTTGTACTTAATCCTCTGCTCTTTTTTTAAACAACCAAACTGAACCATCCCCCTCAAATCTCAGCAGTTAAATAATAAATCACATTTCTAGAAGTATAATCTCAAACAGATATCATGAACCCACAAGTGCCTGATACTGCCAGTCAGACAGGTGAAGCCGATAAACAATCAGGTTTAATTACTTGCGTTAACTGTCAAACGCGCAGGTTATTTTGCTGACAATAACTGCTATAGCAAGTTAAGAACAAGAACAACAAAAAGTGCCTCAGTTTGACATTACGGTTGTGGAAAAACACCACTAGTCCACTACTTTGACCTTCTGATCAGACCCCTGCTGTAGTAAATACAGTATCCAATGACTTGCCATCCAAGATAAATATTTGAAATACTGGCAACAAATGTAACATCAAGTATGCCACATTAAGAAAAAATGCTTGCATTCACAGATACAAAAA
Organism: Onychostoma macrolepis; assembly: GCF_012432095.1. NCBI lineage: Eukaryota > Metazoa > Chordata > Actinopteri > Cypriniformes > Cyprinidae > Onychostoma > Onychostoma macrolepis. The sequence goes on along the minus strand of NC_081165.1, from coordinate 21,256,693 downwards.
CAGTCTTTGTGGTTGCACAGTCGAAAGCGGAAGTCTGTCTGAAATGGCTGCCAGCTCATACCACAACTAAGTTTTGATAAAATGCCTGGCCTGTACAGTCTTTACAACCTGAGTCAACAGACAGAAGCCTGTAGCTATTTAACCAAGAAAGGCAAACACAAGACTAATTCACCATCCATATGCATCTGTTTATAGAAAATAAAGTCTCTTCTATTTCAAATCCAGTAACTCTTTCAGCAGAAGCATTCTGCTATGTGCTTTTGCAAATTAGGCCTATATCCTGAGCAAAATGGACATTCAGCATTATGTCAGCCATTGAAAAGTGTTCCCTTAACTTGCAACCTGAGCCAAAACTGCTGCTCGATCTTTCTGCCAGTCTACATGTGCGCTTCCTCTTACAGTCTGTACTGTCTGCTCCTCAGGGCCTTCCATTTTGAGAGGTCTGGCCTGTGACACAACCTGACACGACTGTGCTCCTCTCCTGCTTTAGAGAAACATTACTAGGAGAAAGACCAGGAGAGGCCATTTTGGTCACAGTGTTAGCACAGGTCAGCCATGCGAGCCTGGAGACTAAAACACAGTGTGAGTGTGATTTCTGAGTTGCCTCTGCCTGCCAGGATCCAGCTCTTTGGTGTTGGGACAGGTTTTTGTGCCCTGTCTCTCAGAAAATCCTGTAATTCTGCATGACACAATTCAACCATTAGCATGAACAGGTAGTGTAGAAAGCATATAAGCAATGAAAAATCTCTTACCTCTGTGGATGCATGGCTTAAAACAGTGGGTAATGTCAATGCTTATTAAAACATGGAGGACAGCCCTCCCTCTCTCTCTCTCTACACACAGCAGTCTCTGCTCTCCAAGCCAGCCAAGCCAACATTCTGATAACAGCTATGAAAGCACTTCTGTGATTGGCCGCTTTGTACAGCCAGGATGAAAGGCAGCCGCTGATTGGCTGACGGGTTTCCTGAGTAAATGTCTTTTGTTCAGTACAGACAGGCTGTGGCAGGATTGTGAACTGAAAAAGGAGCTAGGCCTTGATGTGTACAGCTAAAACTGAGCTAAATTACTTACATTCAACCTCTTGTTAAAGGTGCTTTACGTTATATTAAAACAAATAATTACTGAAGTAGTAAAAAGGTGTCACTATACACAGGCCTTGAGTGCTAAAATTAAACTCTCTACTGAGAGGAAACTCAAACTTGAATGATAAATATTAAGTTCATCTATGTTTTTCAGCCTTAATACATGTATTTGGATACATATACAAATTTGCTAATCATTCATTACTTCATTTCCTCTGAATCATTCACTAATTCTTACCACATCATTGATTCAACAAAATCATTTCTTCATAACAGCTTGGGTTGGTTATCTAGTTGTTTCTTCAAGTACATTAGTGTTAAGAGTGATTTCTACTTGAACAGTAAAGAGAGAGCCTTAAAGGGACAGTTCCCCCAAAAATGAAAATTCTGTCATCTTTTTATCACTCTCAAGTTGTTCCAAACCTGTATGAGTTTCTTTCTTTTGTGGAACATAAAAGACAATATTTTGGCAACTAATACCCAATGATTTCCATAGTGTGGGAAAAATACAAGTCAATTGGAGCCAGCAACGCTTTGAGATATCAGACTCAGATTTTTCATCTTCAGATTATAAATCCATTCTGTCAGAGGAGGATATCAAACGTGTTTGATATTTTGAGCCTGTTTTTGAAAAAATATTGTTTTCATTTGTCACGTATCTCCTAACAATACATGTTTCTGTGTAAATTGTGTTCTGATTCTCTGAATGACTGAACAGTCTGGTAGTGTGTGATCCTCAGTCCTTTAGTGTATGATGTCCACTACATTTGGGTAAATGTATGACACCTAGTCTTTTAAAAGCTGTTCAGATTTGAAAAGTCGTGTAGTGTATTCAATCCTTAATTTATACTCAAAATGCCATTACCATATGTTTCCAACAGATCTGAGGGGGTGGGGCTTGGGCACAGCTTATCTAAAACCCACTCTAGTTAGACAGGTTCTGAAGCACCTTGCAGTGAGTCAGCTGCCAAAACACACCCCACGCTTGTTGTCTCCTTACAAAACCAGACTTTGTGTTTTAAAATTAACCAACAACATGTGCACATTTAATCAAGGGAAATTCCTAGTTTTACAATGAGTATGCAAACATGACTATATGCTCCATATTACACATTTTGATTTTTACATTTTCTCGCCCATGCAAATCTCAATACCAGGTTGCCAGGTTTTTGTGGGTTGTTGCTATGGTGTGTTCTGGGTGGTTCCTTACTAGCCCAATTCCTTAGACAAAACTGTAAGAAAATTAGGGGGTCAGGTTCACCCCAATATTAGCAGTAAATCAACACGAGCTGTTCAATGACCAATTCTTAAAGGGACAGTTCAAAAAAAAAAAAGAAGAAGAAGAAGAAGAAGAAAATTCTGTCATCGTTTACTCACACTCACGTCATTCCAAACCTCTTTCTGTCTTCAGTGGAACACAAAAGAAGATATTGATAAATGGCTCTAACCAAATCAAAAGCCCTTGTAATTATATTATTCAAAGCCATTAAATAGAACGCATGACATAGTCCTTCGTCAACTAAAAACATACAACGAGGTCAATACCGTTCAGAGACCTGGTAGGTCATGTCACAGTGTGTCCACTAGAGGAGGCTATTCAGCTTTCTGCTCCTAGTGTTGTCATCTATGCTCAGGACAGCTGTCTGAGACTCCCTGCTGCATTAATAAATCAAAACACATACTGACACAGACACACACTCACACAGCATGCAAGATCTCAAGCCAAAGAAATATTGATGATCTGGATAGTTTTTCCATAGACACACTGATTTCATTCAGCTCCATATCTACAGTATCTTAAAATATTTGCATGAGTCACAGGTTTAAAATGCAGGTTAGTTATAAAAACTGTATATATAAATATATTGTATGTATTTTTTATATATATATATATATATATATTTACAGCCTGGAAAATCTCTAGAGATATATAGAGGTAATATATATATATATATATATATATATATATAGCATATCGTTTCTCTCTTTTATTAAACACTCAGTTGCCTTAAAGGGATAATTCACACAAAAATGAAATATCTGTCATCATTTACTCACTCTCATGTCGTTCTAAACCTGTATGACTTTCTTTTTTTCGGCAGAACACAAAAGAAGATATTTTGAAGAATTTTGCTTCAGTACTCACTGACTTCTATTGTATGGGCAAAAAAACAACAACAACAACAACAATGAGCCATTTTTCAAAATGTCTTTTTCTAGATTTCACAGAATAAAAAACGTACACCGGTTTGGAGCAATGTGCCGGTGAGTAAATGATGACAGAATGTTTATTTTCAGGTGAACAATCTCTTTAAAGAGCTTCAAGCATAGTGATACAATTTCCTAACCTTGAATTAAACAGATGTAATTATTGTGCTTTTTTACTCACTCTTCATTCATACATTCCTGAAGAGGTGATTTAACCTAGTAAAACTTTAAAGCACTTCATCTGGAGAGGGGATGGGCGAACGAGAGGTTCATGACTGCATGTTTGCAGGTAGAGAATCTATAGATCTAGATGATTGGGGGCTATCTCCTGTCCTTTAAAACTGCTATCTCCTGTCCTTTCAAAGGAGACAGACAGAGTGAGGGGGTTGGGGGGTAAACCATCTCACACTCTCGGAAGGGGGAAGTCAGATTGTGCTGTGAATTGGGGGAGGGAACAACAACAGGTCTATGGGCCTCTTTCTGGGTTTCTGAAGAATGCTATTAGGGTACTCTCAGTTTTGTGGTCAAATATGCTCATAACTGAAATGTTTTATCTCATATAGCATGTTATTATGCTTCAAAAATTAAGATTTAAAAAGTATAACTCTGCTTCAACTTTGCACATGCATACAAGTCCACAAATTAAATTTGAAAATATAATTCTATAGCTGTATGAGTTTTTCCTCAGTGATTATTATAACTAAATTGCGTAATGCTTCAGGTTCACATCTACATTTTTTGGCCAGATGAGACCAAGGGTTGTATAGCAGTGAACTGTCATGACAGGAAACAGCAAGCATTGAGCTAATTACTACTCTCTCTCTCAGTCTGTCTCTCTCTCTCTCTCTCTCTCTGTTCTCCCCTCCCCCTCCCTCCCACTGTTCCTACCTCCCCTCTCTTTTTCCTTCCCTCCCTCCCTCTTTAGCGCTGTCTCCTTCTCCAACAGTTGAAATTCTACACTGGTATGCCTCAGAGATCACCATGGAGACGAGTTCATTGCTATCTTCCAGGTCTGGTCTTCAGAGGGCAGAACACTTACAGCCTCTGCAGACCACAAGAATACGAGTGTGTCCTAAAATACCCTTTTGACCATTTATTTCTCTTTTCATGAAGATCTAAATATATAAATATGCATGACAAAATGTGAGCCTATTATGTATATCAGTCATAGAAACACATGCCTTTGATAATTTACAGTAATGCTATGCTATCAAAGTTTGCTGTGTCATATATATTGCGCATTACAGCCTTTATTTTGTAGGCTTTCCTCTTGCACATGCAGCAGTTTCGAAAATATTGATTGTTTATTATTTTAAATTTTATTTATTATTGTTTACTATTTACAGACTTAAAATGATTTTCATGGGCGTTTTTTTTTTTACCTTTACAAGAACATACTTCTTTCTAACCATACAAAAACACATGGTATGTCATGCATTTGCCTAACAAGTTTCATCAATGTAAACAATAGCTTACCTCAATGCATATTAAAATCAATGAATAATATAATGTCTTAGTAATGACAGATAAAATTATAGATGTTTGCCTCCCTATTTGCTTCAAAAATATAGCCTATATTTTCCAACACAAATATCCACAGTATTTCTATCACTTTTGGTTGCAAACTAATTCACATTATGCAATATTGTGCATACTGAAAAGCATTCTGCAACTTATTAGTATAACTTCAAGTAGCGTAACTGTTCAAGTGCTTGCACATGGTGTATATTGTGTAATGTAAACTTTGTGTGTGTATTATATGTAAATCTCGACTGTGCAGTGTGTTCTTGTACATTGACTTATACTGTGGCTGCAATGTTAGTGGACCACATGAGACTTATGCACATGTTGTAGTACCAATAAAGTGATTTGATTTTGCAGATTATGAATAAAAAGGTGTGTTACAAAATAAATAATTCGATCTCTCGCGAAGACAGCGAATTCGTCACACTCAATTTATGTAAATAAAGGCGTACGTCAGCCTACTCATTAGGGATACGTGGCTGTTATCTCTATGTGGCCCTTGGATGAGCTAAAAATAAATGCACTATATTTTTTTTACGATATTGCTACTACTGCCCATCTCCTACTGGATGTCTATTTTTCGATCTGCGGGGGTTCATGTACTTGTAGTTTCTTTCCTCTCTAGCTCTGTGTAGAATGCACGGATCGGCTGCATGGCGAAACTACATTACCCAGAATTCCCCGCGCGCGTGGTTCGGGCAGGCTTCTTTAAGCTTTGGGAGTGTTTCCCATTTAAACAAACATAGCTAATGCTGAAGATGGCGGATGCGTAGAAGTGGCTTAAAGAAACTGGAGTGTTTCACTGGATACATTTACACCGGTAAGTGAACCGAATCACTTCGTCGCGTTCGTAAATGGATACATTTAAGCAATTGTTGTGTTCGTGAAGCAATGTTACGCGATGCCGGTTGTTCAGAAGTACATTCTTGTCCACGGTGGGGATCTTACCACCTAGTTATTCTGCCTTTGAGACAATAATCGTAGTAACACAGTGTTGCCAGAGACAACATTCTCCAGCATGTTTGTTTACTTTTCATAACAAGATCCGTTTTTGAATTTTATTTCTTTAATTCTTATACGATCTTATTAACATTCTGCCATTAAGCAGACGCAGTTTTCCCAAGTTAATGAACATTTTGTAAAGGTTTGAATCCAGTCTGAATCTTTTGAGATACACAACAACCCTAAATGATTAAGTTATTTTTGTAATTGCTGCACTATTTCCGTTGCTGGTTTATATAATAATGAGATTAATACAATATGGAATTTTTGTTTGTTTTAATTCTTTGATCAGCAGCAAGTTTGTTTACCAGTTTTTGGGTCACCTGATAGTTTACATGGTCTAAAGTTAGTTTGCTTAAGCATAACACAATCTTAACCCATTATGTGTCACTATCATAAATGCTTATTTTTATTAATTCTTCCAACTTTTTCATTCTGACCTTTTAATGAACAACTTGCTGACCTCAAACGATCTGTTGTGTGATGTTTTATTATGCGGATGTTTTGTAACTTTTGCTCTCAGTTCAATATGATGAAGTTCAAATGACCCAAACAACAAGATAGTTTCCTGGTTAATGACAAAGAGGGTGGAGATTAAATGATCATAAGTCAGACATGAACAAATTAAAGCTGGACAAATTTTTTCAGTGTTTTATGCTTTTGCTTTGCTACCTACCAAACTGTAGTGTATTAATTGGAGAAAACAGTCCAAATCAGTGTTTGACCACTTTAATGATGCACAAGTCGGGAGGATATGTCCCTGTAATATCTTTTAGATTTTTAACATTTTTTTTGTCATATTGCATATTTGTCACGATAAACTGATGTAGGTCATACCGACTGTATTAGATGCTGTAATTATGGCTGTGTCTCAAACCCCAGTGAACTCTCTACCCAGACAGTGTTGTTGGACCTGACAGGCGTCTTTTAAACGTGCACATTATGAATGCAGGAACTTGAACGATTCTTATCGGAGACACTATTTTTAACACTCGCATTGCAATGTTAATTGCAATGATTTAGCCTGAGGTATTCGGTGCACTGCAGCACTGCTGGAAAGTTTGAGGAAGTTCCTCTGAATTCACAGCGATTCGTGTTATGTAGTCATCCAAATGCAGCAGTTTCTGAGCTAGGAGAGTTTGACCACATCCCACTGATTTGAAAATATTCACTGCCCATTTATAGAAAGATCACAGAACCACGTTTGTAGGACCAGCATTTCCCCAAAATCCACATGCACTCATGCTGACATATATAGACATTTACATTTATGCATTTGGCAGACGCTTTTATCCAAAGCGACTTACATTGCATTCAAGTTACAGTTTTTACATTTTATCAGCTCTTGCTTTCCCTGGGAATCGAACCCATGATCTTGGCGTTGCTAGCGCCATGCTCTACTATTTGAGCTACAGGAAAGCATTGAATATATATTTTCCTTGTTATTTGGACACTGAAGGTACAGGTAGATAACATGCTTGCACTCTGATTGTTTAATAACATATTTTTAGAACCATGACCGATTTGCTTTTATTGCCTCCACAGTGCAGTATGAATCTTCCTAATAATTATGTTATTAAATTTCAAAGCTGCAGCCTCTTTAGCCTGTAGTGCACTTATTCGGTGTATAAAAATAGTTTAATAAAAGCGTGCACTTTTAAAGCATTTCTGTAGCTGAACGCATTAGAACAGAACATGCTTCATGCACAGCGGTGTATGTTGGTGCTCACACGCTACGAGACCCACAAATGCCCTGACTGCGTGTGGGAAAAGACCCTCTGAACTCTTCTTCACACTGGTCGCAGGCTGAGCCCCCCTTCCCCCTTTATCTGTTCCTTTCTCCCCAGCTCCCTCTCTCTCACACGCCGAGCGTCAGGCTGCATTAACTATGAATCAATCTTGTGTTGAACGCTTTGACTGCAGATGGGGTTAAGAATTAAAGGATGCATAGATTCTCTGTCCTCGTCCATTTGTTAGCTCGGGTTCTATAACTCATTAACTCGGACGCTCTCAAGGGAAGAAAAAAAATGCTTGTGCGAAAGATTTCCCATGATTTTTGAACTACCATCTGAGTTTTGATTTGAACATTTAAACATCTTATGTTTTGTCTTGTTTTAGTGTCCATTGTTGTGGTTAAAGGAATAATTAATCCAAAAAATATGAAAACTGTCATTATTATTATATTGTCATTAACATTTTTAGCAACATCCCGACTGCTCTTTTTAATAGAATGAGGCTAAATCAAGACAACTGGTGGCAAAAGCACCATGAAGTGTCATAAAACCTAAAAAGTGTTGACCGTTTGATTTGTGAAGCATTGTGTAATGAACAGACCAAAATTGAAGTTATTATTCGCTGATAATCTTGCCATCTAGTGGCCGTTAACTGATGCGTCCTGAGTCAATGACAATGTTATTTTAGTATCATTTATATAATAATAATAATATAGTATTTATTAATATTTTGACCTTTTTGTATTTTAGTTTTAGTACTATGTGCTTTTGTCAGTTTAATAGTTTTATTTTGAATTAACTTTAACAATACCAGTCAGTGATTTGAACTCGTGACTTTCCATTTTTGTGAACTGGATGAGCCGTTTCAGTGAAATGATCCGACTCAAAAGGACGATTCATTCACGTGTTTGAGAGATGACTTTAGTCTTGCTCTGTTTATCACGCAAAACTATCATGTGACTTCAGAAGACATGCACAAAGTCTTATGACCCACTTTTATGATACTTTTTATGATTTTATTGATTTACTTTCATAAAATTTGGAGCTTGACCGTCCCAGTCCCCATTTACTTCCATTATTTTGAAAAGAGTGATTAGGATATTTATCCAGAATTTACATATGGCGTTCCATGCAAGACAGAAATAATGTTAAATAAAGTTGTTTTAACTTTTGTAATAGAAAAATATTCCTTAATATCTTGTCTATTATAAATGTTCCATTTTGCATATTTCACGTTTCCTCTTGGATTGCAGGAGGTTGTGACTAGCGAGACAGCAGAATGACTAATGTGCATCACCTTTCTGACACTTATCTGATCGTCCCCACTCATTTTGCATTTGTCAGTCCACAATAGTTGAAGAAGTTGAAACACTGATGTTCTCTGAGAGCGAAAGAAGGAAAACAGTGTGGTTGTGGGTGATGGTTATTTTCAGGGCAGGGAAAATGGTCCAGTTATATCATGTATCTGTGTTTGTTTCAAATGTAAGATTAATGGTGGGGGGGGTGTATAGTGTTGCTCCGAGGTGCTTGTGTTGGTGGCAGTGAGTTGAAACAAAAGCTTGATTGTTGCACTAATTGAAATGTGATACCTGCTACTTGTGATGGCTTTTTGCTTGGAGTAGTTAAAGGTGTTGGTGCAGGTGGGTATTTTAGCCCTGTTAACTTTTAATACGTTTGGTGAGGTTGACTCGCATCTCAGTGACTCGTGTGCAAAATGAATTGAAAAACGAACCGTTTGGAGCTTACAGGATATTAAAGATTTATTGCACCATTCAGATCTTCAACGAAAACATTTTCAAACATAAATATTTCTGATTTGGAGCTTGTGCCATGATTTATAACACTAATTTGTAGATCCTTGTAACTTTCCATTCTGCTAACCAGAGAAAAAAGTAAAGTTAGTCTTTCTCAGTGAAGTCCAGAGTGAGTAATAAATTGAATTCCTTTCACTCGTCCACTTTTGTACACCTTCAGCGCTTCGAAGGAATTCCAGGCTGTTCATCATGGAATAAACTTCCAGTTTTTCTTTCTGTTTACCCGGTTCATAAACAGAAACTTTCTCCCTTCATTTTTAGACACCCAATCAAGAGCTCAACTGTGAAGGTTTGTCTTTCGCAAGTCAAAAATTCTGTGCGAATCATTTGGAAACTTATGAGTCATAATTAAGAGTCTCTGCATGGCATCTGTGTGCGAGCGTCGCTGCTACGTTTTACAGCTCCCTTCAGTGTCCTATAGCACAAGTCGAATTTAAGAGGAATGTGTAAGTTGCATCCAGCTGTGGCTGCTTGTGTAAAGCTGTGTTGCCATGACGACACTCCTGCACGACTGGCTCAAGGTCGTTCGGGCGGTGACGACGAGCTGGATGTGCCTTGCGATGGCGTGTGCACGATATGCACACATACGCGGAAGGAAGCTCTCTGCAGTGCTGTGGGTGTCTGAAAGTGAAAGTTGGAAATACATGCAAACACTTTCTGTGCATGAAGACTTTCACTTGAGACTGTGAAAGGGCTCATGGAGGAAAATATCGTGTTTGGTTTTTCATTTTCTCAATGCTGTCGTACTTAATTTGTTGCATTTTCCAGCCCAGTACACATTTCTCCACGATCCGGAGTTGTTTTCCTTTTAAAAATGGAGAGAAAGAGGGGGGAAAATGGCTAACGAGGTTTAAAGAGTGAAAAGTGCACACTCCTGGTTTTTTTCCCTCTCTCTTTTTTGGCTTTCTCACCCTCTACTGAAGAATGCTCGTAAAACGGGTTCACCTGAATAAGCCCATGGGAGGGTAAGGCCCTGGTCTGGTCTTGTTACCATTGTAAAAAGTTAGTAAGACTCTGTGTGTGTTTGTGTTGTGTTTAGGGCCCTGTTGTATAATAGTAGAGAAAAGTTTTAAGTCACGAGGTAAATGTTACCAGATGCGTTCTCCAGCAGTCGAGCCTAGAGGAAGAACGGGGGGAGAGAGAGAGAGAGAAGTAGATGGAAAGAGAAAAAGTCAACTTTGGATGAACTTCTCAACTGCTTAGCGGCCACCTTGTTTTCATTTTGCCAGCATCCCCACCCCCCAATTTGACGAAAGGTTTGTGGAGAGTTACTCAGAATTCCACACTTACAAAACCCCACTGTAGTGTTGGAAAACGTTTACAACTGAACTGCATTACTGTCGAATATTTACTCTACAATTAAAGGATTAGTTCACTGAAAAATGAATGTGCTGTCATTGTTTATTCACCCTCATGTTGTTCCAAACCTGTGTGACTTATTTTATCTGTTCAACACAAAAGAAGATATTTTGAAGAACATCTAAGGCAGCGGTTCTTAAAGGGCTAGTTCACACGAAAACGAAGATTCTGTCATTAATTACTCATCCTCATGTCGTTCCAAACCCGCAAGACCAAGATATTTTTTATGAAATCCGAGAGCTTTCTGACCCTCCATAGACAACAAGGGTACTACCACAGTCAAGGCACAGAAACACAGAAAGGACATTGTTAAAATAGTCCATGTGATATCAGTGATTCAACTGTAATTTTACGAAGCCATAGCCGCGGGAACATATTTTATCTGAGGGGGTGCTGGGGGGCGAGGCTTGATGTGGCAGGGCGGGGCCACGGTGGGGGATTTTTGGCAAAATCCTATAAACAGCCCAAACTCTTATAGATTAACATACAAATGAAGATGTAGCCTATATGCGAACCAATAACCTATATATATCTGTGCTTTTGTGATTTTAGTTCAAGAATTTTTTTCTTTAATATTTCTATTATTTAAGGGGATTTTATTAAATATTAACATCGCTGATACGCAAAAGTTTTGGTCAATGCACTTTATCGAATTCTCTCATCAGAAACATCAGATTGCAGATGTAGCCTACCTACGTGCGATGTAAGAGATTAATTCATCAAACACTGCAGACAACATCACTGATTATAGCTTATAGTTTTTTTTAGAGTGCTTACACTCACGCTTCAGTAATATTCTTTGATAATGTAAATGTTCTTTGTTCGCTGTATTTGTTCGTTGTTTGAATAATAGTGGACAATGCGCGTTATAATTAAACTTAATGTCTTTTTATTAAACGTGATCAGGTTAAATTCAAATTCAGTCTTATTAAAATATTTTGTCATAATATGGATAGCCTACTTGCCTAAAACATTATGATGTGCGTAGTTAATAGATTACATTAGGCTACAGATTAGACTACAGTGGTTTGAGCGCGTTTGACCAGAGACTAGAACGCAATTAAAGAGCAGTGCTTATTGACGGTGGCCGTCTTGAGAAGCGAAAGCTTCGGAAAACAGCTCATAAAAAGGATGAGGACGTGAATGGTTTTTACAAGTCGGAATGTAAAATTACGGTAACATCGCGTGAACATTCACGTGAAATTCTGTCAGTGTGAGGGGGAGATGTAGAGACGCGCGCTGCAAGGCGTGCAAGAAAAATACAACCACACTAGGCTATATATTTCTGGTCAGTTTAATAAATATAATCACAAAAATTAAGTATCTTGAGGATGATCAAGGGGCAAAAGGAAAATCTCAGACCCGGCCCTGCGGTGGGGGGTGCTGCAGCACCCCTAGTTCCCGCGGCCATGTACGAAGCTACTTTATGTGCGCAAAGAAAACGGAACCACTGATGTCACATGGACTGTTTTACCGATGTCCTTACATCAGGTAGTACCCTGGATTTCTTACAGGTTTGGAATGACATGAGGGTGAGTAATTATTGTCAGAATTTTCATTTTTGTTTGAACTATCCCATTAATCCTGGTCTCAGTTGCAACTCAGTTGCAGTCACATTTTGTATGTTTTTTTGTTGTTGTTTTTTTTTAATCGCTTCAGAAGTTTGATTGATTGTTTATTTATTTGATAGGGACTATGCATGTTAATGAACATTTGTAGTAATACAGAATGTAAACAGGCCGGATTATAGCAACATTGTTAATTTACATCCACCATCCCTAGGCAGGTACACACAAAAACACAAACTCAAATACACATACAACAGTACATAAAAACTAATCCCAACACATTTTAAAGTTTCTAAGTAAAATGTTTACACAACTGATTAGTCATAAGACAGTTTTTTAAAATGATCTTTAAAGGTATGATAATTAGAACATTATCTTATTGACTGCGGTAGGCTATTCCAATATTTACTCCCTACAGATACTTTACAGATAAAACTTTCTGTCCAAAAGATGTTCGCCTATACGGCACCTCACAGTCCCCTCTAATAATAGACCTAGTACCAATACTACAATCTATCCTCTGTTTTAAAATATTACAGTAATGAAACTGTAATTTTATCTAACACTTTTTTCGCCGCCTTATACAATGATTCTATTGTCTTTAGAGTTGTCACTTATAAATGACCAACCATTAAAACAATACTCAATATGAGAAAAGATCATTGAGTATAAATTAGGGCTGTCAATCGATTAAAACTTTTAATCGCATGATTATCATGAGTTAACTCGTGATTAATCGCAACTTAATCGCACATTTTTATTTATTCTAAATGTACCTTAAATTAATACTCTAATCAACATGGGCATGGACAAATATGGATGCTTTATGCAAATGTATGTTTTTTTTATTATTATTGAAAACATAGTCAACATAGAGCATGAAGCGTATACTTTTTTTTTTGCACTGAGCAATTTACTTACACAAACATGTTTACATTTTTGCAAGACAGGGCAGCTCACTTCTTCTGAAAATGCAAAATGTACATTTATTATTTATTATTAGATTAGTTTTCCTCTCTGTGCCCATACTGTATTTTGATGCAGCTAAATTCTCAATAAAACTATTTTCATTGGTATATTTTATTGTTTCTGTTGTCAGACAACGTAATGAATATGAAATAGTGACTGAAACTCGACCCATTAAGGCTAGACTACATAACCAGCTCTCCTTTCCAAGATGTTAATCTGCACAAAAATCCTGATAATCAAGCCGTCATCTGATAAAATCAAATACACATAAAATAACGACAATAGCTGTGCTGTGATTTCGGCTATACTTGTATATTAAGTTAGAGAAGCAACATAATATCTGTGTTTAACTGAAAGTGCTGCTCCTCTTTGCCGCTCGCTGAACAATGCAGACGCACAGAGAGAGAAAGGTGTGTGAGCGCGTTGGGACAGCAAGACCTCGCGCTCGCGCGGCAGTACCAGCCAGTCTCAGAAACTAAATAAGGTTTTGGCAAACCCTAAAGAGCTAGGCAATATCGCGTTCCTAATCGAAGACGAATCACCTTCGATTATGAATGCGGTTTAGCGTAGCTTGTCAGTAAACTACGGCTCTGTGTATTAACTGACGCTCCATCTGAAAACAGGTGATGATGATTTACTGCTAATCACGAAACCGGCTGACGAGATGCGCATGATAATCGAATTTGATTAATTGCACAGCCCTAGCTGGAGGTGTTAACAGTTGTGTAGAGTGATGGTCAGAATGGGTGTGGGGGGTTTCAAATCTACAATAAAACTCATTCAGGTCTTCAGCAAGTTGTTGATTCACCTCAGTGCTGGGGGATGGTGTCCTGTACTTGGTGATGGCTTTCAGGCTTTTCCACACTGAAGCGTAGTCATTGGAAGTGAACTGATCTTCTAGCTTTTTAGCGTAGGTGCTTTTAGCCACTCTAATCTTCTTATTCAGTGTGTTCCTGGCCTGATTGTACAAGACTCTGTCCCCATTTCTGTAGGCGTCCTCTTTGCCCTGACAAAGGTGTCTGAGTTTTGCTGTAAACTATGGCTTATGATTGTTGAATATTACATAAGTCCTGGTGGGAATGCATATATCCTCGCAGTAACTGATATATGAAGTTACAGTCTCTGTGAGCTCGTCCAGATTGGTGGCAGCAGCTTCAAAAACACTCCAATCAGTGCAGTCGAAACAGACGTGTAAAACCTGCTCTGTCTTGTTGGTCCATCTCTTTACAGTCTTTACCACAGGTTTAGCAGATTTAAGTTTTTGCCTGTAGGTTGGTATAAGATGAACCAGGCAGTGATCAGAGAGCCCCAAAGCTGCACGTGGAACAGAGTGATATGCATTCTTTATTGTGGTGTAACAGTGATCCAATATATTACTTTCTCTGGTGGGACATGTAACATGCTGACTGTATTTTGGCAGTTCACGTGAGAGATTTGCTTGATTAAAGTCCCCAAGAATGATTAAAACAGAGTCTGGGTGTTGTTGTTCTGTGTCTGTGAGCAGATCTGCCAGTTTCTGTAAAGCTGAGCTCACGTGCGCTTGCGGAGGAGTGTAAATACTCACGAGAATGAACGAGCAAAACTCCTGCGGCAAATAGAAAGGCTTACAGTTAATGAAGAGAGCTTCTAGATCTGAACAGCACATCTTCTTTAACACTGTTATATCTGTACACCACCTCTCATTGATGTAGAAGCATGTCCCGCCGCCATGCGATTTTTATTTTTTTTTATTATTATTTTTTTTTTTCCCCGTTGATTCTGCGTCGCGATCTGCTCTGATCAGCTGAAAGCCCGGCAGATGAAGCGCGCTGTCAGGAATGGTCGTTCAACCAGGTTTCCATGAAACACAGAGCAGCAGGGTTATAGAAATCCTTATTTATCCGGGGGAGCAGAAGGAGTTCGTCCGTTTTGTTGAGTAGAGAGCAGAGATTCGCCAGATGGATGCTAGGCAACGGCGTTCTAAATCTGCGCTGTTTGAGCTTCACGAGCGCGCCGGCTCGCTTCCCCCTGAAACGTCTGAACAGCTCCGCCGACTACCATGTCCAGCAAAATATCCGAATAATCGAAAACTGGTTGGAGATTTTGTGGTGTGTTCTGCCGAATGTTCAGCAGTTCTTCTCTGGTAAAACTGATCGTGTTTGAGAAACGAAAAACTAACAAAAACACTAAAACAACTGGATAGCGAAGTATATCGTGAGCGGCGCCATCTTGAGTAATCGAAACATTATCATTCGTTCTTGCTTGTCTTGTGATGGATTACAATGTGTCAGTTCTGGAATTCTTCAGAATTAGTAGCCGACAATGACTGTCTGTCTTCTGTGGAATACTTTTTTTTTTGGTTTCCAAATACAATGAAAGTTAGTTGAGGCCAGTGTTATTTGACTTTTTGTGTTCCACAGAGTAAGTAAATAATAGCAAATCTTTCATTTTTGGGTAAACTATCCCTTTAAAATAGCTAAATATGGGCAAATTTATCTGTCTGTTACTATTAAAAACGTCTTATTTTATACTCCATTGAAGAAAGTATGTAAAGAACTTTAATTTCTGGGTGAACGATGCCTATAACTCTGCATTACTCCAGGTGAGAGTTTTGTTTCAGTGCAGTTGTGGGTCATGGGGCCAAATTTAGTTTCATGCATAAGTTCAGTCTTTCAGTATTGCTGTTGACATTTGAAACTGTTCTTTTCCACTTCTTTCTGCTCTCACTTTCCCCTTTATATCTGAATGCTTAACTCTTCTTGCTTAAAGTAGCCTGTCCTCACCTTTTGACCTTTTGCTCCCAAGGTTGAGCTCTCCTCATTTTTTACTTGCTGATGAGCTGCATGATCAGTAACAGAATACACTACCGTTTAAAACCATTAAATTGACCAAAGTGACCTTAAGACATTTATAAAGTTACAAAAGATTCCTATTTCAAATAAATGCTGTTTCTATTCATCCAAAAAGTATCATAGCTTCCACAAAAATATTAAGCACCACAAATGTTTCAACATTAATAATAATAATAATATGAAATGTTTCCTGAGCAGCAAACTTAGCATATTAGGGGCCATTCACATATCGCGTCTTTTGCGCGCTCAAGTTCGTTATTTCAAATGTAGATGCGCGGTATGCGTGCTCATAATGGAAGCGACGCGCATGCGGTGCGACACGCTCATTTTTTTCCAGGCGCATCCGCGCCGCATCGAGATAAAACCAACTCAACTTTTCAGAATGCCGCAAGCGCACCGCGGGTCATGTGACAAGAACCAACCAATCAGCTTCATCCTTTCCCAACACTGGAAGCTCAGCCAAGATGAAGGAACAGCTGATCATAGCTGTACAGGGATAGCCATTTTTAAATAAATTTAGTAGCAGAGCTACTGCAAGCGATTTTTAGTGCTGGAAATCCATTTATCCTTTGCTGAAACTTCCGCGTCTTCATGGAGAGTGCAGATCATGGTTGCTTAGCAACGGCAGACGCCTCCACGCCCGAACGCTTTGGAAAAAAGCAGAAAGCAGCGCGCCTAGTGTTTTCCACGCGTTTTTAGGCGCGACATGTGAACGGCCCCTTAGAGTGATTTCTGAAGGATCATGTGACACTGAAGACTGGCTGCTACAAATTTAGCTTTGTCATTACAAGATTAAATTACATTTTTAAATATATTAAAACAAAAAACAGCTAATTGAAATTGTAGTAGACCTAAAATTTCACAATATTACGGTTATTGATTTGTTTTTGATCAAATAAATGCAGTCTAGTGCGCATTACAAAAACATTCTTACAACCCCAAACCTCTGAACACTGGTGTATCACAATTTAATCATTTTTGCTGAAAAATGTTACATAATCGGGTCGTAATGATTATTTTTTGATAATGTGGTCAAACAAAAGGTAAGATCTATAATAAATTAGTAGACCATAAATAAGTACACTGGACAAGACATGTTATGGAAGCACCCCTTTTCGTGGACTATAGTTTTGCATGCTGTCTGATTACATTTTTATTTAATTTTTTTATAAGGACAACACACATTAATCAACATTTTTGTAAATGTGCCAATGTTTAGCCAGTTGGCTAATTTATGTCTACCTTCATACCACAAAGCCTATTTGCATCCAAGGTTGATGCACCCCTCTTTTGCACTGTGTATTTCCATAGGCTTCAGCTTATTCTTTTGTTCCTGAGGAGCGTCACCGAGTCCATAATCTCTCTGTCTCAGGCCGATAATCTGATGATGTTGAAGGGACAACGCTGAATAGGATTTTAGCATTGCAGTGATTAAATCAAAGGTAGAATACAAGCTCGGTGAGAAAACGGGTATGCGGTGTCATCGCAGCTTTGCAGCAGAGCAGATGCACCTCATGCACTGGCCTCAACAAAAAAGGTTGCACCAGGTGGGGAAAAGCAACGCTCTGTCCCTTTAATCACATCATTTTTGTTTTAATTAGCCACTGTCGCAGCCGTCGTGTGCTGTCAGGACCGGTCACACACCTGAGACACATGTGTCACTCATCACAGAGCGTGACAGACTGAACGGACGCCACAATCTGCATTCTGTGGTTCGCCAGTGCATATTTGCATTGAATATATTGAAGAGTTCCATGTCAATCCATATTAAGATTCTAGATTTAGATGCTTGTGCCACAGGATGTGGGAGGGTCATATGGCTTTCGTTTTGAAATGCATGTCATTCTACTGGTTAGAGTCCAAGACCGTGTGGTAAAACAGATTACATCCTGGTTTCTCTGCTGTCTGTCTGCCTGTCGCCATGGCTTCACTCATGTTTGTGGCCTGTTGTCAAGGTGACGAGGCCATTCGTGGGCGGAGACAGCTCTCCTCGCTGTGGAAAAGATGATGGGCGTCCTCTTCCCTCTAGGAGGTCCATCTATCCAATGCACTATTAATAGAGCGGCTAGCAATTGCATTGGCCTTTTGTCATTACTAAATTTTAATTAAAATTTAATTATGTATACACACACAATGCCAAAGTCCTACCACTATATATATATCATATGCTGTCATGAGCTGCTTTACCTTTCATCCTTTGTGGTTTGCAAATGACGATACAGAACCCTGATGCCAAGAATGCAGACTGACACAGTTTGGATGATCTATTACGTTAATTTCGCATCTTGACATTTGTCATTTTCTTTGCAAGCACTTCAGTGGGTGGACTAATCCAATCTATTGTCTTTAGTGTGGAGTACAGACTCTAAAGGTGACGACAAATGGCAAACATTTTTACAAGAAGTCTCCCAGCGGAACTTGTTGTGACTGCTGTACAACATTTGATATAACATTTGAAGGGAAGCACCACCGGCTTTTATAAGACATTTGTGTCATTGTCGGCACCAATAGCCTTGTGGGCAGCGCGCTGTTGCACGAGGACCTTTCCTGATCCTGTCCCTATATCTCTCTCTCTCTCTCTCCCACTTCACTTTCTGTCAGTTCTGATCTGGCCTATCATAATAAAGGTGGAAATCCCCAAAAAAAGTTTTTCATCGACAACTTTTGATGCATTGGAAATGCTACACATTTTGCGTTTCATGTTTCTTAGTGTAACTAACTATGGGAGAATTTCCCTAAAAATAAACTTTTTTTTTTTTTTCTTCTGCAGAACACAAATGAAGATATTTTGAAGTATGTTGGGGTCTGAACAACATTGGGCCCCTTTGGCTTTCGTTTTATGGACAAAAAATTTGAAGGAAAAAAAAAACCCATTTATCAAATAGGCCTAATCTCCGTTTTGTTTAATAAGTAACTCAGTCATACAGGTTTGTAACAACATAAGGGTGAATAAATCATGACAGAACTTTTTTTTTTTCAGTGAACTCTCCCTTTAACAGGATTTAGATTTTTCTTTTTCTTTTTAAATAACTCCGATTGATTGAAATGTACCAATATCTGCCTTGTAGAGTGAATTGATCCACAATGATTTATTAGTTCTGTCAGATGCTTAGAAATTGGAAAACGTTAAAAGGCCGATGTGCCTTTTTTGCCTAAGGAAAGTCTCATAATGCTTCCTGACAGTTTGACTCATCACCTGAGCTTGTCTCCAATCAGCATCTGACCAAACAGTGTTCAGGATCAGTGAATCTCTCACTCAGCACCCAGTCAGACACCATCAATAGTGGCGAGAGCACACTGCTGACCCCAGAGCAGGTCAGAGGTTATCTTTAAGAAAAGAACAAGCCAACAAAAGCAACTGGCCTTTAACCCTGCTCATTCTGATCTGTAGAGCGCCGAAAGCTAGCTGCCGCTTTGCTTTAACAGTTCTAGATGTAGAATACGCTGTTACAGGAAGTTTCTAGGTTTATTTATAGGTTTGGGTTTTTTTGGTGTAATTCAGGTAAGGAAGGTCACAGCATAACTGTGGTCTTTGCACTATGTATGAGAATTTGACTTGGTTGACATTTGATGGCTGTGTAAAAGACTTGTGTTTTCCATCACGCACCTCTCTTTTTGAGAGCGACACATTTAATTAGCGTTTTCCTTCTCTTTTGACATTGTAAATGAAAAAAGGTGATGTCCCGATCAAACGTTTCGTGTAGCTCTTACTGTTTGACTGGTTCCAGACCTTCCATTGTTTGAAGCTCAATTCGTTTTCATGAAATAACCGTGACTTGCCAGTCAGCCGATGGTTTTCTGCCAAGGTGACTAAGAGTGTAACCTTGAAACATTCAGAGTAGCCTTTTGAACGACTGGGCTTCATCGAACGTATTGGCAGTTCAAACTCGATTAGTTGATTTTTATCTGCAATATTGGATGCACTTTGAAGCGTTCCCCAGCCCTCGGTCTTTCTCTCGTACTCCCTGGGTGCTCGGCCTGCTCGACCTCTCTGTTGTCTCAGCGCTCATAAGTCATTTAAACACGCTTTTAATAGTGTTAGCCTACGTTGAGCTGGCGTTTAGCCCGTGTTGGGGCAGCATGTGGTGAGGGAGAGGAAAGAGAACCTGGAGAACAGAAGGGGTCATAGGCTGAGGTCAGCATGGGGCACTTAGCTCCCTTTACTATGAAAACTGCATAATTTGATTTGTGAATTAAGATGATGGAGGAGTAAAAAGCGTTGGGTTTGTCGTCCGAGAACCAGCTGTTTATGAGAGAGAAAGACACAGACAAGGCCAGTCCTGATTTGCTTCAGGGTCTTCATTTTACGTTACCAAAATTGTTCAAAATGTCCTCCAAATAATACAGTATGAAAATTGCTATGAACTGGTCAAAAACGTGATGCTAAAAAATTACAATTAACTATTTAATAAAATTATATGTATGCATTCATGCATGATTTGCTTTTATTTATATTTCAGTCGTTTAATTATGAAAAATGTAATATTAAAACTTTTACAGTGCCATATGCAAATGGCTGACATATGGACCAAAAACCATAAATTGTAGAGAAATATGTAACGGCTTAATTAAAACAAATAACCATTTAAGTTTGGTTTGACATTTTAGGTTGACGTCAACAAAAAATATAGTAAGCATTTTTTTCATCCCTTTAAAGATTCTGAAGCCTTTTTATTTATACATAGATAGGTTGTATGTTTAATTTTGTTTTGTTTTTTACTTTTTAAAAAAGATTATTCTTTCAACATCTGGATAGATCTTGGTTCATTTTCAGTAGGTTCTTTTAGACACGTTTGTAATGTGTTCTGCATGAAGTAGTTTTCAAATTCAGGTTTATAACGTTACTTTCTCTCGAGCACTAAAACCTCTGCTTTAGCTCTGCTGAGTCGTCCTGCTTTTAACATTGTTTGAAATCCCACGTTCTATCAATTTCAAAACAAATCCAAGCGGTGAGAAAGAAACGGAGTAGTAAAAGAAAGAGTGCAGGGGCAGACGAGAGAGAGCGAAAGAGAGCAGCGATCCTCCTGCCAGTAGAATCCTTTTGTAGAGGTCAGAGTTCAGCTGCTGTGCTGCTATTGGCTGAGGAAAGGTGAAATTAAAACCACTGTAAACTTTTGACCCTGCCGGAGCTGCGCAGGAACGCCCAGAACCAGTTTGGATTGGAGCCTACGCTCTTCCTCTGTTTACTCGGAGAGAGAGGGAGAGGGAGGGAGAAAGAGCGGAGGCTGGAAAAAGGAATCGACACAGTCACAGTCTGGAATGAATAAGTTGTTCAGCGGCACAGAGCAGTCAACACGAGTTCAAGAACAAATAAAAAAGCACTGCATTTCTCTCTCTTTTTTTTTTTTCGTAAGTGAAGTTTCTTTCCCTCTCTTTTCTCCCTTCCTTCTGGGTTCAAAAATCTGTGGTTGTTTTCCAGAGTGGAGCTGTGCTCTTTAAATGGGCTTTTTAATGAGGAAAATGAGGCCCACCCTCTGCTTTTTCCATTTGCCCTCAGAGTGCTGCGTTTTTATGTGTTTGAAAGAGTCGATGGTACATTAGCTCACTGGGTAAAACCGAGGCTGGATGACCAGGCGCATGTTACCCTTCCACCCCCGTTCCCCTTTTCTCCCTCACTTTTGCTCTTTTTCTTTCCTTCCATGCTTTTTTCCCCCTGTCAGGCTGCTGAAAGCCTCTCTGTCATAGATTAATGAATGAATTTGCATAGTATGGACTTTGTGTTCAAATACATTTTTTATTTTTATTTTTTTTAACCTCCATGCTTACTTGTTTTCGCTCTCTCTCTCTTTCCTGCGGAGGTGATTCTGCCAGTGTTTGTTGCATTTTTCCTGAACTCGGCAGTTTTTGCGCTGCATTGTTGGTACAGGGTTGTGTGTGCCAGTTTCTTGAACGAGATTGAAACGAACGCTACTTCTCCTCCCTAATCTAGTACTTAAAGACGTGTAATGTGTGTATGTGTCGGTTTCGCACAGCAGGAATGACTTATTATCTGGTGGTCTGTTACAGTAACACAGTTGGATTAACAGATTTATTGTTATGAATCACAAAGTGGGCCTGTGGCGCACCCATAAGCAACACCGCATACACACTAGGGCTGCACAATTAATCGGATTAAAATCGAAATTGCGATATGGCCTGGTGTGATATGGTGGTATTAAACCTCAAAAGGCTGTGATTTAATATAACTGTCTAGTGTGCTTCACAGTGAAGGACATGCGCTCTGATCTGTCTGTAATCTACTGCTTATTGTCTAAGCACACGTGGCTTGTAATGTGGTGTTCGTATTTGCTATACTATATACCCCACACACACAATTTAAAGTAACTCTTTTCTATGTGAATATATTCTAACATGTAATTTAAAGGGATAGTTCACCCAAAAATGAAAATTTGATGATTATCTGCTTACCCCCAAGGCATCCAAGATATAGGTGACTTTGTTTCTTCAGTAGAACACAAACGAAGATTTTTAACTCAAACCGTTGCAGTCTGTCAGTCCTATAGTGCAAGTCAATGGGCACACAATCTTTGAGAGTAAAAAAACATGCACAGACAAATCCATATTAAACCCTGCGGCTCGTGATGATACATTGATGTCCTAAGACATGAAACAATCGGTTTGTGCGAGAAACTGAACAGTATTTTTATAATTTTTTACTTGTAATACACCATGTCCAACTGCCCTGAGCGCGTGCACTGCATCCGGTGCGTGACGTCTGTATGTGCTCTGGTGTAGTTTATGCAATTTGAAAAGTCAACACTCCCGAATGAGCAAACGTAATCTTTTAGGTTTAAGTCGGTTTGAACGATCAGGATAAGCGCAAGTAATTACCATTTTGATTAGCCGTCATACCCACAATCTCTGTGCACTGTGTAAACAATGAGTGACGTATAGGCGCGACAGATCGCTTCCGGCACTTGCGTAAACTATGCAGAGCACATACACGCACCGGATGCTGTGCACGGTTTTTGTTTACATAATATGTGTGTATACTTATTATGTATTATGCATATAAATACAAACACATGCATGTGTATATATAAGAAAAATGTTGTTTATATATTAAATATATTTATATATAATAAAATATAAGAATATGAATATATAAATGTATAAACACAAATATCAAAATATATACTATATGTATGTCTATTTATATACATAATAAATATACACAGTACACATATATATATATATATAACTTATTTTGGATGCAATTAATCGCGATTAATTGTTTGACAGCACTAAATATAATAAATTATATTGAAAATAATAATATCAACATAGTAGTAGTAGTAGTAGTAAACAAGAAAAAGTAGAATAAAATTAGATTTTTATTTTTATGCATCAGGAATTGATTGGACTATGAAAAGTGGGCTGTTCAGTATTTGAATGAATTTTTTTAAATTAATTTTACACACTGTTGATCATGGGAATTGATGTTATTACATGCCGTTTTCCCTGTTTTATCTACGCAGCAGAAATATAACATTATACAGCCGTAGTTCACCGACAACAAGCTACACAATTCGCGCTCAGAATTGCAGATGAATCACTTCCTGATGCATATTGAACGTGATATTGCTCCATTTGAAAACCGGTGATGGAGATTTATTAATAATCACAGAACCGGCTTTACTGATGAGATGCGTATGACAGTCGCATGCGATATATCGTGCAGCCCCAATTTAAATAAAAGGGTGATTCTTTTAATAAGTACCGCATTTTCTTTACTCATCTAATTTTTGTATTTGTATTTGCAATGAAGTCATGGCTAATATGGCCTTTGTGTAGCAATTGATTTCTTTGTTCAAATCTATTACACGATTAAAACTGATCTAGAAAAACTGAGCGACCACGTTAAACTCTGTAAAATGTAAAGTTGGTCGCAGTGCCATGCACTTAATGCCTCATCTGTGGCCGTTCTAGGGGCACATTAAAACTGAATTAGAAGCATGTTAACTGCATGACGTCATTGGCGCCGATTAAAAACCGTTCAGCTGTGACCTGAAGAAGAAGTGAAAATGCATGTGCCCTGTGTTTATCAGTGTCCTTATGTTCATTGGGTAAAATGAAAAACTATATAAACAAAGTAAAAATTAATTTGGCTGATTCCCTAAGGTTTCTATAGATATCGCGATATATCATTATTGTGAATTTTTTTGGACACACTAACCGTGGTGTGAAAAATCTAATATCGGGACAACCCTACTGTCTACTGAACGCCAACAATGCTGATTACGTTGATTATGTTCAGGGGTACTCTCCAAAATGGCGGAAGATGTTAACTCGGAGAGAAGAATTGTTGAATAAATTGTTATTATTGTTTTCTTTGCGCACAAAAAGTATTCTCGTAGCTTCGTAAAATTACGGTTGAACCCCTTGATGTCACATGGACTGTTTTATCGATGTCCATACTACGTTTCTGGACCTGGGAACATTGCAGTTGCATTGCTGTCTATGGAGGGTCAGAGAGCTCTCAGATTTCATCAAAAATATCTTAATTTGTGTTCCGAAGGTCTTACGGGTTTGGAACGACATGAGGGTGAGTAATTAATGACAGAATTTTCATTTTTGGGTGAACTAAAACTTTAAAGGGGTGGTTGATTGCAATTTCACTTTTTTAACATTAGTTAGTGTGTAATGTTGCTGTTTGAGCATAAACAATATCTGCAAAGTTGCAGCGCTGAAAGTTCAATGCAAACAGAGATATCGTCTTTTAAAATTCTGGAAGTTTAATGCCTACAAAAACAGCTGGTAAGGGACTACAACGAGTTACTTCCCGAGTCCGTTACGTCAAAAACCCAGATAAACCCCGCCTTCGGGAACATGTAAGGAAGGGGGCGAGGCCATGCTGTGCTGCTTTAGAGAAGAGGAAGAGAAAACTAGGGGTGCACGTAAAAATCTATTCATATATGAATCGCGATTCTGTCTTCTAACGATTCTAATGGATTCACAAGTTTCAAAATTAATGTTCTAAAACAGCCGTTCTTAATACTGTTCCTCGCGTCGCCCTGCTCTGCATCTCTCTCTCTCTCTTTCAGATCGTCAGATCAGCTCCAACAAACTGTTCCAATTATACATTTTCACATAGCAATGAGAAGCGTTATACATGGTGTGGTTGCCGTACTGTATTAAAGCTTTAATCAGAATAACCATATCTTAAAAGCTAACATAAGCAGTAGCATAATAACAGCGTATCTAAAACTATGATACAACAAACAAACAAACATACCAATAAGAGCCGTGCTTGCACAGGTTCTGCGCGATCCTCTTCACTAATATCCTCTGAGTCTCAATCGGGCTCAAATTTATAAGCAATATAGACGACGCCATTGTTTACAATACAACCGGAGCACATGCCGCTGAGCTGAGGGGCGGGACGTATAGACGTACGCGTTTTAGTGAATCACAACACACTGAGCCAGCTAACCAATCAGAGCCCATCACGTATTTCTGAGGGAGGGGCTTCATAAAAACAGGAAATAATCAAGGCGTTTGTCAGAGAAGGGACAGAGCGTTGTGGAATAAAGGTAAATTATATGAAAAATAATGCATTTTTAAAAAAACGAAGTGTGAACACATGTTAGACTGCACCCCATAAACACAATCAAGCCTAGAAAAAAAACAGTAAACCACCCCTTTGAAATCACAGTATTTAACATAATGTTTAATCACAGTATGGCCACTCCCTCTACATCTGTACTGCTACACAAATTAAAATAGTTTGTTGGAAATAGTTTAGTGGAAAGAAACTTCAATTAAAAGCCGCTAGAGTATGCTCACGCAGTATGCTTTGATTGTTATCTTTACTTGACGATTTCATCGCCTACTACATCAGACCTTAGTGCGTCCAGGTTTGGTGAAGTGAATTGTGTGTCAGAACGCTTGAGCTCCGATAATGCAGCGAGTGTTGCTGCGAAAAGCTTTTGGATGTCTGTACATGTACACACATGCTTGGCACATGTCTGCGTGTCTGGGCTGTTCGCTATTGTTCTCTCTCTTGGTTTTTCTCACCCTCCTCCTCCTCCAATCATAACCACTCTCTGTCCCTTGTTCTTGTGCTGTTTTCTTTTTCTTTCTCACTCCCACCCTCCTTCTCTTTTTGTTCTACCTTGGCTCATCTCTTGCACTTGCTGTCTCGCTCGTCTCTGCTGCAGAATGGAGCCGTCCAGAGTGGTCATGCGGCGTCAATCACAGAGAAAGAGAGCGGAGGCCAGTAACTTGTGCCACCTCATCCTCCTCTTGCAGCATGTCTGAATAGATATTGCCACAGTTCATTTCCACAGTGTTTTCATCCTCGTTTTGAAAAGGCTGTGTGTGTGTGTGCGTGCCGTATTGTCTGCGGAGGTTTTGTTGTGTATGTGTTTGTTATTTAGTGAGTGTTTCACTGAGCTCAAATTTCATGCTTTATTTCAGGCTCTGCCAGAATGGGGTGGCTATTTTGGGTCTGAATGGCTCCTGCTTTAGAGTCATTCTTCATGTCTCTCTTCATACATTCCTTCATCTCTTCCTTCCTTTATGCTTCATTCATCTGTTTGTAAAGATGCATTGCATTCATATGCACAGTTTACATACCGTCACCGTCTGATGTGCGTTACCATTGTGACTGTATGCACCCTATTCTCAATGAAAGCATGACTGGGCAGATCATGTGCAGTCATATGTGGTACTTGCCTGACCCTCACGAAAAAGCTCCAGTAAACAGTATTCATGCAAACAACAGATATTGTATGAGATGTAATATTTATATTTATCTATATAATATAACAATGACTACCTTAAGTCAGTGCAAGTAAAAGTAGGTCTAGTTCAAAAATTACTGAATAATAATAATAATAATAATAATAATGATAATAATACTAATACATGTTGAAAATTACAAAATTACCCGTTATAAAATATGATATAGGTAACTTCAATTGAATTGAAACTGAAGTAGACAAAAGTCCACTCCAACTCTACAATATGAATGCAGAGTGAACTGGTTCAGTAAATGTTATGTTATGTTATGTAATGGATAATAATAAAAATAATTTTATTATTTTTATTTTCTTAGTAGTAATAAAATATGAAAATACATGTTGTTGTTACTACTACTACTACTACTACAATTAATAATAATAATAATTATTATTATTATTGTAAACAAAGTAAATAATACTTGTTCTCTCACAAAAAAAGTGTAGTATGAACGTAAAGTGAACTGGATTTTTTTCCTTGTACACGTTTGGGTCTTTTTAAAGCGTGTGAACATGAAAGAGCACTGACAAATCTATTTTACTTCTTTTAATGTGACACATTTCCCAGTATAACTGGGTATTCAGTGAGAGATAATGTGTAATGTCGGATGTCCTTTGACAGTCAGTTCATGGCTGATGTTTTGCGTTTCCTTCACTGTGAGTGGCAGTTTGTTTTAAAATTCCTTCAGTTTACATAAAATGCCAAATGGAGTTTTTATGAGGTATAGAAAATAAGCTAATAACATCTTTAATCTTAATGCATGATTGAAGTGTGATTTGTTAAATGGTTTGATAGCCCTTTTATTGCACATGGAGGACTGGTAGTCGCAGGTGCCGCTGACATAATTATAAGTCTGTTTCTTTTCAATAATGTATTTCTCCCTTTAACTCGGTGTGATAGTTTTGAACGGCCCATTGAATTTGACTGCTGATATGTATGAAGAAGGTGTTGAGGTGGACTGCGTGTTGTGTGGATGTGGCGACAGGAGGCAGCCCCATCAATAATGCAGGTTCTCTCTGTATGGGGTCAAGGCATGATGGGATATTAAGACGTTACCCTACTGGTCGTCAGGGAAACAGGCAGAGGAGACAGCAGCAATTGAGGAGGGTGGTTGTGGTTTTGTAGCCTATATCTGTAGAATTTGCAGTCAGTAAATCTCTCTGTTTTTCATCTCTTTAATTTTCATTAATAAATGATTCTTTCCCCTCCAGCCAGTGTATAAGTATCCATAAAACAGATACGTTTGTGTTTACAAAAAGCCATTGAATTCACTGGTGCTGAATTTTAGAACTGAATAGCAAACAAAGATTGCGTTTACAGTAATCCACTTATTAGTTATGGCTGGGCGATGTACTGAATGTTTAAATCATTGTGAATAATGCAGTGCATTTAATATGCTCCTGTATCGTAACAGTTTAATATCACGTCTGATTTGAAACTAAGATGCGGAAATGGTGGTTGAGTTGGGAAGTTCAGTTCAAACTGTCTGCTTCAGTGAATCAGTTCAAACTATTTGTCTCAGTGAGACATTTTTCATGTATTAAAATTATTTTGTGAAGAATAATCCTCTGTGCTTAAATATTGTTGTTTATTACTATGTATCATTAAATAAATATTTTCAAAAATGTAATTATTATTATAGGCAACTTTTTTTTTGTCTTTTTGTCATTTGTGTGTTTAAGAAAACAAGATTTTTTATTTATATATATATATATATATATATATATATATATATATATATATATATATATATATATATATATATATATATATATATATATATATATATATATATATATATATATATATATATACATATACATATACATATACATATACATATACATATACATATATATATATATATATATATATACATATACATATACATATACATATATATACATATACATATATATACATATATATATATATATATATATATATATATATACATATATATACATATACATATATATATATATATATATATATATATATATATATATATATATATATATATATATATATATATATATATATATATATATACATTTATTTATATGTATTTTATTTATTTAATTTTTGCCGTGTATTCCAGGCTTTGGAACAAGAAGATACTGATCTACAAAACACATATTTATATGTGAATTAAATGCTATAGCATTTATTCATTATGTAAATAATCCTAGGTAGCTGATAGCAAAATTTGCTAAATCATCTCTGATTAATCCAATCAATTGGATTTTATAGAGTTAAGTATGAAACGTTGTAGAATAAGGCTCCTCATAATTTTATGAAATAAAGTTAGAGGAAAGAAGTTTTTATTAAGTGAGAGGGAGGGAGAGAGAGAGAGAGAGAGAGAGAGATAATGGGTGGTGGTGAAAGATAAAGAGACAGAAAGAGACAGACAGACAGATTAGCTTCGAAGAGAGAACAGAAGAACCGGTTCAACCCATGAGGTTGAATATGTAAATATGATTGCAAAGAGCCAGCAGGCATTTTCCAGGAAGAGGAAGTGGTGACGCAGAACTTGGTGTGTGTGGGAAGGCGCAAACAGGATGCCTGCTTTTGCTGCTTCCTGATTTGGATATTCTCGATAACTTTCCCATTAAAATAGCCATTATTCTGAGAAAGACTGGAAGTGGATCTTCACTTGGAGATGCTCATATGGTGCGTTCTGTAAGAAGTCTTTGCAAGAGCTCGGCAATAATGAGTGGGGCTTCTGTGTGTTTTTATCAGATGTTCACCTTTTGAACTTCTGAAAGATGTGTAATTGCATCACTGTAGAATGGAGTCATAATGTCCTTAAAACCCACCTGCTATCTTTACTGTTAGATCGGAAACATTAGAGCAACATAAAGGCTGAAGTTTCACTCTTGCTTGTGTCCTTGATTCTGCCGTGGGCTCCACATCTCCTGCTTAATTAAAGGCGTATGTGAAGTGCTCATCCTTTCTCGCTCTTGCTCTTTTCTTCTCTCAGTATTTAGCTTTCACTGTTTGCGTTCATCTCCTCACATTCGCATTCACTCTCACCCTTGCTCTTTTATGCTCTCTTGAGCAGAATGTTGATGTGGCTTCTGATTTAGTTGCAGGTGCACTCAGAGTATTGATGAGGGTGGAACTGTACACTTTGAATGGAGTATTAAAGGAACAGTTAAAATGAGAATTTCTCTCATTTACCTTCTCATTCCTGCCAAACAAACCCTGGTAAACTAGCCCAAGATAGTTTAATGGGCCAGAAAACTAGCTTACGACTGTTTTTCATTCCAAGCCAGCATGACCCCTGCATTTAATACAATAGAAACAAATAGGGACTGGGGTGGTTGAGTTTTAACATTACAATAAAAATGCCATAAGTATCATAAAAAAGGTCTATGCAACTCAAATTTTCTGAAATCCTATGATAGTTTATTTAAGGAACACCCAAATTTCGGTTGTGTACTTATGACGGTTTTTCCCTCTGTCATAGCTGTGAAATCTCATTTGCGTACACGCATATTCAATTATAAAATGAATATTTCAGTCCTGGATGTGGATTGGTCAGCTTAGTGTATATTGTGAAAACATGATGTGATGGCTAAAGAGTCCTCCTAAAAATTACAAAAAGCACCCTGAATATGACAGCCCTAATATACATTTAAAATATCTTTATGTTCCATGAAGGAAAAACATTTGGAATGACAAAAAGGTAAATACATAGACAGAATTTTCAATTTTGGGTGAACTGTCTCTTTATAGATGTGACTTTAGATCCTTGACCTTAACAGTCATGAATGGCTGTATGCCTATCACTTATTTAACTCCACTGCGGAGTTCAAGGAGATGGAAAGGGTGAAAGAGATATAAAAGTAGAAAAGATGCAGTCGGTTCTGCAGCAATTTTTTGGTGTTATAGGTTTGTGACAGACAGCTGTACGTGTCAGCACAGGCAGTGCAGTATGGGCACAGTTGTGTAATGTCTCTCAGTCGGACTCAGGAATGATGAGCTCATACTGAGAGTTTTTAGGTGACCGAGAGTGTTTTCCTTAAAGGAATAGTTCACCCTGAAATGGAAATTGTCATCATGTTGTTCCAACCCTGCATGACTTTCTTTCGTCTTTGGGACAAAAATGAATGTATTCTGAACATTCTCTCTCAAATATTTGTCCATCCTTTTAAAGTCTATGAAACTAACATTTTCATGCTTCAGAAAGTACGTAAAGACATCCAAAAATAATCCATAAGACTCTGATATGGTAAACGGATGCTCAAATGTGCTTGCCTGACATGTGAGGACCAAAATGTTTTAAATGGTTGGACAGAAATGATAAAAGAATATTAAACGTAAATAACGGTACAAAATATTTTTTAAAAACAATAGTCTAGCATGTGGTCTGAGTAAATGACAGAATTTTCATGTTTGGGTGAGAGGAAAAGGCTGTTTGCTTGTGTGTGTTCAGTGAGGGAAGGGGAAAAGACTGCAAGCCGATGGTCTGTGCTCTGAGATTTCCGCTGAACTCTGGGAGGGGTCAGGCACGGGGCAAGGTCAGGGCTCTAAACAAACACACTTGCTCACATGCACGCATACAGCAGAGGGTCTATGACCAGAGTGACAAAGACTGAAAACAGCAGCAGAAGCCAGAGAGAATGAAAAGAACGTGTGCGTTTATATACAACGACTCTCTGATAGTATCTGGATGCCACAGTTAAAAATCTATTCTATTCAATGCTGTCTATTGATAAAAATATTAAACCAAATTCAAACAGAACTAACTTGACATTTGAGTCGTTTTTATTACTTCACGTGATTTCTAGTGAATGTATGAAGTAATTTCCTGCCAAGTTCACACTGATGTTCTAGTAGTGAAACCACAGGTGTAGTTTAAAGTGCACCTATTATGGGTTATTAAAGGCTATTTTTTTGGTTTTGGGAGTCCCCAACAACAGGTTGACATGCATGCAAGGTCAAAAAACACTTACATTTTCTTATAATATGCATTTATTTTTACCTTATTTGCTCAACGACTCCCAAACGATTCGCTCAACGATTAGTTTTTCCAAACCCCTCCTTTGCGTGACGCTAATCTGCGGTGATTGGTCCGATTGGTCGATTTCATTTAAAGCAGTGTTTGTGATTTTCAGAAGTGCTGATTTGTGTACAGCGTTACCGGGGAAACGGCTATTTTTAACGCCCCAAAAGCCGCACCTAGTGCACATAGTGGGCGGGCAATGTGCTAATGTTTCGTTTTGACGTCAACCTGAAACAGCTTAAGATTCGTTTTAAAAATGACTCGTTTCAATGATTCAGAGTTGACTCTTTCTTTTGAGAGACAATAAATTTATACACGGTGCACTTTCAGATTTAAAACTTTGCAGGATGTTTTCATTCACTTAGAGCTGGGTTACACACTGCATGAAAGGTCATTTTCAAAAATCCATAATAGGGGCACTTTAACGCATTTACTATAGAGATATTTCTCAAAAAGGTGTAGTCACCGTAGGCTTTGAGTATGCAAAATTTCTTCAGACACAAATAACACTATAATGTCACACTATAAGGCTTCTGTGTTAATACACCACAAATAACTAAAAAAATAACTAAAATCTACTCTCAACCAATGCTGTGTGTTTGGGGCGGGACAAACATGCAAGTTCCGGAAAACGGTCATTGTTTTTGCACTCTAGTGGCGATTCACATATGAATCTGATTCGATTTGATTCCCAGTTCATTAATTTGTCCAGTAACTCTTTTGAAATATTCAGTCAAAGAACCAGCTTGTAAGAGTCACTAATTACAGGAATTGGACTGCAGTTGTCAGGCTGTTTGTTTAATGATTCATTAAAAAGAATTGGCTTCTAAGAGTTATTCATTTCAAGAATCAGACTATGTTGACCTGGTGTTTTTATTTATTTATTTTTTTAAGGAATAACTGGCTCATGAGAGTCATTCAGTTTAAGAATTGGACTACGCTGGTAGAGCAATTTGTATTTTGATTCACTAATAAGAGCTGGCTCATAAGACTCATTCATTTTGAGAATTGGCTTGCGTGATATTGAAGTCAATATTGGGACCATTCAAAAGAAGCAATTTTAAAATCAGTATTTTTATCCAGCCCTACCAGTGGCACAGAAATCGTACTTCACCTTTCAAATAAATGCCAGATGGTTTGATATTTTGTATTTAATGCAATGACATTCATATATTTTAAGTGTAGCTTAAGTGCGATTAATATTTTGGGCCACAATATGTCTTTGCATACATAACTTGTAAGGAAGACAGACATCAGAAAGGCCAGTGCTAATAACAAAAACGGACATATTCACCGAGGCAGAAAAGTGAGAAGTATCACCAAAGAAGAGGAAGTGTTGTCGTTGGTGAAGTGGGTGGAGCGATGACAGTAAAAGTAGGAAGAAATTTGTGATTGTGTGTCATGAGACGTGTGGAGGAAGGGCATTATATCACTGTATTTCTGACATACATTTTGAAGGGAATGTTTTGTGACCAGATTGTCTTTAATTCTGTATTAAGGTTAGTAATTCAGATTCATTAGTCTGCTTTTTAATTAGATCAATTATACATTTCATTTATATGTTGTGCAGCGTACGACTTCATGGATTGAGATAATTGACCCAGTCCCTGCTACAGAAATACACACACACACACACACACACACACACACACACACACACACATGCACAAACACACTGAGGGTTGATCCATTTCCCCTGGGGCCCCGTTTCACTCCATCATAATCAGTGTCTCTTCTCAGACACACTGTCACAAAAACACACAAACACACACGCAGCACTGCTGCTGAGGTCTGGAACATTCCGCACATTCAGCTGTATGTGGGAACACTTAAAAATAAGCTGTAGACACGTACACACACTTTCAGTTTTTTACTAAAACCGTTTGAGAAGAGATGAAGCCTTCAAGTGCATTGTCTAGAGCTCATTATTTGTTTGGGGTGCACTTGTGGTGGAATAGAAGTGCTTCTTTAGTCATCCTTTCTTTTAGAGATCATAATATGCCTTTGGTTGTGTGTTTTCTGCCCCTAATCTAAACTTTGCATGTTTCTTAGGTGCTGATATGTTTTAAACATGAGCGGAGTGGGTGAGAACTCACTTGAGCCGTTGTGCTCGGACCGAAAACGCAAACTCTCCACATGTGACACTCCAGGACAAGGGTGAGACATTTTAGGGTGCGATGACAAGCAGTGACAGGTTTTTTTGTTTTTAAATGTTTTTCTTTCCTAAAATTGCATGTGTGTTTTTAATCTACAGATGTGATAAGCGCAGGAGGGAACAGGAGAGCAAGTATATCGAGGAGCTGGCCGAACTAATTTCGGCCAACCTTAGTGACATCGACAGCTTCAATGTCAAACCAGACAAATGTGCCATCCTTAAAGAGACAGTGCGCCAGATACGACAGATCAAAGAGCAAGGTACACATCTGCTCAGACTGCGCTTTTATATATCAGTCTGTGAAAATAGTTACTAAACCCACAGTGTAGGGACACGGATGAATTTCATCGGTTTTATAAAAACGGTGCCACCTGGTGGCAGGTGGAATATTGTGCTACTGCAAATATTCACTAGAGTGAAAATTTGTAGTTGTGTAACACCTTTGCTAGTTTTAGCTAATAGAAAATGTAGTTTTAGACATTGAAAATCTCTTTTTTTAGTGCAGTGCATGACTACATCTGTGGATGTAAATGAATGCGAATGAGTGGATTATCCAGCAGCAAAACTTAGCAAATCTAATTTGACTAAAATCGGTAAATCATTTTCCATAAAGAAAAATGTAACTTAATTATCAGATTTGAGGTATATTTTATACAGTTATACTCATTTTTTTTCATAATTATATATCGCATTCAGAACTGTAGTCTGCACAAGTTTGTTGCGCGAGACAGGCCTTTGCATGCCTTTTTTCACTTGGACTATAACCCGGAGTTCACGCGGTGAAACGATGAATAGGCATTGTTGTTCATTCTTCCTTATTTGACATTCCATTGGTTAATAGTGTCTTACGGGAATGAAACCTACAAATCTACATATCAAAGTAAGCAGACCCATTTTTCTGCTGTTCCCTTTCTATAATATGGTGAGACAAATATGCATTAACACTACCTTTCAAAAATTGTATTGCACAAAAAAAAAAAAAAAAAAAAACCTCTTTACAGCCGTTTACTTTTCTAAAATGTTTCTAATGTATGGTCTATATTCACACCCTTCACAGGTAAAAGCTCATGTGGCGATGATGATGTCCAGAAGGCGGATGTGTCCTCTACTGGTCAAGGGGTCATCGACAAGGACCATCTGGGCCCTCTGTTGCTGCAGGTAAGATTAAAGACCTAAGGTCAATGGTCACCAGAAGCTCATTTGCTCACTTCTCATACTAGCATTCTTACCAATTATGTTTTAAAGTGTTTTATAATAATAATTCGGAATCGTTCTCTCTCTGTCAGGCTCTGGATGGGTTCTTGTTTGTGGTGAGTCGTGAAGGCAGCATTGTATTTGTGTCAGATAATGTGACTCAGTACTTGCAGTATAAACAAGAGGAGCTGATCAACACCAGCATCTACAACATACTGCATGAGGAAGACCGAGACGAACTGCATAAAAACCTGCCCAAAAGCAATGGTATATATGTCAATGTATATCTTTTAAGTGAATGTTGCTCTTTATCTGGTCACAAAAACATAAGCATATAGAGATGACTACGTTCATGATGTCTCCTGAGCATCATGCATTTTGTATGTGTTTGAAGGTCCCAACAGTGTGTCATGGGGCGGTGATGCCTCCCGTCAGAAGAGTCACACGTTTAACTGTCGCATGCTGGTGAAGTTTGGCCATGGCGGTCCTGGAGGTGAAGAAGGTGCCGGTGGGCCTCGCTATGAGACCATGCAATGTTTCGCTCTCACACAGCCTAAAGCAATGATGGAGGAAGGGGAAGGTCTGTAGTAAATTTAGAATTTCTCATTTCAATACTTTTATATTCAGATTGAAGTCGATATACTTTGTTTTATAGTGCTGCTTGTGAATTAGTTTTAAAGTTTTTCTTCTTCCTGTCTTTCAGATCTGCAGTCTTGTATGATTTGTGTAGCGCGGAGAGTGACGGCAGTGGAAAGGACAGAACGATTCAGTACTAGACACGAACTGTCAGGTAAAATTGATTACAAGATTAACTCGATGTTAATCTCATCAATGAAACTACTGATTTTCTTTGATTTTTCTCTATGAAGGCAAGACGAAAATTCATCATGACAATAATTGAACAATATTAAAATGACTTGAATTCCAAATATTAACTACAACATTTTATATTACTTCAATACATATGTATTACCAAATCATACTATATGTACTCATAGATTTGAGATCAAAATAGGTCACCTACAAGATTTGTGTAGATCTGATGAGAGAGTGTTTTTTTGGGGGGGTCTTTTTACCGTACCATTAGTACCAATTCAGTTCTGTACCCGCTTGTAGTCAACCGCTTTTAAACACTCCAGTGTTTTTTTTGCATGCATGCTCTGGTTTTGAACTCTAAAACCACAAGTTTATTTACGTGTTTTTGCAGCGTTGAGTATTGTAGCCAATCACAGGCATCTCTGTTGAAAGGAATGGCCTGTTAGGGGTGTTTTCTGTTGGTTAGTCAGAATCCTCTCTGAACCAATTTTTGGATTGCGTGTCTTTGTCACCTTTTTCACCCATTGATGAGTTTGCATCCCTGTAATTAGTAAATACTGAAAATGTTTAAACAGAAAACAAAACTTTGAAACCGATGGGGGGATGACGTAGAATTATATTTGAGGCAGGTGTAGTACCACATCTGAGCGTGTATGTTTGACCCCAGGTAAACTGATCGAGATCGAGCAGCAGAGCCTGTTGCACACCACCATGCGTCCTGGCTGGGAGGATTTAGTGCGCAGGTGTATGCAGATGTTCCTGCATCGCAGTGAGGGTCAGCCCTGGTCCTACAAGAGACACTATCATGAAGGTCTGTGGCAATACACCTGCATGGAACCTTTCAGTATTTCTCAGCTTTAACCTTTACTTTAGTTAATTGTGTAAATGAAGTAAATTACTTGATGTGCTTGAGAAATGATGTTGAAAGACAAAATAGAAGTGTGAATTCTGTAACTTGTTAATATGGCAGAAATAAAAACAGGCTGCTTTTGCATTTGGTGTGAAATGGGTTTGACAGATTGAATACATGTTTTATTAATGTTGTTTGTATTCTTCTTTTTCTTTTCAGCATATGTTCATGGAAGAGCAGAGACTCCACTCTATCGGTTCTCTTTGTCAGATGGCACTCCAGTAACAGCACAAACGCGCAGTGAGCTCTGCCGAAACCCTGTCACCAATGACCCGCTCACTTTCCTCTCTACTCATCTTCTGCAGAGGTTTGTTCCTCTCCAAGTCAACAGTTATACACTACTCTGATTTTACATGAAAATGCCCCTGTGTTCTTCTCGCCTTCACTTATATTTCAATCTCTTTCACTCAGGGAGCAAAATGGATACCGACCCAATCAGGGTGGTGTAATGCGATCAGTTATGGGCAATGCCAATCCGAATGCCCAGATGGGCATGGGCAATACCAGAGGCTACGGCATGAACGAGCAAGGTCACATGGGACCCAGAGGAGGAGCTATGTATGGCCCAGGCAACAGGATGAATCAAATGAACCCAATGCATCAGATGAATCAAATGAACCAGATGAATTCAATGAATCAAATGAATATGAATCAGATGAATTGCATGAATCAGATGAGCACTATGAATCAGATGAACTCAATGAATCAGATGAACTCCATGAATCAGATGGGCCATCCCGGCATGAATCAGCACCAGCAGGGTCAATTTCACAGTGGTGGCTATGGAATGGGCATGACAAGTCCCTCCCAAGGAAGCCCTGGGATGAACCCTGCTCAGCAGAATCTCATGGGGTCACCACGGATACGAGGGAGTCCTAAAATGGGTGCAAGTCCTTTCTCACCTGGAGGTAAGTGTCCTGTTTTTGCATTTTGGATTAGATGGATGTAAGATTAGGTCTGTGAAATCAA
The DNA here is from genome assembly GCF_012432095.1 of Onychostoma macrolepis. Lineage (NCBI taxonomy): Eukaryota > Metazoa > Chordata > Actinopteri > Cypriniformes > Cyprinidae > Onychostoma > Onychostoma macrolepis. The sequence goes on along the minus strand of NC_081165.1, from coordinate 21,218,805 downwards.
ACAGAATTCCATAGACAGCTCCATTCAGTTCCACAGAATTAAAACATGTCACTTACAAAGTTCTAAACACCCTGTGTATTAATTTATTAAATATTTTAGCTAATTATATAATTCTCTTACCTGATAACAAATAGGGATTTCTCACTGTGGTTAAGCAGTTGTCCAACTTTTTCTGTGAATGTGAGACTTCTGATTCATTAGCCAATATACCTAGTACATTTACATTTAATCATTTGGCAGATGCTTTTATCCAAAGCAACTTACAATTGAGGAATGCATCAAGATATTTACCATAAGATGGCAATAAATACGTCAAGTGCCTATTATACAAGGTTTCAGTCATGGTTCAGAATAGTTAAAGCTAGGACAGGAAGGGAGTAAATGGCAAAACTATTGTGCAACAAACCAATGTGTTTATAATTATGATATTGATTGAAATTATGTGATAAATAGTAGTTCAGGCACTAGTACAAATACTAGTTGTGTTGTCTCTATTAGTGCTTAATTTGAAAACAAGCTCAAGATTTAGCTATATTTTCTTGATTTCACAGGCATGCACTCTCCCATGGGTCCTGTGGGAATGGGCGGCAGTGGTGGATCTTCTGGTCCATCAGTTGGCAACACTTTCTCCAATAGTTCTTTGAATGCTCTCCAGGCCATCAGTGAAGGCGTTGGCTCTTCTCTACCTTCAGCTCTCAACTCACCTGCCCACAAATCCGACAGCTCTCCCAGCATCAACTCGACCCAGTCCAGTCAGCAAGGCCAGACCGGCAACAGCAAACCCAGCGCTGGGGATTCCAAGAGCCCGTCAAGTGCTCACAGCACAGGGTTAGAGCAGCAACAGGCTTCTTCATCGGAGACCACGGATAAACCGGACAGTCAGTCCAGCAAGGACGGTTCCACTGCGGCCGAAGCCAACCGGAGAGTCCCTGATGGAAAGGGCCACAAGAAGTTACTTCAGTTGCTCACATCCCCAACTGAAGAGATTGGGATTGGGTCTGGTGGACCTGTCCCAGGTCGTGCCTCCACTCCATTGGGTCCTGACTCGAAGGAGGCAGGAAGTGGCATGATGAGTCCTTCATCGACGGGAGTGTCCTCCTCATCTGGTTCATCATCGGGGAATAACGTAAATCAGCAAGGCTCGGGAGGAGTGTCGTCCACGGCTTGTCCCGGTGGCCACCACGGCTCTCACACCTTACAGGAGAAACACAAGATACTCCACAAACTTCTTCAAAATGGAAACACACCCGACGAGGTGGCTCGCATCACAGCCGAGGCCACTGGTAAGGCCTCTCTTGGTTCGGAGCTCCCAGGCGCTGAGGGGAGGAATCTAGATCTCAAGCAGGAGCAGCACAGCCCGAAAGAAGGAAAAAAACCACAAGCCCTCCTTCACTACCTCCTCAATAAGGATGACTCCAAAGAGCCCAATGCAGCAGAGGTCAAGCCAAAGCTGGAGGAGCTGGAAGGGAGAGGGGTCACTGGAGGGCAGGGGTCAGGGGTCACAACCTCAAATTCTAACAGCCAGGAGGGCAAAGTCAAGATCGAACCTCCTGATGAGGTATTTATGGTTGATTCATACTGCATAAGTACTTATGTTGGGTTCATATTTCTTCTACTTCTGAAGATCACATCAGTCTTATATTTTGGGATTAATTTAGTAATAAATATAAATAGATATTTTTAACTACATAAATAAATGTAATAATTAATACTTTCATTCAGCAAGGATGCATTAAACTGAACAATTCACAGTAAAGACTTGTTACAAAAGTGTTACAAAAGACTTCTATTTCAAATAAACTTTCATTAAAGAATCTAAAAGAAAGAATTACATTTTGAAGTATATTAAAATAGAAAACAATCATTTTAAATTATATTAATGTTTTTGTTAAATTGTAGTATTTGTAAATATATCTGTTTTTTGGTCAAATAATTCAATTCAATTCAAGTTTATTTGTATAGCGCTTTTTACGATACAATCGTTGCAAAGCAGCTTTACAGGAAATTAAGTTTCTATTATATATATTATATCTATCTTTGCACATTTTGAAAAATACTGGCAGTTATTAAATTGTTCTGTTGATATGCAGAACTCTCTTGCAAATTTGCAATTACTTATTGATCATTCTAACATCAATGCTTTGTTTTATTTTTCCAGCTGGATAATTTGGAGAGTATTCTCGGAGGGCTGAGGAATTCTGGTTCTGGAATGTTTGCTGATTCTGGAACTGGAGGAACGGAAGGGGGCAATAAGCAGGGCAATGGACCTAACAGCACCGCACATGGTGAGTAACAGCTAGGGATGTAACAATACCATTTTTTCAGAGCCGATCCGATCCAGAAAATTCTGAGTATCGGCTTATTCCGATACCAGTGCAGTTTTTTTTATTTTTTTTAATCAATGTAGAATTTCTATACTTCTGTGTGTTGACCTGATCGTCACTCTTTTGTGTAGACAAAAATACTATTATAAACTATGTTAGTGGATAAGTTAGCAGCAAAAGTTATTCTAGAAAAATCATGAGTGCACAATTTTATAAAATCGAAACATTTAGTAAAATAATATTTAGAGGGGAACAAATAAAAGTGAAATAAGTGTAGGACTAAATCTGGTAAAATGTTACACATTGCTCTTTGTATTGTTGTAAAATACATTAATGAAAACAAGTAAATGTATTTATATATAAATATAAACTATAAAATTAAAAGACATTTCTTTTAAATGGAGTCCTATCTATCATATGTTGCTGCCTCTATTACAGTGCTATACATTAGATTATTAATAGCCTTTCTTTTTCTGTCCTATCATAGGACTGAACAAGAAACGCTATAAATAATCTTTCATTGTGCAAAAATATTATAATATGAAAAGCTCCGATACAGAGCAGCACAAAGTGCTTATGTGCATCCCGTGTGCAGAATAATGCGCTTGAAGCAACACTGAGTCACAGCGTGCAGCGCTCCGCATAGAGAAGTTCAAATCACAAAGGAAAGAGATATTGATGCATAGTTCATGAAATCTGTGCAATAGTTTGAGCCTTTTCTTTGAACAGTTTTAAATTTCAGTTACTGTGCGCTTTTGGAGAGAGTTTCATCATCTTGACTGTTGTAACCGAACGTCACACGCAGTTTGATGCTGAATGGAGGATGACAGACAGCCGCAGCGGCGAGAAGAGTTTATGTGAACTTGAATTTAACGACTTAAATATTCATCTGTAGCCTACCTCACGTTAAACAATGGAACGGCTTCAGAACATTTGGACTTTGACTTTGTTGCTTTATAATGTTTTTGTGCTTTCGTGGGGCTAAACAGTAACACAGAATAGTATACAAACAATATCGGATTTGGATCGGTCTCGTCTGACTGATACCCGATCCGGCAGAAAATACCAGTATCGGAGCCGATACCGATACTAAGTATCGGATCGATGCATCCCTAGTAACAACACCTTGAGGGCCTCAAAGTCAGGAAGGGGATGTTGAAAATTGAATGTAAAGATTAGATAGAAAATATTTTGGGCATATATTATGCAGATAACTGCTGATGACCAACAAAACCTGTCCTTTGTTTTTATTCTTAATGCAATTTGAATGAATTTCTGTGTATTTCAGACCGGGAGGGGGTTGGTATGGGCTCTGGTCAACGTGTGCCCTTCCAGAGGGCTGTGTCTGTCGATGGTAAACCCCTGAGCGGACCAGGCATGACTGGTAGGAGGAGCGCCCCTTCCTCTCTTGTCAAACAGGAGCATACTGACACCCAGATAGGCATGGGTGAGTGTCTCATATATTCAGCTTTAAATTTATGTAGCTACAACTGTATATGCATTAATTTTTAGCTGAATTTTAACATTCCAAACATGCTTTTCCCAGGAGGTCCAAACAGGCCAATGGGAATGCCCAATCGGCCCCCTATGGCAGGTGCAGGAGATTGGGGAATGTCCGCTTCCGGCAGCCCTGTTGGACACCCTGGCATGGGTCGCACAGGCATGGACCACAATCCTAAGAGCATGATGGGAGGACCCATGGTTAACCGATCAAACAGCGTTCCTGCAACCAGATCCATGTTGCAGCAGCAGTTGATGGAAATGGGTAAGTTCTGTTAACTCAGTACCAGCAGTGTGGGCGTGTTAAGACAGATAAAACATCCAATTAATTAAATTCGAAAAACTGCATGTTGTTGTTTTTGCAGGGCCTTATGATGTAGGAATGGGTATGAATTCGTTCAGTGGGCAGGCACCTCCACCACAGTCCCCTTCATGGCCAGACAGTGGGATGGGAATGGAGGGAGCACAGAATGCAAACAGGTAACACAAATGAGACTACACTAGATCTCTCTCTCATATATATATATATATATATATTTTTTTTTTTTTATATTCAGATGTAATCCCCTTTGTAATTGTTAACATTTTATCAAGTAACTGTAATTTAATTACACATTTTTCTCTCAGTGACTGTAACAGACTACAGTTACATTTATTTTGTAATTAAATTACGTAACCGCATTACATGATGTAACTTTTGTTTGATTTATTCTTAAAACCAAAAAAGTACTTAATTAAAACAAGTGTGTGCATCTGAGGATTAAGGTTAAATAAATTGATCTTGTTTTAAGGATATTTTGATGGTTTTACACACAAGTCAATAACAGCCTTTTTGTCTGCTTTTTATACATCAGGCTGCCATTTAATAACTCTCTGGATGACCTTCTGGTCCCTCCATCTACCACTGAGGGTCAGAGTGATGAGCGAGCTCTGCTGGACCAGCTGGACTCTCTACTCAACAACACTGACGTCATCGCTCTAGAGGAGATCGACCGTGCCCTTGGCATACCAGATCTCATCAACCAGGTACCCAGCCAGTTCGCTTCATGCAAGAGATGCGTTCAGTTTATACAGTGGGTATGGAAAGTATTCAGACCCCCTTAAATTTTTCACTCTTTGTTATATTGCAGCCATTTGCTAAAATCATTTAAGTTCATTTTTTTTCCTCAATGTACACACAGCACCCCATATTGACAGAAAAACACAGAATTGTTGACATTTTTGCAGATTTATTAAAAAAGAAAAACTGAAATATCACATGGTCCTAAGTATTCAGACCCTTTGCTCAGTATTGAGTAGAAGCACCCTTTTGATCTAATACAGCCATGAGTCTTTTTGGGAAAGATGCAACAAGTTTTTCACACCTGGATTTGGGGATCCTCTGCCATTCCTCCTTGCAGATCCTCTCCAGTTCTGTCTGTCTGGTTGGTGGACAGCCATTTTTAGGTCTCTCCAGAGATGCTCAATTGGGTTTAAGTCAGGGCTCTGGCTGGGCCATTCAAGAACAGTTACGGAGTTGTTGTGAAGCCACTCCTTCGTTATTTTAGCTGTGTGCTTAGGGTCATTGTCTTGTTGGAAGGTAAACCTTCGGCCCAGTCTGAGGTCCTGAGCACTCTGGAGAAGGTTTTCGTCCAGGATATCCCTGTACTTGACCGCATTCATCTTTCCCTCAATTGGAACCAGTCGTCCTGTCCCTGCAGCTGAAAAACACCCCCACAGCATGATGCTGCCACCACCATGCTTCACTGTTGGGACTGTATTGGACAGGTGATGAGCAGTGCCTGGTTTTCTCCACACATACCGCTTAGAATTAAGGCCAAAAAGTTCTATCTTGGTCTCATCAGACCAGAGAATCTTATTCAGGTGTTTTTTAGCAAACTCCATGCGGGCTTTCATGTGTCTTGCACTGAGGAGAGGCTTCCGTCGGGCCACTCTGCCATAAAGCCCCGACTGGTGGAGGGTTGCAGTGATGGTTGACTTTCTACAACTTTCTCCCATCTCCCGACTGCATCTCTGGAGCTCAGCCACAGTGATCTTTGGGTTATTCTTTACCTCTCTCACCAAGGCTCTTCTCCCCCGATAGCTCAGTTTGGCCGGACGGCCAGCTCTAGGAAGGGTTCTGGTCGTCCCAAACGTCTTCCATTTAAGGATTATGGAGGCCACTGTGCTCTTAGGAACCTTAAGTGCAGCAAAAAAAATTTTGTAACCTTGGCCAGATCTGTGCCTTGCCACAATTCTGTCTCTGAGCTCTTCAGGCAGTTCCTTTGACCTCATGATTCTCATTTGCTCTGACATGCACTGTGAGCTGTAAGGTCTTATATAGACAGGTGTGTGGCTTTCCTAATCAAGTCCAATCAGTATAATCAAACACAGCTGGACTCAAATGAAGGTGTAGAACCATCTCAAGGATGATCAGAAGAAATGGACAGCACTTGAGTTAAATGTATATGAGTGTCACAGCAAAGGGTCTGAATACTTAGGACCATGTGATATTTCAGTTTTTCTTTTTTAATAAATCTGCAAAAATGTCAACAATTCTATGTTTTTCTGTCAATATGGGGTGCTGTGTGTACATTAATGAGGAAAAAAATTAACTTAAATGATTTTGGCAAATGGCTGCAATATAACAAAGAGTGAACAATTTAAGGGGGTCTGAATACTTTCCATACCCACTGTAAATCATGACTCTCAGTGCTGTGGTGTTAAATATGTTAGAGCTGCTGCCCAGTCACATTCACTGAAAACCACCGTTGTGGTCTTTTCTCTCTTCAGGGTCATAGTTCAGACCAGCCCCCTCCGCCAGACCCCTTCTCTGGTCCTTGTCCGGGACCTGACTCCTCTATGGGTATGGACCCCAAGGGCATGTATGGGCAGGGCTACCCGGGCCCCCCTTCCATGGGAATGCAGGGTGGATATGGCCGTGGTCCCAACCCTGGTCCTGGACCTGGTCCCATGCCAGGGCAGTCTGGACCAGGGTTTAATCCTATGATGAGTCAGATGAACCAGCAGGGTGGCTTCCCCGGAATGAGCAGTATGGGCGCTATGCATCCTCGTGCTAATATGACAAGGCCTCGGATGGGGAATCCGACCAGATACCAGCTGCAGCAGAGACTGCAGGGACAGCAGGTAAGTAACTGCGCACCAACAACACTCAACTTATAATTTCTGTTAATGATACAAATATAAGTGATCAGTGTAGAAGTGTAATCTAATAACCTGATGTTGCAGCTGATGCACATTTAGAAATTACAATGTCCCAGAATCTATTTGGCTATATTATTTTGAGTAATGTAGGTCTGTGATTACTAATTAATAACAATCAATAGTGAAAATGATAAAAATAGTGAACATTCTAAGTATAATAATATAAAATTATAAGGCAGTATTGATTAGACGGGGCTTGTTCTTGTTGTTGTTTTGTGTATTAAATTAACACTTAAATTTAAATGTTTTTAATGTGAGCTTTCTTTTGTATCTTAACCATATAATGGAAGATTATTAATGACAAAAATATCTTTAAAAAACATATATATTGTATTGAGAGAGTTCGCATTTTGAGGACTGCAATTGAGTATTTTTAAGCAGTGAATATTTCAAACATTTCACAAAATTTAGTAATAAATATTTGCCTTCCAAAGTTTAGTTCCAAAATATTATTTTTAATTTTAAATACCAAACTGGTGGTAATGTTTGCGTGTAATATTTCTCTTGACAAATTTGGCTCCTAAGTTTCAGTGGTATAAATTCAAATGCAATTTCAAACACTTTTAGGAATTGCAGAAAAAGCGATGATTTTATTAAGAGCAGTGCTTTTTTTAAAAAGGCATTTGACATTAATATCCTTCCAGAACAGAACATCCAAAACAGTGATTAAACGTTGCTGTTGCTGGTTTTCTTCTGATTCTATGATATTTGTTGTTAGACATACATTTTAGGTTCTAAATTAACAATAGATCTATATTCAACACAAATAATTTGTTTAATCACTTTATTATTTGGATTAATGAAAGCTTTAGTATTTAGCATATCTCATAACATTTGAATGTTTCTTCGCTACAGTTTTTGAACCAGAGCAGGCAGGGCATGGGGATGAGGCCAGATAACCCTGCAGGAAACCCTGGCATGAGGCCTAGCATGCAGCCAGGCATGGGCGGCCAGGTACCTTTTTTTTATTTTTAATCTTTTGATGACATCTGAAGCCTTATATGTGTTCCATTTTCTCTCTCTAATATCATCCCTCCTTTATCTTTCAGCCTGGTTTCCTGAATGCACAGATGATGGCCCAGCGCAGCAGAGAAATGATGAATCTTCAAACAGAGGTATAAATCGATCACTTTCAAAATATTAATTTGTGTGTCTGTCAGTGATGTGCAATTGCATATATGATAATTATCCCCCATTGACAATGTATGTAGTGTAACTGAAGTACAAGATTTTATGTAAGACTGATCATAACCAGTGTCTTACGTAAAATGTTTAACCATTGTTTTCTCCCTTTCTGCAGATGAGAAGACAGAGGATGATGATGATGATGCAACAGCAGCAGCAGCAGCAGCAGCAGCAGGTTGCAGCCGGAGGCTTCAGTCCCCCTCCTAATGTCACAGCTCCCACAGGAATGGACAACCCTATGGGAGGCCCGCCAATGACCCAGCCCGGCCAGCAGCCCTTTAACTATGGAGGCAGCTATGGTAGGATAGTTAGCATATTGGGATCTTGTAGTTTGAAAAATGTACTCTAAAATAACAAGCAATGAAACGTGGATATTCTATCATTGGAATAGAATATCAGTTTGCTTGGGTATATCGATTGCTGATTAACATGCTATGCACTTTCTTGTTGCTTTCTTTTTTATAAATGTCTCTGGGTTGTGATTCCAGGTATGGGCCAGCAGGGGGATCCTTCATTTGTGGGAACAGGCAGCAGCCCCCCTAATAATATGATGTCTGCCCGTATTGGTGGTCCTCAGAATCCCATGATGCAACAGCACCCTCCGAGCAATCCCATGTACCAGTCTGCAGAGATGAAAGGCTGGGGACAGGGGCCTATGCCCATGAATAAGTAAGTCATAAAACCTTCTATAGCACCCTGGAAATGTCATTTTTGCCTACAGGTCTTGAAAAATAGTTAGTTACAAAAATCATGAAATTACAATTACAACTACAATTTACTGTAGTTTAAAAAAAAAAAAAAAAAAAAAAAAGCACATAAAATATACAAATAAATGTACAAGTAAAGAATATTCAGTGGTACAAATCATATTTAATATTCTTTAAAATAATATTTAATATTAATTTTTTGGTTTATTATTGTTTTATTAATGTACGCTATTGTATATTTAAAAAGCTTTTCAAATTATGGTCAGTTATAAAATAAAATTTAACCAGCTAGAAAACAGTCAAAAGCTGTGTTTTTATTGTTAACTATATCTGAAATAAAAATATATTAAAGCTAAATCTACATATAAAATGTATAATAATTAAAGATAATAATTAAAGATATAAAAATGAAAGGTAATTCAAAATGATAATATCAATAGTAAATACTAATAGTTTAAAAGTATAGAAATAATACTATAATTAGACTTGTGTGGAACACTGTGTCAAGTAGCAAGTAAAATCAACCTGTCAGTCACAATAGTCTTTAGTACATGGTCTTTAATAGAGTTCACATTTATATTGGGTGTATTTAATTTAATTTGATCATTCTCCTGTTTTATGTTTCCTAGCTCATACTCGCAGCAGCAGCAATATCCCCAGCAGGGGGCGCCGGGACAGTATGGGGGAATGATGATGAACGGTTCCATGCAAGGAGGTGTAAATGGCAACGTTGCAGGACAGATGCCCCCAATGCAGGGCCAGATGGGCATGAATGCCATGGGTATGGGACGCATGCCAATGGGACCCGATCAGGTACAGATTGCATTGATTTAGTTACATTTGCTTAAAGGAATTCAGTTTTCTGAAATCCAAGATGTAGATGAGCTTGTTTCTTCATCAAAATCGATGATTGAAATTTAGTGAATGGGTGCCGTCAGAATGAGAGTTCAAACAGCTGATAAAAACATTACAATAATCCACAACTAATCCACACGACTCCAGTCTATCAGTTAACATCTTGGGAAGGGAAATGCTGCATGTTTGTAATAAACAAACGAATGCATCAAGACATTTTTACTTCAAACCATAGTTCCTGACAAAAAAAAAAAAGAGTCTTCTAGCCATAATATTGCTTTCTCCAATAAAAAAAACAAAAAAACTTATCTGAATCAAGAGAGAAATGTGCACAGACCAAACACTGTTTACAAGCAAAAACAGTCCAAAACCATTCTAAACAAATATATGGGTGGATTTTGATATGAGAGGATAACAGGGGTTGGACTTTTTATTGGAGGAAGTGTTATTATACAGACTGGTATTTTGTCCAGAAGTGACCGTTTAAAGATAAAATGCAGATTTGGATTCGTTTCTTACAAATAGACAGCTTTTCACTTTACAAGACCTTAATTGATGGGCTGGAGTACTGTGGATTATAGTGATGTTTTTATTGGACTCTCATTCTGACGGCACCCATTCACTGCAGTGGATCATGTAAAGCTAAATTTCTCGAGTTTGATGGGAAAAAAAATAGCCTGAGGGTGAGGAAATTTTTGGGTGAACTCTTCTTTAACTGCATTAAAAGATGCAATATGTTACTTTTACTTATCTGTACACATATGTGTTTTACAGAAATACTGCTGAGGCGATGAGCCATCTCTTGTCAAAGCTGGATTCAAACTCTGACTCGCACATCAGTCCAGTGAGGAAATGTCAACATGAAGCTATAAAATCCACCTCGTAGGGGATAAATCACTGGAAATCTCCAGTGAAAACTTGACTGAGAGAGAGAAAAGACATGGAAAGGGAAAGAGAGAGAGAGACTCGAGCCTTCTCTGTGGGCTGCTTTCTGAATACGCCCAGTAGCGAGTGCAGCAGACTCTCTCCTGTCCCATGTGGCTGTACTGCAGTACACAATATAACCACCAGAGGGATCAGAGTAGGAACGGTTGTGGTACAACTCGACATTGTGGGGGAGCACTTTATTTTAAGGCTAGTACGGAAAAGGATAGTTGCAATATATCTCTTGCTTTTCTAGCCTTATAGAACGATTATGTGCATATTGTCTATTTTGAATTTGTTTCGGACAAGCCTCATTTTAATGAAAACCGTGGGAATTGTAAACATAAGAACTTCATCACTTACGCATATCAAAGCAATAATCCTCCTCTCAATGCCACCGGCTCAAAGTGGTGTGTCAACAAAAAGCAAATGGTACTGCAGTATTAGACAGGATTTTTTTTTCCTTTTTTTTTTGGTGTGAATAAGATTGGAATTGTAAATACTGTATGCTACATATGTATCATACATGCTTTTACTACATACTTTTTTTGCACAGAGTTTGGGCCCGGTTAGGTCCATCTTATCTATATTTTAGGTCAATACTGCTCTGGGTTTTACATCTATTTTAGCTTTTGTCAAAGGGAGAAAATATTTTATTTTTTATCTTTTCCAGCACAGCCTCTTTTTTTTTTTTTTTTTTTCAACAGTGACTGCCATTATGTTTGGATGGCACTTTTTCTAACATCATGGAAATGTTATGCAGTGACGGTTTCATAATTTTATTTTAATCTCCATTTGTTCTCCTGACCGGAAAAAAAAAAAAAGTTTTCAAATGATACGCAAAGATTATGTTTGTTGTTGCTTTTTAAGCTAGCTCTTAATAAGGAAAATAACTCACTTTCTCACTGTATCTTACTGTTCGTTCTTCAGAAATCTACCTTTAAGAAACATGCACAATCCAAAGATATTTTTTCAGTCTTTTTTTTTCCTGTTTTCTCAAGTTTGATTACAGAAATGTATCCATTTATATATGGTTTCGCGCAAATGCGCAGAGTAAAAGGTACATATCATATGGACATATTACTACATATTATGATTTTGTACAATATACTGTATACATACAAAACCAAGTATACCTGTTTATTTTTGAGGCCAGTTAATATTTTAGCAGTATTGTCTGTGCTTTTGGAGGGTTTCTCTATCATGCGGTTTATTCGCTCTTCAGTTTAAGTTTTGTAAGATTTTGATGATTATGAATTATCTACAGAACTGCCAAGACTTATAACTTGTAACTACACACCTCGTTTTAAAACTTTTCTTAAACCACTTTTAAGAGCCTCTCGGATGTGCTTTTTAAAAGTACAAGTAATAAGGAATCCATTCTGACCAAGGCGTTCATCCATGTATCTCTGTAGTGCAGTGATCCTCGGCCGCTTCATTAGTCCAGTCTTTACCGTCAGTGACTTCAAATAGTGCTGATTCCCAGATGTGGGAATGAAATGCAGTGGGGAAACTAATAATACATCAGTCTTTTCAGGAAAGCAACACTATCATTTGTGTTCATTTCGCTAGGATACTGTTGATTGTGACAGAGTATATTTTGAAATGATAATTCCAGGAAATTGAGGTTACTCTGGTGCGTTTTCAGAACTGGTTGACTGAGGGGTGTGAACATGGAAGATAAGCTCACATTTTACAGGATGTAAATTACAATACACTTAATTATTTTGCTTGATGTTGATATTGTTGTAAATAAAAGTTCTATTTAAACGTGACATGTATTCCTCTCTCTCTGTGTGTGTGTGTGTGTGTGTGTGTGTACCTATTTATTTTGGGGACCCAAGTGAGATAAATTTGTTAAAACAGTATAAAATGAATAAAATAATGTTCTCTCTTTTTTTAATGGTAAAATGCAAGAGGTTTTGTTTAAAGTTTGTTTTTAGTATTTATTACTAGCTGTAGTCTAGATAACTTCGTAAACTTGTGTGTACAGACAGTGTTATTTAAGTATTCCAGAGATACTATTATAGTTTTGAAAAATATTGAATTTTTTTTGTGGTCCTTTTTTTTATTATTGTTTTTACTGTCTGTTTTAAAATTTTAGTTTTAGTTATTTTAGTGCATCAAGTTAAACTAAACGAAAATGAGAAATGCTGTCTTGGGAACTAACTGAAATGAAAGTAAGGTTACTTAAAGTTGATTTTTACTTTGTTTCAAGAAACAATTTTTTTTAGGGTTTTAGTTCTATAAATATAATCATCTTTGCTAAACCTGGCCATATTGTTCCTCTCTACATATGTGACCCTGGACCACAAAACCAGTCTTAAGTTGCTGGGGTATATTTGTAGCAATAGCCAAAAATACATTGTATGGGTCAAAATTACCGATTTTTCTTTTATGGCAAAAATCATTAGTATATTAAGTAAAGATCATGTTCCAAGAAGATATTTTGTAAATTTCTTACCGTAAATGTATCAAAACTTCATTTTTGATTAGTAATATGCATTGCACTTAATTTGGACAACTTTAAAGGCATTTTTCTCAATATTTAGATTTTTTTGCACCCTCAGATTCCAGATTTTCAAATAGTTGTATCTCAGCCAAATATTGTCCGATCCTAACAAACCATACATCAATGGAAAGCTTATTTATTATTTAAAAATTGACACTTAAGACTGGTTTTGTCGTCTAGGGTCACATCAACAGGTTATGTTTTGACGGTTAGTAGGCTACACGGTTTTGTTCATAAAACAAAGATTATTGTAGGTTGTAAACAAAACAAAGACTGTTTGACTAAGAAAAAGCTATTTCTGTTTTTCTGCTTCAAAATTTCACGTTTAACTAAGTCTGTCCCCACAATGTAGGCTAATCATTTAGCCTACCTCAAAACCGTTCAAACGTGACCAAATAAGAATAATTAAAACCTAAATACTACCTAAAAAGGTTTCTGTGTAGGTTAAGGCACAGAAAATATTGTTGGTGATAAATCAATGGAAAGTCTTAATATCCTAACAATAACACGAATGTGTCTACGCGTTTGGAAAATAGCCAGAAAACAAAGTTCGCCGTGTTGCCACAGAGCGGCGCTAGAAGCTAAAATGTCCATCTTCAAAGCTACAAAACGAACTTTATCCTTCAAATAGGATCGTCTTCATCTGCCTCATTATTAATAGAGAATCCAGTGACAACAATGAGCATAAGAATTTACTAAAAATTGATTTAGCTTACAGATTATCAATTACTGAGAGAAGTTTCACAAACATGCTTAGGCTAAACGCCTCTGAATTAACATAAAATCGCCTTAATTTAGGAGGGGAAAATCTTTATGGCTACATAAATTAATTTTAAGTATTTCACACAAGCCCAAAAAACAGCGTGTTCCCTTTGTGTGCTGTTTTCAAAGCGCCTGCTGTTGAGCTTTATTTGATGTTCAAGTGGAAAAGTTGGCTGTAGTGTGTGGCGCTATGTTTAAATGCGCTAAGTTCTTATTAAAAGAAGCTTTCGTTGTAGTATGTGGGAAACTATACAGAGGGAGTGAGAGTTCCTTGGCCGTGTTCCCGGCCCATCTGCAGCCCGGGCTTGCGGATTACTGTTTGTTAATGTTTCAATCAGCTGTGTGCCGAGGAATGTGGAGCGATTTAACCTGAACTTCCCCAGGTGTGCGGCGGCGCCGCTCAGTCTGCGCCCTCCCCTGCCCTTGGCACAAAGCGATCACACAAACACAATCACACACACTGGCCGAGCCGCACATCGCGAGGCCTGCAGCTGCGCGCATCACACCGCAGGGAAATGAGAAAAACATTGCACCAGGGAGACGGAATAAATCTTATAACGAACTGCCTTTTTCTCGGAAAACACTTAACCCTTCCGCTACCCGCCTTTTAAATACTGGGATGCGTAAAAATAAGCGGAATTATAGAGTTTAGAAAGAGTTTGCAAACTCCACTAGCTAAAAATAACCTTAATAATAAATAAAGCAATGTTTAACAAATTAAAATACGTTTAAATTATTTGATTTTAATGATTAATTTAATGGGATATGAATTGACCCGTTTTATAGCCTAGATATTTTAATGTAGACTTTTACAATTATTTTGCTGTTTGTTTATAGATATTGTTAATGTATTTATCAGATATATCTGAAGACGAAACGTGACTATATACACAAACTGAATGTTTTTTTAAATATATTTTTCCAAACATTCTGCCATTAACATTTTTTTAAAAGCTATTTAATAAAAAAAAAAGTTTAGGCGAAGTTTTATTGCACAAAGTTACAATCTGAAGTGATAAGTTCACTTTAAATTTAATTAGCCTGATGAAGCAAATCAAGTTGTAATCGAAATGGTCATGTTGTAACACGATAACATGTTAAAGCTAAATGTTTAATGTGTTAACTAGGCTAAATGACCTTTAACCTTGTGAGACCAACTCATTTTAGACGTCAGTAAAACTGACAGCTAAACTTTTTTTTTTTGGAAATACAAAGTATTTCAAAATACAAACAGGATTTTCTCAGTTCAGCCCAACTTCCATTCATTCATCCATCCTCACACACAAAAGTGATACAAAGCAAGTCCGAAATAGGTCTCATTTTCTTGTTTTAATTAAAAAAACACAATATACATTGTAAAAAACACAATAAGGCATTCACATCGTATGTCATTGTAATATACAATACATTCTTTCGCTCAGTAATCTGAGAAAACTTTACAACAAAATAGACATTTTTCTAAAAAGTTATCAAAACATTGGAGAAACTTTGACCGAAAGGGAAAAGCATGAACTATAAGAGAATAATCGCCATGGATTCCACAGCTAAAACACATCGATATGTTTGGGAAGATCTCAGAGAGAGCGTCACACTTCACTTCTCGTGTCAGTTTTGTGACTCTCCACTGAAAGTTATTGTCCTCTACAACAGGAGAAGGAGATTCTCCCAACAACACAGTTCAAGGCGTCTCGGCGGTTCTGCTCCATCGTCTCCTCCGCGCACCTTGTTCGTTCTTTGCGATGCTTCTCGATCAGTTGACGGTGGAACCGGGAGCATCAGCTTTAACGGCACATGATTCGGTCATCCGAGCAGCCGTTCTGCAAGACAAAAGAAGACACATCATGAGTCATGCATACGTGCTGCATATGAATAGGTCGTCTATTTAAGCGCAAAATATCACAAGCTATATATTTGAATATTCACCTCAACAGAAATGCTGGCCAGTTCCGCGTTCAGAGTCGTGAGGGGAGTTCTGGGAGCGGAGCTCTGGTTCTTCTTGCTTTCCAGCTCCACCTGCAAGTCCCAGATGTAATCAATAACGTGCTGCAGGATCTCCATCTTGCTGGCTTTCTTGTTGGTCGGTAGCGTGGGCACCAGCTCTTTCAGTTTGCTGTAGCAGCTGTTCATGTCCTGAAGAAACATGGTCATTTGCTCGTCTAGCAGCGGGATTTTGCATTTGGAGATGGCCAGGCTCTGGTCAGAGAGGCAGCGGACAACATCTTCCCCTCCAACTTTGCTGCTCTTCAGCGCGCAGGTAGGTCCCACAACTTTCATTTTGGATGTAAAGGTTGACGGTTAAGTCAAAGAGATGAGCTGAGCTGAGCTGAGGCGATACGCTCGTACTCCTTTAGGGTCTTGAGGCGTCGAGAGTGCGATGACAGTTCACCACATGCTTGCGGACCCGAGCTGTTCGGTATTTAAAGGATGTCGGCGCTTGTGGGCGTCACCAAACACTCGTGTTTGCAGGTTTGGGCCAATGGGGTTTCACCGGAGTAGCTCGCTCAGCCAATGACGGCGCGGCTCTGTTATCGCAGTTACAATATGCTTTGGGGGATGGTGTTACAAATGGAAACAAATGTGTGTCTTCTGCGAATGATCTGTGGGTATCCAGCTGTCTGTGCACTCCACAGGTGAAGCAGACAGATCAAGCGCAGGGTGGGGGTGGTCCAGGATCAACAGGCACCAGTTATTACTTTCAAATTAAACATGCTTTCTTCGTATGTGGGCTGCTTCAAGAAACAAAGCGCACTGTAAAATGTTTCATCAGCATCTTTGTTTCCATCTATTTACTACTTGTCACAGGCATTTCTGTTATTACTGGGCGAACTGTGCACGTTGAACACGTGCATGAATATACGGCCAACATAACATATTTTAAGCTATAAAAATAATAATAACAACAACAATAATAATAGCCTATATTATGAATTTGTTGGACAATAACAACCTGAACGAAACATATTTTTTTCTATTAAATTAATAACCCTGACATTAGTGACTAAGGGATCGTCTCTGGGATTATTTTATTGTCACATGACAACAAAATGACTTCAGGCATTTTAGTTATGCCACAGACAGTGGCATTTATTTCACCAACAAATATTTTTAAAACATTAGGCTGATAATATATTAAAACTTCGCTGACCTTAAACTTTTTTTTAATTTTTAAAAATAAACTTTTTGCTTCACTGTTTTTTAGAAGAAGAGTATAAAGGAGTAGGCTATACCAAACACACTGTTTATGATAACATATCGCTTTGCAAGAATTTCAGACTTATATTTTTACAATGCATTTTAAACCAAAAAGTTATGCATTAATAAATCGTTGCTTAATATCAAATATTTGTTTTGTGGTTTGTATAAAATCTGATAAAATCGTGGTTCAACAGTGCATGATATGAGATTTCATGTTTCAATACACAATACATTTATTGTGAACTGTTGCCTAATTATAAGTTTGCATGCTGGGCTAATGTAAACTTTTTCACCAGCTTTAAACTATTTTGTATGCACATAAAGTATTCATAGTCCATTAACCAACATTAAGTGCATCACTTGTATAGTGCTAAGGCTTATAGTGCAATTGAGTCTTGCCACAATCTCATTTTTATTCAAATGTGTCTCTTTCTGTTTATTTTCCATGCACCAAAGATCGACTCATTGTCTTTCTTTGAATGCGTTTCCTCGCGCAAACTTCCAAATTCCTTCATATGTGCGCGTCGCCTTGAGCGCGCACTCGCTCACTCACTCACATCACTTTGCATTGCTGTGCTCTGATTCTTCCCCCAGATTGTCCAAACAAACCCAAGCAGACTGCCGGGCGCCAGCGCCGTGACGTCACCCATTCATTCGAGCCTTGACGCCTGTCAGCCTGGCGCCGAGCGGGCGGTCTCTATAGCAACAACAAACAACAGGCTAGCATCCCTCCACTCTCCCCCATTCACCTGCGCGCTGCGGAATCCTGAGAACAAACTGGTCAGCGCTCATTTATCACTTCAAACCTCTGATGCGATTACCGCTCCGCGCACCTGCAAACTGCCATTGTCGCCCCGAAAGACTCTTGTAAAGACACAAAAGTGAGAGACAAAGTGAAAAATAGCCTATTGAGCCAGAGGTTTTTTTTTTTTTTTTAGATTCCAGAGACCCTTTTATTTTATTGCAATTTTAAGGAAGCGAATGAACTGTTTTCGAATGTTACAGTAATTATTTTTGACCGCACAAAAATACATTACATTTTAACATTAACTTTTTTTTTTATTTCTTTAAAAAAAATAGGAAGATGTGCATATTATTTTAATATTTGGCAAATAAGAAATACAATTTTTACATGCAAGAAGCCATTTTGCTGTGACAAGAAAATGATAAAACAGAGAATACCTTCGTGGTTAAATATCCTAATAAAGTTGCAATGTGTAAAAAAAAAAAATGCATTCATAATATTTTTATTTCAAAATAATGCCTAAATGCACGTGCATGAACGTGCACACGTTGTTTTTACCGATGGCTCGTACATCCTGCAGGAGTTAGAGGGACTGGAGCGTTTCTGGCTCGGTCACAGCTGAGCGGGGTTGAGGGGAGGCGGAGGAGGAGCTGAACAATGGGAGTGCAGTATCGGGACTGTGAGAGAGAATCTCGGCTGGAGCCGACGAGTCTGGAGCGCCCCTCCACTCGCTCATCCCGCTTTTGTTCAGCTGCGCAAGCTATCAGCACTTCCTACCGACTCCAACAATAAGCCCTCACAGCTGGGCTCTCCAAAGCCTGTTTACTGCACATCAAGGCAAAGAGAGGCAAAGAGTGTAACATCCCCCTGACACACACTCGCACACCCTTATGAACTCTCGATAAAATACAAAACATATTCTTAGAAGCAGAGAAAGGAAGTTCAAAGAAGTTGCAAATTATTTATGCTTTATTGTTTGATGTCCTCCTATGCTAGCCACTGGACAGCAATCGCTCGTTTTTATTTGCATCTTCTCTACATCTATAGTGTGCCTATAGTTTTAGTACTACATGCATATTCTGTTTGAAATGTGTAAAATAAAGCTTATTTTTTAAATGGTGAACCCAATATAAATTATTTATATAAGTTGTTCTTGTCCTGATTTTACCCTGATCTGATTTATGGCTGGTTATTTCTCACAATATGTTGTACAGCAGAAAAATCTGGTACAGGATGAGTGTGAATGCTCTTCTTCTTCTTGTAGCATCTGCATGTATCTTTGACTTCTCCCTCTCATGGGAAGAGTGGCCTCTGATAATTGTCCTCGAGGGAATCACATCCTGTCAGAAGTCATGTGATGGCTGTCTGACAAGGCTGTAGTGTTCTGTGCTGTGTCATCAGCTGGCTATGGACTCTTTAATTCACAGCACAGTTACACAAAGCAGTAGACAGAGAAAGGAAGTGTTCAATGCAAAACGCAATAAGACAAGAGTTCACTAGGAACAGACATAAAATGACCTAATTAGCTTTTGTGAGTCATACGACATAAAGTCAATGGAATAGCTTTTCACAACACATGACTTCTGTAGGATGATGTATTTCTGAAATGTTGGGTGGGAACTGATTTTATCCTTTGGGAATTGATTGGATGGTGGCCGTTAAAAGCCAAAAATAATAAATGTTTGCTTAATAACTATTTGGAGATTATTTCACATTTTCAAACAGAATATGGTGGAATATTCTGAGGCCTAAGTGAGGCCTAAGCAATGTCAGCCGAAAAGCAAAGTCATTACATTTTGCAGTTGGCTGATGCTTTTTTATTTTTTTATTTTCACCCTATCTATTTTCAAAAAGCATGTTATTGCTGTTTTCAAATAGGATGTATCGCTCTTATTGTGATTCATCCATGATTCTTTTTATCAAAATGTCATAACTGGATCGATCATTTTGGTTGCCCTTTTCATGCAATCAATCTTCCTCCCTACAGAATGAAGGCCCTGTTTTACATTTTATTCTTTTCGATAATTTGTTCTACTCGGATGTACATCGCACTACAGAAAAAAAAGATCTACTGCTACTTTCGTTACATTTTGACTTTACTTTGAAAATTCAAATTCCAGTTCCACTTTGCATTTATTATATAGTGTCAGATGCACACTGTTTGACATCATAATGTCTCGGTCCTGATGATATGTCAACGCTCCTGACATATACCACTCTGTTCTACATAGTGGTCCTGCGGTAGCAGCTTGTGAATGCCGGTGTCCCCGCTTGCCACACACTTTCACACTCCACCCTCTCCGCCTGGCTACCACACACACTATCAATGTGCCTTAATGGCTCCTAATTAGCTCCCCATCTGCTGGTGACAGAGCACCGGTGGTATGCTGAAGCCCCATTCAGAAAGTGAGCATTGTGTCCCGGGATCGTTTCCACTTCATTGGAGATTGCCTGGAGAGGACTTGGACCTCTGGGAAGGGATGGGACAGGAGAGCCAGGGTTACGGAGAGGGAGGAGACAAGCTCTGGACTTCGGGAGGCGCACGGGATGGGACGGGGGAGGAGGCCAGTACACAAAGGGCGGCAGTGTTGCGGCTTGTTGCAAATCTAATAATGTCGGAGCTCTTTCTGTCCCCTGGATGCCCCCCGCCACCCCCCACGCACACAAACACATTTTGTTTTCCTCCTCCTTTTTTCTCATGCTCATTGGCGACAGCTCTCCTTCTTCGAGTTAATCTGTGACTGCGTCATCTTCTGGGAATAGACATTTGTTTTGTGCTGTTAGTGGGGTAATAAATGCAACCAGACAGCACCATATTAACATCCTCGAAAAGCAACAGAAGGCAGAGCTTCTGATAGATCCCAAGTGGTGGTAACGTCCGGTCTGCGCGTTGTAAACAAAGCGTGGACACTAAAGCTGCGGTCACATTTGCCACTGTTTGGTGAATTTCTGCTGGCCAAATCCAGTCATTTCAATAGGAATCCACACAATCCCTTCGCAGATTTTGCAACTGTTTTGCGCAGGCCAACAGAAAGCTGCTCAGTTTGAAAGTGACCATAAAATATCCAGATTTTGCCTTTGTTTTCCTATTTTCATACTTGGCGGAGGTAATGACTGAAAAAGTTGACCAATAACATCCAGGCTCAGTGCGTGAGAAGGTGGGATCTACAGTCAAAGCAATGCAAATGCGCTTACATATAATGTACAAGGACTGTAAAGAACATGTCAATATGAAAACAAATTCATTTTAGGAAATTTCCTGGAAAAAGAGGGCGTATGGTCACCCTAAGCTACACTATTGACACTAATGAATTTCACTAATGTAACTGCTGAACCTTTTTGGCATTACGTGATTTTTTTTTATGTGCATTCAAAAGTCTTAAAATCACTCCAGGTGGATAGAAGTTGATTGTTAAAGATGTTTAGATGACTCTGGTCCCACCTCAAAGCAAGAAAAGCTGAATGATGTTCTCGCCCTGCCCTCATTTACATCACATTGCCATTGAATAGGCAGATCCAGAGGATGTGTGTGTGTGTGTGTGTGTGTTTATGGGAGACCAGCTGCTCACAGCTGGGGTATAATGGCCAAGTTTTGGAGGGAAGACCCTTACTACCGGGCAGCTGTCACCACCAGCAGGGGAGAGGGACAGAGGCCATTTAGCCAGAGACCCTCTGGAGAGCTTCTGCTCGTTCTATTCTAAACCCAAAGCTCCCTGTGTGTCAGGTGCAGTGCTATTTCCGTTACTGTATGAAGCTGTCAAAAAAGGTGCCATCAGCAACTATTCACAGTCCCGCAGCTTGTCGCAACTTGTTGCTTATGGTATGGTCGGGTTGCACCTAATAGATCTTTGTGTGCTTAAATCACCTGACTTCCTCCACATACCTCTACGTGCGAAAATACCTCTGAACCCATCTGGATACTTGACGAAAGTACGGCCCAAAGATGGGTGTGATGATGGTGGCAGCTGTGCTTCCCTCACAAAGCCCTATTCAGAGAAAAGGGGACAATACCGAAGCCTGGTTGCTCTCTCCTCTTCAGCTCCACACTAAGATTAATTCCTCAAATCCGTTTTCCCAGTGGCAGTCTCAAAGAATGGGAAGCCCTCCTGTTTGTCAGAGCGTATTGTGCCAGTCGCCTGAGAATGAAACCCGTTGATGGTTCTGATAAATGGCCGCCGGCGTTGACACTGAACAGACCTTTCCAGCTCTTTTGTTTTCAGTATTGCATCTATGTAATCTGGATTATTGTGGATTGTAAGATCGTTCCCCTCTGGGTGGTACGGCACTCTCTCAAGATACTTTGATTTGACTTGTATGGCCATTAAAGGAATATTCTAGGCACTTGTGGGATAATGTTGATTACCACAGAAATAAAAGTGAATCGGGCCACTCTGAAAATCTTAAAATACTCACCATTTCAACAGCAAAGCTATAATGTGTTAATATGTGTTAACATGATTTTAGTGTGAAAAAATGCTAACACTTTTGATGAGAAGTTATATATGATTTAAAGCCTAAAATGACCATAAAACTTATGAGAACGACATTACAGCTCAAATAATAACAATTTTTGCAGAAATGTATGCATTTTAAGAGTCATATTTCTTGGAGACTTCAAAATTTCATTTTAAGTGCCTCACCCTAACCTAGGTTTTGCCTTTTGTTTTTTCTGTGGTATTTTTGTGGTTGTCAACATTGTGCCACAGTTAAGCTTGTCGATTAAGCTTAACCTTACTGAACCCAGAATATTCCTTTAAGACACAATTAGTGATTGTTTTTGAATTATGTTGGTAATAATCATGTTTTGTTCTTGCATATAAAAGCTGACTTGCTCGACTGTGGGGACGACGTCATACTTTTAGAAATGTTTGCGACCGCTTCGTAAGCCTCGGGATCAACAGGTGTGAGGAATGGCAGAAGGCAGTGAAGCAATTGAGTCTGCAGGCAAGAATTGTTTGGTTTTGACTCATTGGTTTCATTCCTTTATTAAAGTGTAAATAGGTTTGAAATCACATCAGAAAGAGGTAACCAGAAACTCACATGTATCAGGTGCTGCTGTGAGGCTGTTTGTCCACAGAGCCAAGGCAGTTAGCCACACCTTAAAATACACACACTCACCCTGTGTTTCTCACACACACACATACACCCTCTGCACAGGTGTTTAGCCTGCAGCTTTAATACAAGTGAAGCTCATCAGCCATTTTGCCTATAAGTTTAAAAGTGTACACTCACTGCCTAAAGCTGGATCACTTCAGCTGCCCATCTGCCATATGGCAGGGCTGGGCTGTTAAATATAATACAGCTAAAATTCAACCTTTCACCTGTTTTATGTAGGTACAAAATGTAAATTCAGCCAACTCCTATAAGAGTGGAAAAATCTGTCAATCTCACCCTAGTAAAAAAAAACCTATGCTATGATTTATTTTAAATAAATTTATTTCATACTGAGTAATCAATTAACATATCACTTAAGACTTATTGATATAAAAAAAATTAATTAAACTTTATTTGGAGTATTTCTTTATTGCACAATGAACATTTCTTAATATTGTGCCTAAAATGCGTTTTAATGTCATTATTAATAAGGGTTGTATGATATCTGTATAATATCAAGATATTTTTATTCATAACATTTGAGCAATTATAGTATATCTTTAGTTGGATCTCAGCACTACCCTTTACCAAAAAGTAGTATACTTCAAGTTTATTTTATTAAGTATACTTAAGTAAAGTTCAAGTATATTTTTAAGTATACTTTATGTAGTAAGTATACAAATATCAGTGTACTAGAAGTATACTTGTAAGTGTACTATTTCAATACTCTTTGGGACTAAATTGGCCCACTTTCTAGTATATAAAAGTACACTTTTAAGTATACTTTAAGTATAACTGTAGTAAACTTTGAGTACACAACTAGTTTACATCAATGTTTTTAGCTTGTACTGCAACTATACTTAAAGTGAACTTATAGGTATACTGATAGTTTACTAATTAAATACATGTAGTAGCATGTTTAGTACAATTTGAAGTATAGTCTCAGTAAACTACTAGTTTAGTAGTTTTATACTGCAAGTATACTCGGAAGTTTTCTTTAAGTGAACTTTACATCATACTTTAAGTATACTACTATGTCCCTATTTAGGGAACAAGCCTGAGTGTCCATAGGAATGACCACGGGAATGGGAATGAATGAGGCTACAATCTGGATGCAAAGGATGCATCCCATCTCCCCTGGGCATTCTCACGGTACAAGAATGTGTCCCCTGCACAAACACACACACACACACACATACAGTGACGCTACCTCTTTTCCCACAGCCAGACCCGAGCAACGCCATACACTTGGACACACACACACACATGTATCTACCAGGCTTGACTTGCAGGAATCCAATTGTGTGCAACAGGCAGCAGAAGGTGCCCCAGTTCTTTGACATTCTTCTTTTCTTCTTTGCATTGTTCCGGGGGGGTTACAGTAACAAAAGGAGAATGGGTGAACATTGTGTGTGTGGTACGTTCACACCATCGTCCTCTACTGCCGTACATCTGTGAGCATAGACTCTAAATTACTCTGGTGTGTATGTGTGCGCTGCTGAGGGGGTTTCTGGAGAAAGTTGAATGAAGAGAAGGAGACACTCGTGAACAGAATTAACAGAGCACATTCCTCTGCTTTCTCCCATTCTCTTTATTCTTTCTTGCCGTGCCCCCCCCACCCCTTCATGAGAAAATCAAACAGGTGGTTTGGCCCTGTTGGAGGGGCTGCGTCTTGCGGAGGTGGGCTGTCCCGCAGCCTGTTGGAGGCAGTGAAAGGCAGCGTCTCCTCTCAGCTCCAGCTTGAGTCCAGTGTCCAGTTATAGAGAGCCACTCTCATTACCATCTCAATTCTGGGAACGGGCTAGAGACCTCAGCTGCACCCTAACAGGCAGCCCATATGGTGCTCGCTTGGCAACCAGGCAGGAGGGGACCGCTGTGCCCCCCAAACACATTCTCACACACAATTTTATATTCACAAAACACATGAAGATCTAAATGACACATCTTACCTATATACACACACACAGACACACTCAACCTCGCAACTGTTAACAAAGACATGCAACAATAGGCCATGCATTTATCTTATTGCATATACACCACCCGTTGCACTAGTCTTTAGATCGGGCATCAAAGCAAAACGGTTAAAGAGAGCCTGGGGCTCCCACGCACATTTCCTGGGGGAGCTGGACCACACAGCGCCTGTATGGAAGGACGCTTGGCTTCATACACCCTTATACTGTGTTTTTGGAGGCCATCTCACCATAAATGGCTTCAGTGGTTACAGACCCCACAGGTCAAAATTAACATGCACTACTTGGTTCGCATTAGTGGTTTATGACATGGAAAGATTCACCAATTTAGAAAAATATGAATATACATTTAGATTTAGATGAAAGTTTTATAATAATAATAATATGTTCAATAACACTGACAATAATAATATATTCTGATAAAAAATATTTGTAATTGTAATAATATTTCATAATATAACTTTTGTGTGTGTGTTTTTTAATCAAATAAATGCAGGTGTTGTGAACATAAGAGCCTTCTTTATATAAAAAAATACCTTTAACTTTAAACTTAAATTGTTTTTTAATTTAATTTAATTTAATTTAATTTAATTTAATTTAATTTAATTTAATTTAATTTAATTTAGTTTAGTTTAGTTTAGTTTAGTTTAGTTTAGTTTAGTTTCGCTTCGCTTTACTTTACGTGAGGGGATCTCCAGAGACAGATTTTGTCAGATTGAACTGTTTCTAGGTCAGATAATTTTTATAATTTGTCATTATGAAATATGTTTTATATTTTTCATTTTCATTTTTCATTATGACCTAAATTCTAAATTTCTTTATTTAATTATATTTCTATTTTTTATTGTATTATGCAAATTATTCATAATTATATTAAATATTACATTAAATGTTGAAAATAATTATATGAATTATATATCAATATTATAAATTATATTAAAGTAATTATATAAACTCAAAATCTTTTTTTTTCATATTATATACAAGCTATTTTCAAACTTCAAGTGTTCAGTTTCAGACTCAGTTGTGTTTTAGTCATGTCCTGAAGTAAAAAAAAAAAGAAAGAAATAAAAAAAGAAATTTAATTGATAAATAAATTAATTTGTGGAGACGCAACAAAAATGCTACCTCCTACATTTACCTTATTTCGAGTTATATTTTATTCATTATTTGTATTAACGAATAGTTGACCTCAACACCTGCAAGACCTTTCATAAATATGTCAGCAAGAACAAAAGAAGTCAATGTGCAGGGTGTTTCTCTGGTTTGAACCATCAGAGAGGCCGAAGCTGTGAGGCATTTCCTTCCCAAACGGAGGAATGTGCTGGATCAGAGCCTAATAGTTACAGGAAACGAAAGGTGCATGTGCTTATGTGCGCAGCTCTCTGTGTCCTCCACCACTGCCAGTCCTCCCACGTTGACAGGTCATATCATGTTCACACATTATCTGTGATACCGTCCCCAATTGAGAAATGACAGCGTTGCTGTATGTGACTCCTCATGATTGCACATGCTCAGTCCGGCCCTCTCTACGCAGCTGCAGCTGTGCAGCCACATACGCAACATGATTTCACAACATCCTCCTTCTGCCTTCACTGGAAATATCCTCTTTTACTCCCCCTCCTTTCTTCCCTCGTTCCCCTTCCCTGCCTGTGTAAGTGTCTTTAGTGAAATGCCCTGACAGCCCAGCAGGTGCGGGACTTAGTCATACCCATACTTGAGCAGCTCCTTATTAAGCGAGCGTGATGTGATGGTAAGTTACACCACAGCACTA
This sequence comes from Onychostoma macrolepis, assembly GCF_012432095.1. NCBI lineage: Eukaryota > Metazoa > Chordata > Actinopteri > Cypriniformes > Cyprinidae > Onychostoma > Onychostoma macrolepis. The sequence continues at coordinate 21,192,051 of NC_081165.1, read as the reverse complement.
GTCACAGGTACATGTTGTAATCAACAATTTAGCTGCTCCCCAACAGCCCAGCTGTCTGAGTGTTTACTGAAAGCATCACTCACACTCGCAGGCGCCAAGCACCGTGACTCTGGAGTTTCCAGGCTTTCATATGTGTGTGTGTGTGTGTGTTCTGGCTCTTTGTACAGCTGGCAGGAGTTTCTGTTTCTAGAGACGAGTGTCACATCACTCACTACTGTTTATCATACAATCATAGTGATAATCAGCCTGCTTATTGACACCTTCACAAGTTTACCTCGGGATCATAATGAAACATGCCATTGTTTTTCTTTAGAAATGAGCATTTCCCAGACAGTAGAGCATGGTGTGATTTTTGATGTGATACTTCTATAGACAAGTTGTTATGACGTGTAGATATATATATATATATATATATATATATATATATATATCAATATCAATACAGACCAGAGTATGTGAGCACCTTTTTATTTTTATTTTTTTTATTTATGATCATTCAAAGAGAGAATTGTCTCACTAATAAGGGAAACCTTTAGAGGAATATATTTCATATATATGGAGAAAAAACTGTAGCGAGTAATTTAATTAATGTAATATAAGTTATATATATATTACATAATATAGATAGATATACTGTAGATTACATAATACTTATAATTATATATATTAAATTATTTATAGATTATTTATATTTTTTCTTTACTTTTGCTAGTGGAATTGTAATAACTGTAAATACTATAGACTACCTCTAAATAATAAAATATAAATGTAATATATTATTAATATACATATTAATAATAAAAACAAAAATATATACATCATTTTAAAATAAAAACGATTTATTTTATTTACTTTTTATTTTACCTTTGAGGTATAGGGGAATTTTATTTTTGTCAGATTGAGCTACGTTTCAAGGACAGTTTTTTTCCCCCAAAGTATTGCTAAGTAAACACACACACACACACCCTGACCCTAAATGGTGTATTTTTTCATTATGAAGTATGTGTTTCATATTATAATAATTGTAAATACTATAGACTAACTCTAAATAAAAATAAAAAGTAAAATATAAATATATTGTTAATATACATATTAATAAAAAAAAGAAAATAAAGCATTTTTGAAAAAAAAAAACAATTTATTTTATTTTATTATTTTACCTTTGACGTAAGGTAAATTTTATTTTGATCAGTTTTTGTCAGATTTAGCTAAGTTTTGTCCCCAAAGTAGAGCTAAGTAAATAAAAACGCTCACACACCCTGGCAGATAATCCTTCAAATGGTGTATTTTGTCATTATGAAGTATGTGTTTCATATTTCCCATTGTGACCTAGATAGCGCTCTGCTTTTCAGCAGAACCATATGTCTGTAATCCAACAGCTCTGGGCTCAATATGGCATCTAAACATATATATTTACTCTGGCTGTGTTTTATAAGACGGATGGAGTTTTAGTACGAGACAGAAATCGGTGTGGTCATACTTATCGTGATTTACACTCGTGCATGTTTAAGTGTGCACACACAGACTCGGTCCGCGTTGAGGATCTCCACATCTGTCACCAGTTAAGCCACACGCTGTTGCCATATTCGTGATGAATTCATCCCGACTCTGAAGGATACGTTTAGGGCTGCTATAACAGCACGAGTCACGGAAAAGATAATTGCCATGTGATTAACAATAAATATTGTTTAACGTTAAGAGTCTATATTTAAAGAAGTTTCCAAAATGAAATCATATGCACTTTCTCGTTTTGAGAGGGAAACAGATGGAGGATCTTTGGAAACACACAACAATAAAAGCCTGAAAGACAGGAAAAAGGAGAGTGAAGGATCAGAGCTGAATGAGAAGGAGAGAATGAATAAGTGAAAGAGAGTGAGAGAGGAATGGGAGATTGTCTTTCTGGAAGGTCTCCTCTCAGATGTGGGGTCTTCTTCACATGCTAATGGGATGTTTCTTTAGCCCTGGCCCTGTTAGCATAACAATGCTGAGAAAGTGAAGGAGCTAAACTTCAGCTTTCTTTGGGAACTAAACCCCAGCCTTTCTTCTGCAGAAAAACACTCTTCTTCTATTGTGAGTGCAATGAAAGTGGTTCAGGGCAGCTGTGTGAGGTGATCAAAGCCCCAGCTTCAAAATGAGTTTGAAATGACCAAAGTTAGAGACAGAAAATCAGTGACATTCCTGAAATTCTGTAAGACGTAATACAACCAGGAGCAGAAAGGATCCATGTTTCTATCAGCCAAGATGTGTGTCTGTGTGTGTCTCCTTGTGCACCCTCTGGAAATGCAACACAATGTGATATAATATCGTGCGTAGTGATAAAACTGTGCTGAATTATGTCTGCGATGTTTCTGTGGGAGCTGTGTTATGTCTGCGCAGATGCTAAGCTAATGCCAGTCAGTCGCAGTTATGTAAAGCTACTTCAGATTGTCTGTCCTTGTGGCATTGCGTTGTTTTTCATTTGCTATCAGATTTGAATTTGCTATCCTAATAACATGAAAAGGTCACATGAAATGTGGCGCCTTTGATCTAATAATAAGACTTTACTGAGAAACCATTATACTTGCCACTTTATTTTGCTCTCTGCACATGCACACTGTCCAAATGAAATTTCACCTTTGTAAATGCAATAATCAAAACAAAGGAGGTAATTTAATTTACATAGTTGGAGATAATGACATTCTATGGGAGAGACTTTTAAGTAAGACTATTTGATCAGCATTTGTTATACATTTGTAGTTTTGTGTGGAAATTAGTTATTAATTCAGTTCTTAATTTCTACCATAATCAAGTTACTATGCTAATAAAAAAACAATGTCTTGCAATAACAACCTTTAATAACTAAATGTTTTTTTCATTTTAATATATAAAAATAAATTATAAAAATATTATAAATATAAAAATCAATATAAATGATAAACATACAGAATACACACACACACACACATATATATATATTCTGTATGTTTATCATTTATAATGTATATATTATACATTTAACAAATAAATAGGATCATTCAAAGTATCGATGTTAGAATTATTAAATATAAATATTTACTTCATTGTCAATATATTATAATATTTAATAATGAACTAAATTGTTACTATAAAGTAGCAATTTTAAATAAATTGTAAATAAATAATTATAACTATAAAAATCTATCTAATATATACACACAAAACGAAATGATGTTTTTTCATTTTAATATATACAAATAAATTATGAATAAACAATTCTATACATAATATAAACTTCACATATACATCATAGAATTATATACATAATATAAACTAAATAATATAAATATATAAAGAATAAATAGGATCATTCAAACTTATTCATTAAATATAAATATTTTTACATTGACAATATATTATAATATTTAATAATTAACTATGAAGCCATTTTTTCATATTCATAGTATAATCATATATATTTCATATACATAATATAAAGCAAATGAATAAGTATTATTTATAGACATTATTAATATTATATTTGTATAATTATTACTTACAGATTTTTTTATTGCTCTACTTCGTCATCACGTACTGCGGTTTGCTGCATTTGACAAATAAAACATTGAATTTTACTTGACTTTGCCTTCGACTCAAAGTCCTGAGGTTCAAGGGCCGGTGTTAAAAGTGCTAATGATCCATTAGCAACCTGATGCATCCTTAATGAAAGGAAGTGCCGCCTCAGAAAGCCCTTTACAGTAGGTGAAAAGTTTCAGAGGTTCAACTAGCTGGTGCCACTTAGAAAGTGTGATAATTGTAACAGGCTATTGTCTCCAGATCTGTTTCCTTTCTAGGAGGGTCGCGAGCCATTAGCAGTAAGAAGTACACTTAGCACCTCTGCTTCTGAATAAGGAAGTCGATACCCAAATTAGGACGAGTACGCAGGCTTTGCGGCCACGTTTGTGGTCACAACCCTTAACACACAATGACGCTGCCACTGTATTCATGTCAGCTGCCGCTACACAAATTAGCACCTACTTATCTGAGGTGATACATCTTATTTTAATGCAAAGCAGCTATTTCCTTATTCTCTGTATGCTAAGTGTTCGAAACAGACACGGTTAGCCCTGCAATGTTTTAAGCATACGCTACGGTCCGTGACATAAACTTTAAAGACTTTTTTACGAACCTGAGGGGAGTGTAAAAGAGTCATTCACTAGCGCATGTTTTAAGACATTGTAAATATGCACCAGGCCGTGTCTTTGGCTTAATTAGTTCAAAAATATACATTTTTATCACCATTGTTTTCTTACTGACTCAATAAACTATACGACAGCGATGAAAGCACACAAATAAGATCCAAAATTCTGTACGTGATGAAAAACGTGATGCTTCCCTTGGTGTACTAACAGAATGATAGACCGATGGCTGTGTGCTGTCACACATCTGTTCTTCACTGGAGAGACTAGCACTATGGCGACAGGAGGCTGCCCGACTGGTGCCAGTGTATTTTTACGAGGCGGCAAATAATAACTCACAGCTGGCAGTGTGGGAACAGCTGCCGCTAACATCACTACGCCCAGCATCTTTCTCTCTCGCTCTTTTCCTCCCTCGCTTTAGGGCCCAGACTTACTGGAGCCGAAGCTCCACAGCCCACTTCCTCTCTCCAGACTTCACTTCCTGTCATTTGATGGGGCTTCCTGTCACGCCTCTCCGATCAGGCCTTGAGAAAGCTCTTCTCAGAGAGTAGCTTCCTGTTTCAAAGACAGCTGTAGAGATAGTTCCTGCTTTTGGCCTCACTCAGGGAATTGGCACACAAACACGCTCACACATGTGATCTGCTCTCACCCCGTTTGTACTGCTGATTTTTCCATTTCCCTTAGCTAAGCAGGTGACTGCCGTTTGCTGACGTGATCAGGAGTCGTTTTAGTGTCATCAGTTGGTCGTGTTGTGTACATGTCGGCCTGTGGGCAAACAGACAGACAGATCTGCTGCTGTTCTGCTCTTCTGACGATGATTCCATTGCAGAATTCCAAAAGTAAAGCTCCGTCATTCACACAAGTGGAAAAACACTTGCAAAGTGGAACAACACTTAATGTCTCGTACGTCTCTCACTTTATTTGCCACATTTGTTGCACGTTCACTTACAGAAACTCACTTACACACACTTCAACAGCAGCACTGCAAATAATTATCTATCTATCTATCATTTTTTCTCTTCCTAAAATGTGCAAACTGGGCTATAAAACAAAAAAGCGTGAAAAGTGCACTTGCATACATACAAAACAGGCACATCATGACATCAACTATGAGGTCATAACGTCCAACAACACCAGTTCTCAAGTGACCGATAATAATGAGAAAAACGAAACCAGCCTAACAACAAAAAGCATGCATGCTATACATTGTTCACAAGAAAAGTCACAATAATAATGTTTAATGACATTTCTTTGCAGGACTTATGTCTCCTATGCTCACCAAGGCTGTGTTTATTTGAATAAACAGACAGTAAAAACTGTAATGTTGTAAAATATGATTTCTTTTCTTCAGTGATCCTTCAGAAATCATTCTAATATGCTTATTTGCTGCTCAAGAAACATTTCTTATTATTATATCAGTGTTGAAAATGAATATTTTTGTGGAAAATGTAAATTATTTATTTGAAACAAAAATCTTTTTGAACATTATAAATGTATTTACTGTAACGTTTTGGGTCAATTTAATGCATCCTTGCATTACAAAAAAAATAAATAAATAAATTAGCTGACCCCAGACTTTTAAACAGTAGTGTGCGTTCATCTATCTTGGCAGATAAAGCAGCATAAAAAGTGCTGGATAGTTTTGGAATGTTGTAGGTGGGGAGGCCTTCAGTTTTTCTGGTGATAGGCACTGATTGGTACATGACGTAAACAGTATAAACCTGTGTGTGCGTGGGTTTTCAGACACCCAAATGGGGAGGGAAAATGCTGCGGTCTAAAAAACTGCACCCGTTATTAAGAGAGCGTGTTTAACAGTTTTTAGCTATTTTTAAGTATATTTTTCTACCTGATCTCTTCCTGATTTAATATCCAACTTCCTAAACATGTGTTGTCCTTCTGTCCATCTACTGTGCCCATCTGGAGTGTGTGTTTGCATGTGTGTGTTTGTGTGTGAGGGAAGCAGCAGGGTGCTCTGGCCAGGACAGGTTGGAGACGCAGCATGTGTCCTCTGAGAGGGACACAAACAGGCTGGTTTAAACCCAACAGGCCAGTCATATGGCTCAGTTAGAAGAACCATTTGGCTGTGTCATGATTTGTATTCAAGCAGGGATGCGTTACATATATAATATAATATAATATAATCATTATTTATTATAGGTCATTGCAATGCATTGTAGGACATATGCAACACAAATGCAATGTTTTTCTCCGAATTATTATTGAAATGTAATTTTTTCATTATTAATAGATAACAAGCTTGTCTAGGGCTAGACTGAAATTCTGGTCAAACTAGTACAATTCTGGTAATAGTAGCACTGGCCCACGCTATAGCAGCTAAACCTGATTTTCAACTTTTGGTTTTGCACCAAAACAACAAAGAAAACAAAAGGCGATTTCACTGTTAATTCATAAAATATGTCCATATGTGAAATTATAGCAATTCAGACTCATAAAAAGAGAGTTTTATGCTTGGATTTTTACTATAAACCCCCCAGGGGGCTTGTTTTGATTTACAGAGCAGAATATTATTCCAGTTATATATTTGGATGTGTATCATTACAAGCGATTGGTAATGATTTGTGATGTGTCCTGGCTCTTTAAACTTTATTCCTACTACTCTAAAATCTAAAAATAAAATACACTAGCAGTGAAAAATTTGAACAGAATCATTCTTTCTTTTTACTTTTTTCTACATTTTATACAAAAAAGTCATCAAAACTATGCAATACAAACAATTCTCTTTTTTCAATTCAATTTAAATTTTTGTTTACACAGAACATTGCCAAATCATTATACACAAAACAAGTAATGACAACAAAAAAAGAAATCTACAATATAACAAACAACAATGAAAATTTTTATTAAAATAAGGGGTTGAATGAATAATGAATAAAAATAATACATATATTAATATAATAATGCATAATGTAATAAAAATGCATATAATATATAATACATTTATCTACACATTATGATGAAAAAATCTGTAATATACAATATATTCCAGTATTTTTCTTTATAATGTCATGATAAATATCTATTTTATGTGATACTCTCTCTCTCTCTAAATATTATTATTATTGTTGTTGTTTAATAATAAAAAGGATGTCAATAATGTGAATACTGCTGGCTCTGTGAAAAAATGCTTATGCTTCTCTTTTGTAAGTTATATGGAGAAAAGTGTCTACTAAATACATAAATGTAAATGTGTAGAATTATGCAGCAAAAAAAAAAGTTTTTAGATCAAAATTTACAGTTTATGAACAAAAGCATACATTATTGCATCTGAATCCTGATATATAGTGCTGTCGCTTTCCTCATTCCTTTGCTTTCTTTTTCTGTCTTCCCTCTGCTTCCCTCCCTTTTTTCTTTCCTCTCTCTCCCTCTCTCTCTCTCTTTGGGAAGCATGCCTTCCCCAGCTGTGTGTTCAGCCCCCACAGTGAGGGCTCAGGGCAGGCCAGGCTCACAGCTGGCCAGACATTGTGGAGCCAGTCGACAGGCGCATGGAGGGCCGCCCGCCCCGGCCTCTTCCTTTGCAAACATGCCCAGGTGTGGGGCCTGATGGCTGGGCCTCTGATGTGTGTGTGTGTGTTGGAGGGGGGGGTCATAGCAGGAGGAGGCATAAAGGGTGGGTATTCCCACTGAAGCTGTGTCAACACTGAATGCATGGGAGTGTTTGTGGCATGGGGGTGGGGAGGGGGCCGTTCGCAACGATTACTGGCTCATTGTAACCACATTGTAGGGAAATTGCTCATATTTTGCCAAGCAGCCAGGCTGGCACACAGGCAGATGCTTAGAGCGCGATGAAGGACTTTCATTTAAGATGCATGCAGGCGCAGCGGTTGTTTAAGTCAACAATGCATTCTCCACACATGCATGCATGCATGCTTCTCCGTGACCACATATGGGAATTGTATACTTCACATGTCTGCTAAATTACAGCAGATGTATGATGTTTTGCACTTGTGGACGGACTGTCCAAGCTGCTAATCTATGATCTCATCCTGAGGCACGGTTTGTCAGAGACGAGTCCAAGGGCTGGACAAAAGGTGCTTGAATGAGATAACATCTAATAAGCCTTTGAACATCTTTATCTGTGGCCCAGACCCCCCACACACACACACACACACACACTAATGAGGTGTTTCTGGCTCTGTCTTGTGTTGGATTCCCCTGAAGTCTCACTGTCTCTGCTACATCTCAGTCACAGTGTTTCAGTCCCCCTAGTGGTGGAAAATGGAGTCAAGACTTCACAGATTCCTGCACATCTGTATCCAGCCCTCATCCCCAAAGAGTGACAAAAAGAATCAGCGTGGCCATGAACGTGTAATAAGTGTGAAAGCGTAATGATTTGTTCAAGCTGTCCATGACCCTCAGGAGACCAATTTGACCAGTTCGTTTCTCATTATTTTATGAATCATAACACTTCGAAATGCACACTCACCGCGAACAGGGACTCAAAATCATTTTTGTACATAATAATTCATTTGTTGATTTTCTTTAAAAGGTAATATGGCTATAACGTGATATTACCCTTACAAAACAATTGGCAATACAATGGCATTTTAAAATATACCATGGTATTTACATATATGGTACTCTGAGGTACATATTGTGAAAAATGTGGTAGTACCATGGTACTTTTTTGTGTACAATGATACTACAAAGACTTTCATTGAATATCATGTTTTACCATGATAAATGCCCTAAAACATGATATTTCCATGTTACATGCCTTAGAATTATTGAAATATTCCATGGAACTACAATTCAAGTATCATGGTATTTACATGAAACTCTGAAGTATGTTAAAAAATACCATGCTACTCTGGAAGTACCATGGTAAATGCCAAAAACACCTATTATATTTTCATACTACATGCCTAGGAAACCAAGGTAATACCTTGATATTGTGTCCAAAAACATTGTAATACCATGCAGGCCTGTACCTACTGTAGAAGGCAGTTGATCCTCCCCACAAAATGGCACAATAGCAGCGGATTAACGAATTTTCAAAGAAACTGATTATTTAAAGAATTTAAATAATCTTACAAATACTTGAATGATTACTGTGTTAATATACTATGATATTACCCTTACAAAACAGTCTTGTAGTGGTACCATGATACAGTGATGGCATTTTGAAATATACCATGGTAATCTGGGGTATGTCCAAGAATACCATGGTGCAGTGTAAAAAAACTATTTCTGAGATTTCCTTTTTGTGTAAAATGCTACTAAAAACCTGCACTCAATATCAAGGTTTACTTCCATGGTACATGCCTAATAAACCATGGTATTTCCTTGATATTGTGTCAAAAACATGATAATAACATACAGGCCTGTACCCAGTCAATCGTCTCCCCAAATATTCACAATTGTAGTGGATAAATACGTGTTCAATAATCAAACTTGGTGATACAATGGTACTTTTTTGCGATTCTGGCCCATATTGCAACAGGTGAGGAGAGAAAGAGCTGAAGAATTCATAATTCAAGCATAACCCTAAATAATGGAGTGAGAACTGTTCTGTGTGAGGTTGCTTGACCTGGGAAACACCCAAGAGATGTCAAAATCTCCACAGCATGTGTGTGTGTGTTTGAGAAAAGAGACAGCGAGGCAGTGTGTATGAGCTTGTGCTTGGTTTAGTGTGTGTTTGCTGCATATTTGTTCTCTCTTGTGAGCATGCACTCCGTATTGTATCAGGGGAATGAATTGTTGCTCACCTGTTCACACAGACTAACAAAAGCCAGGCAGCGGAAGCAGCTGTCTCTCACAACTGTATTGGTACAATACTTGGGACCCATACTCCTGTTTGCTCGGTACATATTCTCACCCTGGTCAGCTCAAACATCACTCACACACACAGTACTCATGTACTGCTCATGTCTCACAGTTTAAACAGCTGAATATTTCCTCCTCCAGCCCTGTTTACCGAACGAATATTGGACGCCACATTTCCGTGTGCGTCAGGTGTGTGTACTTACTATATTCTGCAAATCAAACACAGCTAGAAAATACTAAAAAAAGGAAGGGATGTTATAGAATATTATCTCACACAAAAGTGTCCCTTTAATGTCTTTCAAACACATATTTCTGTTTGTTAATACAAGTAATATTGATTTAAAAAAACAACAACAGGCAGACAATAAAATGTGCAAATTAACGCTAGTCTTACACTGAAGGAGTGACTTGGGTCATACCACAATATTACCAAGATGTTGGGAATGGATACTTTTGATATTTGCCAGTAAGAAACCACATAGCAATACACTCAAAATGCTAAAACCACCCATAACACATTAAGCATAGCTAATTAGGGTTGCGATATTGACAAAAAAAAAGAAAAGAAATCTCAATATTTTGGGGGATTTTTCGAAAATTAAGCAATATTTTGCCTCATGTGTTTTCATGCTTGCTAAACCTTGGCTGGTTTAGGCCTGTCATGGTTAAATAATTATGACACAAAAATTGCCAGTAGGTGGTGGTAAGTCCCTTTTCCTAATGAGTGATTCATTGAATCATTCATTCAAACAGCTGATTTCTGTGCAAGTGGCTGTTTTTATGAAAGGATCACTGCCTCAAATTATTTGTTTAAAAACAGATTAATTCAGGAATTACTATTTTCATTGGCAAAACCGATTTTTTTTGGCTTTCATAACTTAAATTATAGTGGCACTGTATTCTGATAGGCTTCATCACACAGTGAATGCTTTTGGACTCTCAAGACGTATATATATATATATATATATATATATATATTTTTTTTTTTTGCAAAGTAAATAAAACTTGCACATCATTAATACTACAATTACAATATTATAGATGATAAATATTGCACACCCCTAAAAGCAATATGTTAAAGACACAGAATACCCTAACAACTACATAGCAACATGCAAAAAACACCCAAAACATCATAGCAACATCAACATGTTAAAACCATCTTCACACTAAACACATAAATCACAAAACACACAAAAAACACCATAATGCCATAGCAAACAGGGTTGCCAGGTGCATAGTCTCGCGTAACCAGACCTTCAGACTGACGGCGGAAGGTCTGGGAACCTTGGCTGCTTTGAATGGCCAAGGCCCGCCCAAGAGGCCATATGACTGACAGGTGAAACAACGAATCATGTTTCGTTTTGTGCCGCGTCATGTTTAGGGGCGTGGAAGTGTCACCACAATAACAAACTGGTGTGTAAAACTCTTGTATGATTCTATGCCACAAACTTCACATATTTCACATGCTTTTGAAAATCCAGCGTTTAGTTGATCCTGATAAGCGCTTATTGTTCTCGTCGTAAACACGACGGCTTTCATTTTCTTGAGGGGGTTTGGCATCATGGCATCTTTGTTTCCAGGCAGAATGTTAAAGAACGTGACACACACATCTCCTGGAAATCCTGAATAATTCAACCAAACCAATTTTGTTTGCCATATGCAGTCTGAGACTACCAGGTGCATAACAAAACCAATGCAATTGCTAATCAAAACTAGACCAATCACATCTTTCCCCACGGTTTCCTTTGGTGTTCCCTCAATCGAAAATGCGTTCCAGGAAGGTTTTGGTTGATCACTGTAACCTGCAGACTAAAAAACAAGCCGCGGCAAAAGTGTAAAAATATCACAATTCAGCGGAAAAGAAAACCACAGACTTGGCAACACTCACTGATAGCAAATATCTAAAAACATCACAGAATATTCTAGCAACCACACAGAAACATGCTAAAATCGCTCAGAATACCATAGCAACTGCATAGCACCATACTAAAACCCGCATAGAAACACCCAGGCGACTATCCACAACAAACTAGCATCATAGAGGAGACTGTTTTTGTTTTAAATACCACTCACATTTTTTTTTGAATGTAAGAAAATCTATTTCCAAATCTGTTACTGCTCAGATTTCCACAGGTCATTTAGTTTCTGTGTGAGGAAGACAGCATGAACTTGTCCAGTTGACAAATGACTGTCCGTATATGCCTGTCAATACACACAGAGTCTTAAGGCAAAACTGTAAAAGATCCTTGAGTCTTTACAGTACAAAACAAACGAGACATTGGCGTGTGTTCACCAGTCCATCGCATGTTGTGCTGCTGAGATCTCTAGAAATGATACGCCTGTTGTTCTTCTGCAGTCATGATTGGTAGTGCTGTAACTGTGATGACATGTGCTGCTGATATTTACTGAAGACCTCAGGGGCCGCGCCGCACATCTGGAGTCTAGACTCAGCGGCTCTACAGGACTGAGACTCCCTCGCTCTCTTCCTCTCTCTCGCCGCTGTCCACTGTTTGCATAGCTGCTTGTGTTTAATTTAAATTAAAGTTGCCCCCTTCAAGTGGTTAATTGATTCTTGCGATGAAGGACAAAGTAACTGGAGCCGAGTGTCCTCAAAACACACCGAGAGAAATATTATTATGAAGACTTACGCAAACCAGCCCGTGAGCATCTGTGTTTGTGTGAGAGAAACAATATGATTATCGGTGGAATTGTTGGACTGAGAGGAGCCATATATTTTCCTTAATGCATCCTTGTGTTTACAAAAACTCTCACACAAAGGCTCTTGTTAGCTGCGGTGTAATGACGAATGCCCGTGTGGTTGTGGGTACGTGCTGGTGAGAGGTCTGTTTTACCTGTTAATCTCTTTATCCCCTCCCTCCCGCGCTATAGCTCATAAACTGAGAGCTCTAGAACTTGACAGTAGTTTATTTTACAGACGCTCTCTGGCTTCTTCTGTCCTCCTTTTGAATTTGTGTTGAACTGCTGAAGTCATCATGCTCATACAGCATCAGTAAGGAATATAATGGAGTGAAGCACTTTATCCACCACATACTTATCACTGCAAAAAAAAAAAAGTAAATATCATGTAAATAAATTATTTATTTTTATCTTTTATTTAATTATTTTATTTTATATAAGCTTTTATTTACTCTGATGGCAAATAGTTATTTATTAAATATAATTAAATAGTCATTAAATTGGGTTTAAAGTTGTCAGTGCGGTAATATAAAAAATATTATAAAAAGATTATGTTATGAATTAGTTATGTATCATTCAATTGTTTGGGGTAGGTTTTTATGCATATATATATTGTTTTTAATATTTGAAGTCCCTTATGCTCATCAAAGCTGAATTTATTTGATCAAAATAAATTAAAAACAGAAATATTAATATTTAAAATGTTTTCTATTTTAATTAATTTTAAAATTGGTACAATTTAGGATTTTTAATGAATAGAAAGTTCCAAAGAACAGCATTTATTTCAAATAAATGTAAAGCCCATATATATATATATATATATATATATATATATATATATATATATATATATATATATATATATATATATAGCACCATATCTTTAAAGATGCTATACAGCACCTCTGTCAAATGGTGCTACGTAGAACCATAAGAGGTACCATATTGCATTGTATTTCTTCAACAAAATGGTGCTAAACAGTACCAACAGTGGTTCTTTGGCTCAGAAGAAACCTTTAAAGGGCTTAACAGGTTCTTCAGACGGCAGTGGTGCTATATAGCACCTTAATCACCCCAAAGAACCACTGAAGAACCGCTGAAGAACCATACAGGAGCTTAACAGGTTCTGTATATGGTAGCGGTGCTATATAGCCCTCAGTCATGCCAAAGAACTGGTAAAGAACTGGTGAAGAACCATTGAAGAACCACTAAAGCACCAAGATTTGGTGCTATACCAAAAGTGGAGCCAAAGAACCACTTTTAGTGTTATATAGCACCTTTTTTTTATAGAGTGTATATATATATATATATGTGTGTATATATGTATATATATATATATATATTTATGTAATATAATGTTATTATAACATATTAAGTGTTTTGTTATTTTTTAATTAAAAGTGTTCATTTTTGGAAAACATTAAAAATGTAAGGAATACTTAAAAAGTTAAATATTTAAGTAAATTAATTTGCTTTTTGTTTATTTCTCTTTTTTTTGGTATATAAAAACGTACTAGTTTTTACATTGGTTTATTTTTCCAAATGGTCCTCACAGAGAGGTAGTTCTGCATTCGAACCCTAGAATGATGGAAAATCATTGGAGAGAGTGAGAGAGAAGGTATAAATGAACCTCTGATTTACAGCCCGTCTTTAGGTAGAGCCCCTCCTTTTTCCATGTTCACCCCTTCTCTCCTTTCTCTGCCCATAATAATGGACACGGTGTTTTTACGAGAGTACCAAACCAAACCCTATTCACACTGCAGCACTGAGTCGGCACTAAATGGCCTCGTTCAGCTCACTGCTATTAAACAGCTCATAAAAACTGGCCACACAACTGCTTGAGTCACACAGATGCAACTACACGGCTCCTGATCCCAGCGTGATGCGGTCTGAGACAGCTGGGTTTGCCTATTTGCATGATGGTTAGGCATCTAAAATGACCTGAATTAACCATAACAGAGTCATTATTAAAAATGTACTCACCCTCAGGCTATCCAAAATGTAGATGAGTTTGTGGATTATTGTGATGTTTTTTATCAGCTGTTTCACTGCAGAGGATTCATTAGTGAGCAAGTGATGTAATGCTAAATTTCTCCAAATCTGTACAGATGAAGAAACAAACTCATCTACATCTTGGATGGCCTAAGGATGAGTACATTTTCAACACGTTTTCATTTTTGGGCCAACTATTCCTTTAAACTTGTGCAGTGGGAGACAAACATCAATTAAACGAGTCACAAACAGTCATACGAGCTTATTTAACCAATCAGAATAGAGAATTCTAGAGAGCCACGCAGTAATAATAATTATTAGCGACTTCTCTGAGGGTCGCAGCAATTCCGGTTCTTTCCCACCCTGCTTGCTTTCTTTTTCTTTTCTTTTTCTTTCTGCCTGACACACTGTGAGTGAAGGATATCAAATTCCCCTGAAAGCTCTCGGACAGGTGAGCGCTGCTTTGGGTGACCTCGATCTCTCACATTACGGTGCTAAACTGCAACTCCCTGCTGTTCTCGATTACACACGTATGCTTGCACACACACAGGTGTGATCCTTACACATCATTCTGTTTCACTTGTCACTGAGTATCATACAACACTAAAGCCAAGAGTTTTAAATTACACTGCATTATATTTATCATGGTTTGCAAAAATTTCAAAATCCCTGGTAGCCCTTCAGGCAGCCACTCTCAGATTTTGAATTTAACTAGCCTGAATAAAAAAAGCCAATTTTTTGACAAAAGCATTGGCTGAACTTCAGCCAAAACACGATCAAAAACATCTGTGATTGTATATTTTTCCTTCAAATAACAAGTCAAGAGTAGGTATGCAACAGGGTTGGATGGGTTTTGAATGAACCGAATACATTTTTGGGTCAGTCAGTTCAAGCGCAAGAAGACGCGAAAGAAAAAGATTTCTGTGTTTATGTGCTGTCAGAAAAGCGCTGTGTTTGCTATGGAAAGCCAGAAAGTGCAAAAACTTGCATATTTGAAAAGTGCCCCAATTATGGATTTTTGAAAATGACCTTTCATGCAGTGTGTAACCCAGCTCTAAGTGAATGCAAACATCCTGCAAAGTTTTAAATCTGAAAGTGCACCGTGTATAAAGTTATTGTCTCTCAAAAGAAAGAGTCGACTCTGAATCATTGAGTCGTTTTTAAAACGAATCTTAGTCTCGCATAGCCAGACCTTCAAACTGACGGCTGAATGTCTGGAATCCATGGCAGCTTTCATTAGCCAAGGCCCGCCCATGAGGCCGCTTAACCGACATAAAAAACAACCAATCACAGTTCGTTTCGTTCAGCGTCACGTTTCGGGTTGTGGAAATGTAGCCACAATAACAGACCGGTGTGTAAAACTCTTGAACCTATTTTAAAGATTCTCTGCCGCAAACTTTAAATATTTCACATACTTTTGAAAATCCAGCGTTTAGTTGAACCTGATAAGCGCTCGTCGTCACAGTTGTAAACACGATAGCTTTCTTCTTTCGAGAGGGAGTTTGGCGTCACGGCATCTTTGTTTCCAGGCGGAACGTTAAAGAAGGCGACACACACGTCTCCCGGAAATCCTGTATAATCTAACCAATCCGATGACAACTTCGAAACTCCTGAAGTGTTTCCACTTTTGTATGCCATATGCATCAGATGCTCAGCCAGCGGTCCGTGGGCGTGACCTCTGAGGCCCCATTTACACTAGTGCGTTTTCATTTTAAAATGCATAACTTTTGCTATGGTTACGTCTATCTACACTACTCTGGCGTTTTCGACCCTTGAAAACGTTGCAGACCCCGTTTAAACTTTTTTTGGTTAAACTTTTGCAACTAATCCGTGAATGTGTGCCGATCGGTGTACATTTGATACTACTGATATAAAACTTAAACGCCTCATGTTGGAAATATTTTGATCAATAATATTAAATATTTTCACTAACAATATCACTCCATAGATGCTTTACTAGGAATTTGATATTAGCTTCATTGTGAGCCAATGTAATCTGCACATGCGGTATTGATATAATAATATTAGTTTTATATCGCATTCATCTAATAGACACATTGAGCAAAACCAGTCCTGCTAGGATCTCGGTGGGTAGTTGAGACAGTAAGAGACCTACTATGCACAAAAGACCAACAAAACATTCCAGTGTGTTCCTCAAGAAAGAGAGGCCTAATTACCTGTCTGCACCAACCACAAACTCAAAAGACAACAGCAGCATTACTTAGTGATGGGAAAACAAATCAGAAGGAAATCAGAGAAAGCGTAATTGGAGGGAAAGAGGGGAAAAATTAATAACAGAAAGTTGATCTATGTAATCATCCCTAGATAGGTCAACCGTGGTATTGTGGTCAGGCTGGAACACTTGTGCTGAGGTGAAACCTCAAAAAGTTTTCAAGAGCTCTTTAACATGCTCTTACAACAATCAGTTGCTGATCTGTGAAATGTCGACACATTCATTTTGAAGACAGAGTAGAATGATTTGTTGCACCACATTCAAAAAGATAATACATTTAGCATCTAAGCAGACAAACAAGACGAGGAGTAGGTTGAAATCCTGTTTTGCACCCATGTATATTGTAAACACGGCAGTTTTAGATAACAGAGCATATATCGTTCTCCACCTGCAGTGACTTAGAGGTTAATAGCCTACTTCTCTTGTGGTTCTCCTCTATCTCCATCAGGGTTATGTAACACCAAGAGGGCAGTGTGGGTGTGTTCCAGGTGCAGCCATTCATTTCTGTCAGTCACACTATTATAATACGATAAAGAGGAAGTGCAGTGGCCAGGCTGGATATTACTGGCAAATGTTTTTTAAGACACTGATAAGACTTTAGTTGTGATACATTAGTTTTAGGTCAAATCTTGCAGAATATTTCAAGCTATTATCATGATAAACAAGTTCATTTACTACTAGGCTACTTGAGTATAATGGAACAGCATTTCGTTAAAATAACTATAATAAGTAATATAATAATAATAATAATAATATACCCAAAATCTTAGCAGCCTACTGACTATTGACTGGTCAATACCATGTTCATCATCATTTGTTCATGTTAATTATTTACTTATTTTTGCATAGCAACGTTTGTGGGGGTGTTTTTTATCTTCTAGTGGGCGGGTGTCAATTATTGGCCTCATATTATAGCATTTTAATGTAAGTTTGTGTTCTAAATACTTTATTATGTGGTGTAAGTAATAACGTTTTTTTGGGTTTTGCTACCAAAATCTACCACAGTCTCTAGTATCTCTTTGCATATAATGTAACAAACCCGTGACAAAAACTACTCTTTGTTATTGCAACAAGAGACGTCATTGCTCGTCTGTTGCTCCAAATAAAAGTCTTTTGGCGCCATCTGGTGCCCGTAATGCTGTTACGCCTATTAACCACATAATGAAAGCATTTTGACAGAATAAAAATGACACATTAATGCGAGTCTGACATAACAGATGTTTAATTGTTGCAAAACATTGCAGACAGTTTTCCAAGGTCTGTTAATGAATCATATATTTTCTATTCTGTGTCATTGCTGTCAGTTCAAAGTCAGATTGTGTGCAGTATGTACTGTGCCATCACACTAGTCACTATTTAAAGGCAATGCATGCTTGGATATCTCAATTGATTGTGGTGAAAACTTCATTTTATGCAGAAGGACTGAATGAACAAGTACTGCAGCATTTTGCTAATTTATTTATAATTTAGTACTACGCATGAAGCATTTAATTCAGAGAGTACATGGAATATTTGCACTTTTAAAAATGAATGTCACACCTTCATTTAAAATGAAGTAGTGAGGCAAAACATGATTAAAAATGTTTAAAAAAATGGAAAGAATAAGTGGACAGATACAGAACTTGAGAGATTTTTTTCTTTAAACATTCAACCATAAATTAGTCATAGGGCGCATTATTTAACTGTTTTATGCAGTGTCATTGGCATTGACATGCTGTTGATTGAGATGTGAATTGTGTTTGAGTAGTGCAGCTCCTCCAGTTTTTTAACAAACACATAACCAGAAAAAACATTTCTTGCTTAAAGAGTACAGACTACATTCAAAACCTTAATAAAACAATTATATTTGTAGCATCTCCAGCAGTAACCTGACCTATAAAATATACCTCATTTAAATACGGCAACCTACAAATCCTTGTCATTTTGTCCTGATGTGGCACACAAATACATTTCTATAAAAATATTACATCACGAGCTTGAACTCTGTACAATATCCCATAGGACTATCATTCTTGTTAAGAAAATGTGCAAGACAAAAAAAACAAAACAAAACAAAACAAAAAAAAACAATTTCATTGTCATTAAAAATTTCTCATTAAGTGCATTCCTTTTAAGCCACAATGTGCACAAACCTACTTGTTATAATATATAAACTGTTCCTCTAATCTCTGTCCCACTGATTCCCTGAAAGAAGCTTTTCTTCATTCTGATGACTGACTACAGTCTGTGTTGTAATAGTTGATTGTGAAAATGCATTGTTGCAAACAACACTGTATTGCAACACAAACTCTGTACTGAGGTTATCATCATTTGCACAACCCACATCGTGTCCAAAATATAACAGATCACATTCAGTTCATGGAGAGGATCTCCTCTGGTCAGTCTTCAATAAGGCATCATCACTTAAAATAACGGAGAATATTTAAGTCATAAATATATATCTCTTGATGATAAATTATATGATTCATTGTAGTCACAGCAGTGGTGATTTGTCATGCAAGGCTGATGGGAAATGTAGTTCCGTCACCGAAAAAACAAGCAGAAGGTGGGGGAGTGGGAGAATCTAAAAGCAAAGTTTCATTTTCATGCAGGATTTTGGAAATTCACCCATTTCATTCAGAAGCGGAAACAGTCATTAGCTTCGTCTGGGCAGTCAAAGTTGATTCCTTCACACAAGGAGTCCTCAAAAAAAAAAAAAAGATCAAGGTAAAGTTAAACTTCAACATAAGGAGAGTATCAGGATCTTTAAGTACCAGAATGCTTCCTTCAGAAACTATCTAGACCACTGCAAAGATATAATGTCACAATCCTATGACAACTGGAAAACTTGCATCTACAGAGTTCTGCTTTAGAGCATTTGCATAATTTGGTCACTCATCACACTCAAGCCACAATCTACACATATAAAAACATGTGATTTAAACCTCCAACGTAAATGCAAGATAATTGAAAATCAGCAAATAATCATACATACACCGAAAACAACTTTCTAAAAATGCAATGGGGTGAAAAAGCTTTCAAACTCATGGGATACTCACAGATGACTGCCAACCACATGAGACTGTGAAAACAGAGAGAGGAGGATGAAGAGGAGGGGAGGGGAGGAAGAAAGAGAGACAAATATGGAGAAGAGAACTGAGGCCCAAAGACAAATTGGCATGTTCAGAGTAAAACATGGACATTGCTGAAGCACATCACTTAGAGGAGATTTACCCAAAAATATGAAGATTCTGTCATCATTAACTCACCCTCATGTCACTCCAAACCATATGACTTTTGTTCTTCTGCAGAACACAAAAGGAGATGTTATGCCGCTAGTTTCTATATGAAAGCTAATGGTGAAAAGGGTCAGGTTGATCTGTGCATATTTCTCTCCACACTATCTACATCTTGGATGAGCAAATTTTCAAGTTCATTGGGTGAACTATTCCAAATTTTACTAACCATTTTTGGTCACTATTCACTGTCATTGTATGGAAAAGAGCAGATATGTTTTTCCTTTTATGTTCCATGGAAGGATGTACATCATGCAACTTTGAAACAACCATGAGGTTGAGTAAATGATGACAAAATGTTAATTTTGGGTTGCACGTGAAACAAACTGGCAACGAGAAAATAATTCACTGATTTTGATCTGGTATTATAGAGAAAAAAATACTTCATAGAAAGTAAAACAATTAGATGTTATTGTTATAAAGTTAAGTAAGATAATGCCAATTAGTTAGCCGGTTACTGTTAGCTGGTAAGTTATGATTATTGTATGATATGTGGTGAGCACCCATACAGAACAACAAAAAAGAATCCCAAACTGAAAAAAGAGTTAGCAAAAAACATGCGCCAAAGAAAAAAAAGAATGAGACTGCCAAACTGAAATCACTCATGCAGTTAGCACAATTAGTGCTGGGTGTGACAATCAGGGGTGATTCAGAACACCAGGGTGAGGGTGGGTTAGTGTCAGGGCATCACTGGGTCAATCGAGTCTGACACTAACTTGGCTTTGCTGAAGCAGCAGCGCCCCGTCTGGCGAGCCGGGGTAGTGCAGGGTGGTGGGGGAGGGGGTGAGGGGCAGCCAGGGCCTGTTGCCAGCGCTGTAGAGGCGGGGCCGCTTAACCTGGTCATGACTGGAGAGGGGGGTATAACTATTCCGCCTGAGCAGAGGGGCGGAGTCTCGTCTGATTTTCCCCTGGTTTGAGATGGGAGAGACTGGGTGGGTTAAAAGAGAGACTGCCTACACACATAGCTCATCTTTAAAGACCTTTAGCACACATCTCAACAGCAAACAAGACACTTCAGTCTTCAGTCTCCAACAAACATGTCAGCTGCAGGTATTCCCAAAGATAATCCACATTTATCCATATAAAGACTAAAAAGTATAATAAATCACTCCAGGTTAACATTACAAAACATCAAACGTATCAATAAAGTGATGAAACACACATCACTAAAACACAATGTCGTTCAATGGAGCGTTCAACTCACGAATAAGCATAACTCACAACACAAACCCACAGTTACAATACAATACAGGCTGCTGGCACATCATAGCTATAATTAACAAACAATCCTATATTTCAATGTACAAATATTATTCGCAGTCAACAACATATAGAGGGGAGCGCTGAACCTCACTCTGATGAGGTGAATAAGCACAAGAGGAAGAAGATTTATGTTTAATCAAACCTTCTGACTGACAGTTTGATTAAACTACAGAGAACTTAGCTTAAAGCATTGTTATTGGTTAACAAGTTAAGCTGTTACCACAGACAAAACTTTGACCCGTCATTGAGTTAAAAATAACCACAATTACATTTACAGCAATGCACTTAGAATCAGTGTTACTTAAGTAATATTTATATGCTATTATAGTACTACTAATATTTGAATTAGCTTTTTTTTATTAGAATAATTTCAGTTTACAATTTGATTTTAGTTTGAGTAATTTTTCCATGCTTTATAATAGTTGATACATGTTATATATATATATATATATATATATATATATATATATATATATATATATATATATATATATATATATATATATATATATATAATAAATGTTTTAGGTACCAATAATGGCGCTGCTTAGAATGGAAGTCTATCAGGCAAGTTATACTGGAAGGTTTAAAGGCACAGATGTGCATTTTGTATTGTTGTTAAAGCACTTACATCAGTTTGTCTGTACAAACATGTTATTTGAGCTGTAAAGTTGCCTAAATTGTCAGTAGAGGTGAAACTATTGTTCCAAGTGGAAGAATTTCTGGTTGCACATTCTGATTCTGAGTTTTTCTTGATGTTATCCCTTTCGGTTATCCCTGATAACCAAATGTGAAAGTTACTGTCTTTCCAGATCTGCAGTATTGAAGTAAGTGATTCTATGAAGCTAGTGTCATATTGTCAAGTATAGTGTGCATGTAACATTATGCAGTGTCCCCATTGTAAGCAAATTTACTTTATTCTATTTTATTAGTAAGGTTAGAGTCGAAATTATTTTCTGTGGTAACTGACAGCATGTTACAAATGCTGGTGATAGAGCTTAAGTTGTAATGAACCCAAAAAGCTGCTTTAACCAGAGGGTTCTCTGAGAAAAAACAACAAGCATCACAGACACCAACATGCACTGATGAAATTGCAATTCCAGATCAAAATAAAACCTATAAGATATCAAAAGGAAAACATAGCATGCTTTCAAAGACATTAGTGAAAAAAGGCTCAAATCTAAGAGATAAATGTGGCACCAATTATTTTAAAATGAATATTTAATGTTCTCCATTAATATTTCATACTGCAAGAGAGAACACCACAGAGACAGATGTGGACTCACCAGTGGTCGGTCCCGATGTGTATTCACTGCCTCCACATTCAGATAAAACATCTCCACTTTGCAGCCTAAAACATGAACCAGAATGATCTGTGAGCAGAAGTTTGGCAATAAACAAAAGTGAGGAAACAACTGTCCAACACACCATAAGCAACAGGAGTGAGCTTCATGACAGTATGAAGGGGGCATTTCAAATAGGGCAGATCATCTATGAGAGAAAAGATAACAAATAAAAAGAAGTTTCAGTTGACGGTCTTACGTAAACATTTCTGTGATGTGTTGATCATTATCGTTGCATATTCTGCTCAGTTATCAGTATAGCTGACTGACATAGATGAGGTCTTTTAGTGAGAACGATTAGCTAGAATGGGTGAAAAAAAAATTACAAAGCAATCGGTTTGTTTTATTTTTTTTAATTAATCGAAAAATATTAAAGAAACAATACTACATGAAAATACATTGCTAAATATATCATGTATTTTATAATATTATAATATATATAATTTATAATTACTACTTTTATTCAGTAATGATGCATTAAATTGATCAAAAGTGACAATTTATGTGACACTTTTTATTTCACATTATTTATCCATTTATTTATTCATTCATTTTCTGTGGTGAGGCGAGTGAAAATATCAGCAGAAAAAAAATAAAAAATTTGTTTTAGTACTTTTCATAAGTGAAAATGCATCTTGCCTCCACTCTTGTCCAAGAAATAGGCTAGTAGGCAGCGCATAACTGCCTGGTGGCAGATGACTAGTACATTGCCTTGTCTCTCAAGCTCCATAATCACAGGCTCTAGTCGCTGAACCAGGTCCTGATACGACTGCGAGAAAAGAGAGCCTTTTAAAATAGTTAGACCAGAAACCAACAAAAACCAAACAACCTACACAACTATAGAGAGTGCGAAGGGACATACTCCGAAGAACTGCAACAAAGTGATACGTTCATGACGTGCTGTACCTCTCCTCCTGGGTATCTGTAGTGGTATTTATCCTGATCCCTTAAGGCAAACTCTTCTGGGAATGTGTTCTGGATCATTTCGTAGGTCATCTCTTCACATACACCCTGTGTCAGAGCAATACACGCTGATGAATGTACATATAATACATCTAAACTGCATGTAATCTCCGATGGACTCTTGGCATACTAACAGCATCTATCTCATTGAGGATTTTCCACTGTTCATACGGAACTCCCAGCTCTTCAGCTGTCTGGATGGTTCTCCTTAACTGGCTGGTCCAAACCTTCAAGTCAGACAGTTTATGCTCCTCAATGAACTCACGCAGGGCGCTTGCAAACTACTCGCAAGGGAAAGAGAAAGTCAAGCATCTTATGATGAATGAACGCTATAAAGGCAGCACTAAATGAGTCCAGACCTGTCTCCCTCGGGGGGAGAGTTCAGAATCTCCTCCAATGCGGCCCTGGATGTTGTGTTCGCTCTCTCCGTGCCTGCACAGGTAGATGGAGTGCGAGTGCACGTGGATGTTCATGAGGTAGTAGACGATCTTGCTCTGGATGTAGTCCTGAACACGGTTCACCAGAAACCGACGACCCACGTTGATCACCTTAATGAAGGACAAATCTCTGGGAAAAATAAGTGAATGCTATGATTAGGAAAGCCTTCTGTATTAGTGGTGCCTGCTAAGCCATGAAACACTATAGACAATTACATTTTGGTGTGAAACCGGTCCCACATCTTTTGTGCAACAGATCAAAACAGAGGTCATTTACATATAAATGTCTTAAAAGTAGCATCTTCTGCTTGTTTATAAGGGTCAGAGAGAGGGAGAGAAATGCTCATGTGGTCATTTGCTTACAAAACATATGTACATTCAGATCATGTGTCTATTTTTTAAACTTTCTTACTTGTCATATTCATCAGGATCTAATGGCTGGTAAGTGACTTTATAACATTCTATGCGTTTCAGGAAATCATCCATGACTCGCTCTCTGTGTGTCTCTGGATAATCTGGACTTGAAACCTTGACCTCCTGAAGACATAAGAGCACATAGGAGACAACTGTTGAGAAGACCATAAAAACCTATACTGGTATGCTGCTGTACTTTATTATAGGAAATTGAAGGAAATGCAAACCAAACATCACAACATACCAGGATGTTAGCTGCAATAACCTCTGGATCATCACATACCGACTCCACAAAAAACACCTGTAAAAGTAAACACACAGAAATAGCAAAATGACGACCACACATCACTTCTACAAAAAGATAACTCATCTTATAGAAGTTATACCTTGTATGCATTCTCCTGTACAAAATTTAATATAAGATCCCGCCTCTCCCGGGTTGTGTTTGTGGCATCAAATACCTTAAAAGGACAAAAACAGATTATATCACATATAAAGAAGGAAGTCTTGAACCTTATCAACATTCTTAAACACTTACACACCCCATTAAATTTAAGTAAATAATTGAAGTGAACAGTGAAAAGGTAAATCCTTACGGCTATTTGTCCACCTTCCTCATTAAGGTAGGTCTTTACATCTTCCAAGGCCACCAAGGCACACTGTCTATTTGTGAAAATGAAAAAATGCAACAATAGACATGTACCTAATTCAACATGAACATGAACGGTCCTGTTAGAAGTGCATTAATGTAACCTTCAGGAAATGTGTTGAAATATCTTTTGGTCTAACTGTCTTTCTTTAATTACATTTGTTTCTTGGTTTGCTGACAATACATAATTTTTTATCATTATTAACATTGTAAAAATATCTTTTCTACACAGGACACTGTGCGAAAGTGAGCAGCTTGGACATTCTGCAAAACATCTCCTTTCATGTTCCATATGCCATAAGGTTTGGACAGACATAAGGGTAAGTCATGATGACAAAACTATCTCATTAAATCCAACAAAGATATAATCCTACTTTCGTATCTTCATGGCTTTCTCATTGTCATGTCTGAAGAAGTCATAAGACTTGTAGGCTTTAACTGCTTCCCTCCGGTACACCCCCAGGTTAAACACTGCATGATAAACCGAAAAACAAGAAATGATGGTTATTCTTCACATACATGTATCAAGGTAACATCACTCTGCAAGTAAAGATGGAACAGTTAAATTCCCAGTGTGTAAGGAACCTCTGGCTTCAGTTACAGTGATTAAACACTTGCAATGTGGGTCATGATGTACTGAAAAGAGTTTGAGTTTCAATGTGTTGGTTGCCTACACATTTAAATAATGCAAGTTCAAATTTAGCCTCCTGACAGGCCATAATGCCAAAATGGTCAGCTGAGAGCTAAATGAAGCATTTAAAATTGAAGACAGATGCTATTTATAGTGAGTGTCATTTGATATGATGCAACTGTCTAAATTCAACTGCCTACTCACCCTTTGTTGGAACTCCTATCCAGTTGAGGTAGCGTGTGAGTTTCTTTGACATATACGTCTTGCCTCTGGCAGGGAGGCCAATCATGACAATCACGGTGGGAGAGTTTGTCATGTAAGACGCCCATGCTGTGGTCAGACAGCACAACATGAGCTGGAGGAAGTTACAATATACAGTGCTAACAATTATAATCTGCCAAATGTAAATTTCAAATATGGGACACCAACAGATACTTGTGGCTTATGGTACTTTCAACAAACGGACTACAAAATAGGATCTGAAACTCTGAGACTGTTGACACCTTGCTTACACTGAGGCAAACTCTTTGTTACTACTCCAGTCTTCAGTGTCACATGATCCTTCAGAAATCATTCTAATATCTAGTTTGGTGCTCAAGAAACATTTCTTATCATTAGCTATGTTTCCATCCAAAGATACGAATTTAACTTGTGCAAAACTGGAATATCGCATAAAACATTTGTTGAAAATCAAATGTTGTGGTGTTTAATATTTTTGTGAAAATTGTGACAGTTCTTATTTTTTTCTGGATTCTTTGATGAATATAAAGATCATCAATTATTTAAAATATAATATATTGTAACATTTTGATACATTTTTGTCCTTTATGAATAAAAATGTATATTTTTTTTGTTCTTTTAAAAAAATCTTTTGAACAGTGGTGTATGACATAGTAACCAGTTTAATTTAATTTAAGCATTGCATTTCTTTCTAGACTATTTATAAAACAGTATGGTATCTATTTAGTTATTCTTCCAATATCTATGAATGTGTTTTAACAAGTACATAAAATGACCTTTGTCACAAAAATTCTGTCACATGCAAATGACATTTTTTTTAAATAATAAAAATATTAGGTATTAAGAAAACATTGCCTCAGGTGAGCAATCTGATAATGACTGAAAACACAAACAAACCCTAGAATAAACCCTAAACAAATGTGCCTTTACCTTGATCTGCAATTTGAAACCAGCGTACCAGACAATGCATATCTAAATAAAGGGAAGCGCTGTAGATTTATTTCTAATCTAGACTGACAGTGAACTTCTGTGTAGTAGTCTCGGTGACAGCTGACACTAAAAGAAGGGCAACTGTGATATGACCCAGAGTCGTCGTTAAAATTCACTGGGTCAGGGACAAAACTGTTATGTGGGAAACATTCTCATCAGCAGAAAAATACCTCAAATCTCTCTAATATCCATGAAAACAGACCGACATAACCAGCTGACCACCTAAGGCTGGTTTAAATAGGGATACCTAACAGCTTATGGATCTGTGGGATGTGAAAATGTGTGTACTTACAGCATTTCTTCTCCTGGCCTCTGGGCTCTGATTTCTTGGCTTCAGCAGAACTGGCTGTACCAGCCTCCTGCTGCACCCATGCAGACATACTGAATCTGACAGACTTAATCACTCTCTCACTCTTCCTGCTGTAAAAACATAGTGCACCTGCAGGGAGAAAGAAGCGAAATGAAGACAAAATACGCAGCCCATGTCATTGGAAACAACGTTATTGGTTTATGGCAAATAACTAACGACAATTAAAACACTTTCTCCAAACAATATGCTCTAGCAGCTATTCAGTGACAATGCAGCTTCTATTCTTGGCAAATCGTCGTTTTTCATAATCAGCGCAGTAACAAATATGTCGCGCTACCTCATCTCAGAGAAGAGGATGCTGAGGATACCATGTTAAGTCATACCCGTAAACAGTAGCCTGTGCTGAGTGTTTGTCAGCAATCAGGCACTGATTGCATCATAGAATGAATAGATTAAAAGAACACATTAAAGCACCATGACTATTAAAGAGATACGTAAAGCGTGAGACCTTACGGTTTCCTAATCGTTGTCTGTTGAACCGCAGGGGTCCGTATTTCATTCCGTACCCACCGGTTCTACCGGCAGGTTTAATGTCTCTGCGAAGGGTGTCGTTGCCTGCCTCAGCCGGTTTTGCACTTGATGACCTTCCATGGCAACTAGCGCCAAGCGCGTGAGTGAAGGTGTGTCTCAACGTCACTGTTTACTTACCGTAATACCTGCGAAAGCGTGACACCGCGTCCGTCACCAAACATTACAGCGTAGTAGTCAGTGGAGGGGATTTTGAATCATCTCAGTGACTCGACTCTTTTGAATCAACCATTCGATTCACGAACGGATTCATTCAGTGGCACTTTCATCGTTACATCATAAAGTCATACACGACTTTTATAAAGCAATAGAAAAAGACTGTAACATCCTAAAGAAATAATAAAAGGTTTCAATAACGTCCATACGTAATTGTAACACACTTTTATGATTCATGATCACCAGTGATTAGCTACAGGATAACCGTAAAATCACCAAACCCACACTTTTGTTTGTGATAAATTAAAACTAAAAATAAGTAATGATAAAAAATTTTCAGTCGTCAGAAACATTCTACATTCACAATATTTAAATGCTATAAAAATTATATTTGTGAAAACTCCTCCCACCCCAAACTCAAATATTTTGTTATGGATTGACGATTACAGAAGTTTGTTAGAGAAAGCTTTATTTTAATACAATGCCAGTAAAAAGTGCTCTCTCCAAGAGCTTCAGTGTGCATTTTTTTCAGTACCCTTTTCTAAAAACTCAAAACTTTAATTTCATCACCCATTCAGCAGTTGACATATCCATGTCTCATACATAGCTTATCTAAAAGTACTGTTATACTATGGAATTATTCACAAGGCACATAGTGGTTCTGTTTTAAGTGGTTACTTCCAGACCAGATAATAAACGTGCAGAGTATGCATTCATGAAAAACAGTGGTCACTGGTTGGAATATAACAGCAGTAAGCAAGTGCATCAAGAAAGCCTACTGGGTGTGCTTTACAAGTTCGACAATTCAAATTTCAATGAGGAAATCTCAACGACAAAGTTGAGCTGAACACAGGTTTGCTCGGACAAAGGCACAGGGTAGGCAGGAAAAGTCATGAATAAGTTTGGTCAGTAGATTTGCACAGTTTTTAAAATATAACTTGGTCATCTGGTAGGCACAATTAAGAGTCTCTCTGGCCCAAGTGTTAAGACGCTGGCAGTGTAAAGGCATCACATCAAGGTTTGATCTTCCAGAGCTGTTAAAAAAAAAAAAAAAAAGTATGATGGATATTGTTAATTAAAGATTGCTTGTATATGTTGTACTGCTGGATAATAACAGTCATATACAACAAAGAGTGAGCAACCCCAACGATCCTGATAAGAGGAAGAAGTACAAAAGCAGTTATGACTTTAGAGTCATAAAAACACAGATCATCGAGATCAGTAACTCCATACATCTGCATTTCAGTGGGACAATAAAACAGACCCAGGATACAGGTGGAGATAACCACTGTACTTAGAGCGCAAATGTTTTCCTCACCCGGATGTTGAACCCTAGTAAATCGCTGACAGCAGCTGAGATGGCTGACAGGATGACCACTCTCGTGATATTGTAGATAAGCGGGTTCACTGTCAGACCTAGCAGACGAAATGGAGTGTCCAGTTCCTGAAAGCAGCAAATGATGATCAATGCAAGCAAGGCATGTTTTATTTTTTTCCAATGAATGATGCTTTTCTGATAGTCTTACTTTTAGTAATTTTGTGGCAAGCCTCAGCACATTGTTCACTATGTTCAGCTGATCCTTTTTGTTGGGTTTCTTCTCCATCTTAAGATACAAGTTTATCTGAAGCAGAAAGTGGATAACCCTTTGCAGTAAGGTACTATTAAGGTAATAAACCAACAATGAAAGATACTTCTAAAGCACTTGTTAAAATAAATGTTAATTTCAACATTTAATAATTATACATTATTAAAATGAAAAAAAAAGAAAGAAGTGTCTGTTAATATAATAGTTCTGGGCTAACATGTATGGAAGCTTGTTTCTGCCACAGGAAAAAAAAAAAAAAAGTATTTGCGACTTTTTCTCTCACAATTCACACTTTCTTACTAATACTTCTGAGAACAAAGTGTGAAGTAAGAAGTCGCAACTACCTTTTTTATTTTGTGACAAAAAAATAAAAATAAAAAACAGGATTCAGGCACTCTCTCATTTTATACATTTCATCTCTCATTTTTGAGTTTATCTCTCAATTCAGAATTTATATCTCACAATTCTGACTCTTTTTCACAATTCTGAGGTTAATCTCACGATTCAGAACTTTATTTTTTATTTTTTGCAATTCTGAGTTTATGTCTTGCAATTTTGAGAAAAAAAGTCAAATGTGAGATAAGAAGTCACAAATTTACCTTACACAATTAATTTTTTTTATCCCGTGGTGGAAAAAAAAAACAATTGTATTTTTATTAACTAACATTAACACAGATATATAAGTACTATAACAAATATATTGCTCCTTGTTAGTTAATTATAGTCAATACATTCACAAACGTTAACTAAAGGGACCTTATTGTAATGTGTTTCCAGGAAATGTAACGGCACACAGCACACAACTGAAAGCTGAAGCTATATATTAGCGCCTGCGCAGTGTGCACGTGTGAATGGCTCACTTGTTTCTGAATAATACTGCCTCTTTGTTCTGTGTGGCTGAGATTTTTATCTCACCTGTTCAGTCAGAAGCACAGAAGCGTTGCTATACTTTCGGTTGGTCTCAGCTCCGAGGGTAGCGAGACGTAGGAGGAAAACCATTAGAGCAGCACACCAGACCATCAGCTCCCAGTTGGTCTCTGAATCCAGAAATGTGTGATGACTGTGCAAAAGCTGAAACACAATACCAGTTTCCTTCGCTCTATTAGACAGTCATATCTTCTTAATTAATGTGCAGTAATATGATACTTTACTTAACCTAATCTAAACAACTGATGTCACTTTAATTGTCTCTAAAGATGACTTGATGTCAGGAGCACATTTATACTTATTACTATTCTTACAAAATCCAAATGGCAAAAAAAAGAAAAAAAAGAGAAAAGTTTAAGACAACCAAAGTGATGTTATTTTAGTATTATTTATATGGTTTAATAGTTTTTGTGAACAATAGAGGACAGCAAAGTATAGGAGTTTCAAGATTAGACCTAAAGGTGCAACAAAGAATATTAATGCTAGATAAAACTGAAGCAATAATTAATGTGCTGTTTAAGTTATAAATCAAGTTAAATGCCACATTTACTATAGCTTTAACGGTACAGCAGTCTCTTTATAAGGCAGGATTTAGGCATGTGACAGTATCAAAT
Organism: Onychostoma macrolepis; assembly: GCF_012432095.1. Taxonomy (NCBI): domain Eukaryota; kingdom Metazoa; phylum Chordata; class Actinopteri; order Cypriniformes; family Cyprinidae; genus Onychostoma; species Onychostoma macrolepis. Next base: position 21,160,802 of record NC_081165.1, on the reverse strand, counting down.
TTTGATGTTGCGATAATTGCTGAAGCTTTTATCACGGTATATGGTATTATCGCGATACTGAAATAATTTGCAAAAAATAATTCATAATAAAGTATAACAGGTTTAGCTGTTTCCTTCTAACAAAAAAGCAATACACAAAAATGTATGAAGTAAACAAATGTTTCAAACAGATTAGAGTGCAAAAGAATTATAAAGAATAGTACTTTACAATAAGGTCTCATTAGTAAACATTAGTCAATGTACTAACATTAACAATGAGCAAAAGCTATTTGTTACAGAGGTTATTATTCTTTGTTAAAAAATACAACTGTTAGTTCATATTAGCTAAGGCCCATTAAATAATACAGCTACAACTTTTGATTTTAATAACATGTTATTAAGTAAGATTGAAATTAAGTAAGATTAATAAATGCTTTAGAATTTTTCATTGTCAGTTCATGTTAACTAATTAATGTTAACTAATGGAGTCTTAATGTAAAGCGTGACCGAAAAAAACAGAATCATAACATTTTCAAACAATATCTAGGGCATGTTGTAGTCCAGATTAAAATGTAAAAATGTTTGAAAATAAATAGCCAATTAAGTCTAAGGATTTAAATATTTGGCGCTGCAATGAGCACCATTTGAATACAAAAATCTGAATGGCTGTTTAAAACATTTAAATCGTGATCAGAAACAGAGTAGTGCAGCTGTTTTTACAATGCATTAAAATACTGTAATAATTTCTAATAAATAATTATTCACAGTATTTTTAAGTGCCCACGATAACAATATTGTGCACGTTCATTACCGTGTTATATTATATTGTATTATGCCATGGTCTGTCTGAATACTCGATTCTGATTGGCTGGCAGGTGTTGATTAAATTCGTTTAACTGCACAGGTAGTTCCAGGTCAGTTTAATCACGTTCTATATTAATGCGCTTCCTATAAACATTGGTAACCATAGTAACATACAGTTACAGTTGAATAGTAATACAGACGAAAATAACCATCATTTTTATCGTTCCGGTCAAATATTGCAGCACAAATATTGTTAATATCTTTAATATGTGAATGCTGGCAAATGACCATGGCATAAACGGTATAATCAACGGCTAGCTGTGCATTAAACCATTTGAATGCACCTCCGCTGCGCGTCAGGCAGTTCTTCTCCTCCACGTCGTGCATTCAAATCGTTTAATGCACAGCTAGCCGTTGATTATCCTTACCGAATACCGGCACATGTCTAGCAGCATTATAGAAATAGGGGGGTTTCAGTTTTTGAGAACAAATGACATTGAAGGTAGAGCATATATGTAAAAAGGATTAGATTTTTTTGAAGGCAAACCTTGAAAAGATATGTCTGAAGGGTGTGTCAAAAACAAATGTATGATAGAACAATAGCTGACCTGGGCACAGATGATGAATGAAATAGACAAAGCCAAGAGGAAAATTGATGATACAATGACATCGACAGACCTCTGAGGGCCTCGTCTCTGTTAAACAGAAGAAAGAAATTATTAAACTGATTAAATTGATATCTTCATATAGTGTCAACTAGGTACATGTATCTTTAAACTGGACTATTCAAATGTCACTGCCAGCAGAACCACCCATTTCCTGTCATATGTGCTTATATAAACAGACTGGTTAAACAAGTTGGATTAATGACATATAAAAGCAACCAAAAGGTTTTGGAAAATGCCTTAAAGGTGAAAATAAACATACAGAATACGTTATGGCTGAAATTATAATTCTATAATATTTTGTCTAAATAAATACAATATATAGTTTTATAATTAATATATAGTTTAGTTATAAGCAAACCAAAATTTAAAGCTGCAGTCCGTAAGTTTTGCCTCTTCGTCGCCATCTCTGTTTGAAAACCTGGAATTGCAGCTCTGTGCGGAATTATCTTCCGTGCATGGGGTTGTGCTCCGGCATAGCTCCAGTGAGGATGAATCTAATGTTTTGAGGTGAATGTGTGGCAGTCAGTCACCGCACCGGTGTGGATACTGTACATAGGAATCACAGATTCTAGCCTACGTCTTGGAATAGATGACCAAAATAAGCATTTTCACCGTATATTGCCATCTGAACAAGTAAGTAACAAGTCTGCCACGTTTGTTCTGACCAACTGAGGAAAAACGCATTATAATAAATCGCGCTACCAATGGTGATTAAATCTAAAGATCGGTTAGCTCATATCACATCTAACCGTGCAAATTATTATTATTGTTATATTCTCAAATTATTAATGTTAACAACATTAGCATTGTGTGACTATGAGTATAGCGTGTATTAGCCTGTAGATTTCAATTTCTGTACAGTCTAATCTAATTGTCATACCATTCGAATTTCATATTAAGAAATTCTTTTAACCCAAAAAGCAAACTATGCTCCCTTCGAACTGGTTTTCTTTAAAATACAAATCTTGTGTAATCCCAGGTATCTGTAATCAGAAGCACATTTAAAACTGGAATATACTTTAATTTCATTCACATGTGTTTCATAAACACATAATACTTTCTGGATTACAATCCGCCATCAAAACAATACATTTAATTACTCTAGCTGCTGTGAGAAAAGGCTATAAATGATCTGTCACCTGCAGGATCCTCACATTCGATAGCCTACTAGCCGGGACAACTTCTACATGTTTACAGACGTGACGTAATGACGCAGTGCCATGCTCGAATTTCCCACGAAATCCTACCCGTACCACTCAAATTAGAAAACATTATTATAAGCTAAACGTTGTGAATCGGGCTAAAGTAAGGTGATAGTTTTGAATACTGGCTGGTTATGTACTTGCTCAAATATTGATTCCGGATCATTTTTAACCCAAAAAAGTTATGGACTGCAGCTTTAAGTATTTAAAATGCTACAAGTGAATTTAGGCATCACAAAATTGTAATGTGTATAAAACAGTTTAATTTAGAGATGTGCTAAATGTTACATTCAATAGTGTTATTAAATTAATATTAGTTATTAGAGTAAATTAATAGATTCACTTCATGTGAGCATTAGATGACAACAAAGCTAATCTAAATGTAACAATTGAAGAAATTAGCATGCAAAATTAAATCTCTATAAATATCAATCAATATATATTTGCTAAATAAAAAATAAACACTAATATCAGACAAAAAAAATAAATTATATATTGCATGGGAAGATGTAGTGGGAAGATGATACCTTTAGGAATGATCGAAGTGAAAGCCACATCTTGATATTTTGCACTTTTTTCAGTCGAAAGTGAGGAATCTCAGATTTTTTGGCTTTGCGTGCAGATGTGAGATGGCTGAAGAGTTTCGCAAACAAAAGGCGCTGTAGTTGAGAACACATATTTTTTGGCATGTTACTTAACACAATAACTGTTCATTTATATATTATGAAATGTAAAAATATTATTAGGATACATAATTAAATGTAACAGAAATGAACATTTTAGCCAAAAGGTGGCAGCAAACATAAACATTAATAATGCATTTATTACAAACACACATAAAAAATTTACGCCAAGGCATTTTCATATTCACCTGTCTATATGTCCTCTCAGCCACACACATCATGAAGAAGAAGAGTCCAGAGAGGAAAACTCTTTCTAATGTGGTGGTGATGAAGAACGCATAAGACAAGGCACAAGGCGGCCCAATGGCCACTGTGGGCAGTTCCTCGAAGGACACAGAACTGAGATTGGCAACATCCAGTTTCTGTGCCAGTCTGAAGCAGTAGGGCAGCAGAGCCAGTGAGGCGGTGACCAGACTGCCGAAGATCAGATAACCCATCCCTTGTTCGACCACCTTCACCTGGAAACAGAAATCCTTCAGCATAATTGCACAGCAACAACACTGACCTGTTACCTTCCGTCAGTTAGAAATGTGTCAAAGGCAAATTCCCATGCAAAACTCCAAAACAGTCTGCGTTCAAATGCTTACAGAGGAGTTTACATTGAATTTGAATATGAATATAATTTGGATTTAAAGAGGAAGTCAACAGTTCTCTTCTCTTTTTAAGCAATTTAAACCGCTAATGTAGAAATAAACAGGGCAGAGAAAGAAGGACTTTACTCTTGTGAGAATGATACCACTGATCTCCAGCACGGACATGTCAGCTTTCTTACACTCTCCTTGTTCCCAGATAATGGCACTGACACGATCTTTTGAGGGGTGACAAGCCTGCAGCCACGAAAACTGGTGCTAAAAGGATAAAGAAATCATTTGTGTCATTCAAAGTGCACAGATAAAGTCTTGCAACATAACCTTTTTAACTGTGTACTGATATTCAAAAAATGTCAGGCAACCAAAGTCATGTGGTCAGACCAACATGCAGGAAAAAAACATAAAAAGGAAATGATACCAGCCCTGCAGACCCTCATGACTGTCAAGTTCAATAAGTTTCCGAAAATATCAGACAATTTGAGCACGACATGCAAAGAGCCCACAACTTGTTATAAGTGCTTATCCATCTATAGAAATGACACCATGGGAATTAAATAATGTGTTTGCTGTGTTTTAAACACAGACCTTTAAAGTATCTGTACAAACTGTGGAAAGCACATTAATATTTAAATGGGTAATTATTGCTTAGTTTGTGATTGGTTGCCTGTGCCAGTGCTGTTTAATTCAACAATGCAATCTTAATTTGTACTGGAGAGGTAAAAATGGGCTTTTACTAGGGGTTAAAAAAAGACTTCATCCCAGATTTAAAGGATTATTTCACCCAGAAATGAAAATGTACTAACCATCAGGCCATCCAAGATGTAGATGAGTTTGTTGCTTCGAGGTTTGGAGAAATTTAGCATTACATCACTTGCTCACCAATGGATCCTCTGCAGTGAATGGGTGCCGTCAGAATGAGAGTTCAAATCCAGCTGATAAAAACATCACAACAATTCACAAGTAATCCAAATGACTCCAGTCCATCAACTGAAGTCTTGTGAAGCAAAAAGCTCCATGTTTGCATTAAGATGTTAAACTGTCCTTTCTGGCCAAAATATCAAAATAGTAAATTGTGCATATTTCTCTCTTGATTCAGACCAGACAACTTTTTCTCACTGGAGAAAGCAATATTATGAATAGGGAACTTGTTTTTTAGCTTATCTAATTTAAAAACACAGCTTTTTGCCTCACAATATGTTACATGATGGACTAGAGTCGTGTGGATTATTGTGATGTTTTTATGAGCTGTTTGGACTCTCATTCTGACGGCACCCATTAACTGCAGAGGATACTCTGGTGAGCAAATGATGTAATGCTAAATTTCTCCAAATTTGTTCTGATGAAGAAACAAACTCATCTACGTCTTGGATGGCCTGAGGGTGAGTACATTTTCAGCACATTTCCATTTTTTGGGTGAACTATTCCTTTAAGCGAAGTGTGAAAAGTCACATTAAACTTATTACAGCAAAACTGCAACCCACTTGTGGTAAGGCTTCATCCTCATCACTAGTCAGAGCGATGTTGGGAAGAGGGAGGGAGTGATTATGACTGTGAGGCTCCTCCTCCCCACTTTCGCTGCTTCCTGTGGAGATGGAGTCAGGATCGTGTAGAAGCTCCTCCCATAACATATCATCTGTGTCAGAGGCTGGACGTGAGCCCTCTGAGGGCCGCAGAAGCTCGACTTCACGTGGCAGCATCGGGCCGTCTGTTGGCCTGCCGTTATTCTCTCCCTGTATGTGTTTACGCAATGTTAATTACCATTCTGAACTAACTTACAGATGGTTTAACAAAGATACTCACCTGAGTCTGGGGTGGTAGATTGTTCTTGGGGAAGTTGTGAAGTCTATTCCTGAGCGCTCGAGCGTATTTGGGAGGTGCTGATGAGAAGAGTCTCTCTCTTTGCAGCTCTGCTTCCTCTGCCTCTTCCTCACTGGAGGGATCTTCAGAAGCCCCATACGGAGGCCTCCTCAGGGAACTCTGCAAAGCCCACAGGATCTCAATCAATACAGCCATGAATGTTCGTGACGATTCAAAAAGTGCAGTTCTAAGGAAAGGTTTTTACCAGTCTCTTCTCTGATCTGTAGAGCCGGTGGCTGTCTTCAAGTTTGAGTTCTACTATTCCTCCCCCTCTGCTGCTCTCATCCTCAGACCTCTTTGATTTTCTACTCTTCCTCTGTCTATGAATAAACACCAAAATAATTTAAAACATGACACAAATGGAATTACATCAAAAGAATGAAGTACTGACCAATTAAAAACCAGGACCTATCTGTTTATACCTGCTATAATATATAAGAGTAATATATAAAATTAAATTTGGTGCCTGTTTTGACACTAGGTTCAACAATATGATGCTTTTTTTTTTTTTTTGTCTTGATCAAATAATTTATTCAAAACTACATTAAAATGCAATTCATACATACCATGATTTGAATAAAACTCTTCTATTATTTTTGGATCTAACATATCATGCGGTGTGACTCTTAAAAAAGCTAAAATATAATATTTATGAATTAACAACTTTAAAAAGTTTTGGCTTGAATAATATATTTAAAATTTATTTTATATATAAACTTTTTAAAATATAGATTTTAAGATGTTCACATATACGTATATTCAAGGTGTAGGAAAACATTACTTTTACTTAAATATTACACCACAACATTTTTAGAGTAACTAAAATGAAACTTTTCATAAAAATGGTATAAAGTTACATGAATACAATGAGTACATTTCTAAGAACTTGGCATGTTTGTTTTAAACTAGATTATTTCCTTCTCTTTATTGTGGAGACTCCTTTTCTTTTCTTTTTTTGTCACTGTATCAGTAGTGTCAGCTGAACACTGGCACTACTGATTAAACTGCAAGCCTTGCAGAACATTAGATATATTGGCCATTGGATGGGAGAAAGAAAAAAAACACTTGGTCCTTTATGGCTCTGAGAAATGTCTCTCACAAATCTGACACAGCAGTAGCTTAACCTTTTCCTGCGAACAGGGCTGGCCGTCCGGCTGGGGACAGGGCTGTTGTCCGGGCTTCTGGAGGATTCTGTGGATACTATTTGGCAGTGCACTGTACCCAACAACAGCATGAGACACAATGGACCCACAACCTCACTGGCACAGGCTGCAGGTACCTCAAAATACAAGACAGCTCCTGCCACTGCAATGAACACAAATCCATCAGATTGTGATAACATTCTAAGAATTGTCATTTCTTTTCATTCATTTCCAACTGATATGGAAGTTTGTCAAAAGTATTATTACTAAACCATGTGTATTATCTCTTGACAAAATCTGAAATATTCAAAGAATGATCAACGAAACTATGCTAAAACACTTGAATGCATCATTTACGTTCACGTGACTGTGCTTTGCTGAAAAGAAGAAAAATGGCATACCTTGAAGAAAGTACAGAACTAAGACGAGGGTGGAAATGCTTTTAGATGTAACTTGGATCCACCACTGAAAGAAGAAAGGAAAAAAGAGGACCCTGACCAAGCCTTTACGAGTCAGAGCGGTCCAAGGGCTCTCTGGTTTGGCCTTGCTAAATGTAGAACCTGCAGTTGTAAAGATACTATTTGAATTGTTTAAAAGAGCATCATACTGTAAATGTTGGTAACTTTTAATAGATAAAAACAACAATGTAAAATACAGTAAAACAGTAATACTGTGAAATATTATTAAAATTTAAAATACAAATTCCTTACATTACTTATAATAACTGAAGGAATAACATATAATTAATGGAATCTTTCAGAAATCATTATAATATGCTCATATGCTGCTCAAGAAACAATTCTGGTCACTGTTGAAAATGATAAAAATTTTTGTGAAACCTGAAGTATGTGATTCATGACTTTGATTCTTTGATGAATAGAATTTATTTTTAGAATGCTTTTATTTGAAATAGAATGCTTTAGTAACATTATATATGTATCTACTGTCTTATGAATGTCTTTTTGATCAATTTACTGCATCTTTGCAGAATCAAAGTATTAATTTCTTTAAAAAAAATCCTAGTGGCTCCAGGATATTGAGCAATTGCAAATTTACTGTAAATTAATTAAAGAAATATAGATTTATGGAAAAAAAAATATATATATACACTTGACACTACATTAATTAGTTAACTAAAAAGTATGTTTCTGTAAGTAATTTAGAGTGAAAATAGTAGCCCAGAAGCCCCTTTATGACAGATCACATTTGATTATCTTGACTTTACTTATTTGCTTCCTCTTTTAGTAATATGCCTTATTCAGATTTACAGTGGTGTGAAAAAGTGTTGGCGCCCTTCCTGATGTTTACATTTTTTGCATATTTGTCACACTTAAAAGATTCAGATCATCAAACAAATTTTAATATTACACAAAGATAATGCAAGTAAATACAAAATGCAGTTTTTAAATGATGATTTCATTTATTAAGGGAAAAAAGCTGTCCAAACCTACCTGGCCCTACGTGAAAAAATAATTGCCCCCTCCTATTAAATCATGAAAGAACTGTGATTAACCACATTATTTTAGAAAGCTGAGTTAAATTTCACTAGCCAAACCCAGGCCTGATTACTGCCAGACCTGTTGAATCAAGAAATCACTTAAACAGAATCTGTCTGACAAAGTAAAGCATGTTTAAAGAGCAACACATCATTCCGCTATCTTAAGAAATTCATGAACAGATGAGAAACAAAATAGTTGACATGTATCAGTCTGGAAAGGGTTATAAAGCCATTTCTAAGGCTTTGGGACTCCAGCAAACCATGGTCAGAGCCATTATCCACAAATGGAGAAAACTTGGAACAGTGGTGAACCTTCCCAGGAGTGGCCGGCCTACCAAAATTACTCCAAGAGCACAAAGACGACTCAACCAGGAGGTCATAAAAGAACCCAGAACAACATCTAAAGAACTACAGGCCTCACTTGCCTCAATTAAGGTCAGCGTTCATGATTCAACAATAAGAAAGAGACTGGGCAAAAACAGCATCCATGGGAGAGTTCCAAGGCAAAAGCCATCGCTGACCAAAAAGAACACAAAGGCTCGTCCCACTTTTGCCAAAAAAATCTTGATTATCCCCAAGACCTTTAGGCAAATATTCTGTGGACTGATGCGACAAAAGTTGAACTTTTTGGAAGGTGTGTGTCTTGTTACATCTGGCGTAAAACCGACACAACATTTCATAAAAAGAACAGCAGTCAAACATGGTGGTGGTAGTGTGATGCTCTGGGGCTGCTTTGCAGCTTCAGAACCTGGATGACTTGCCATAATTGATGGAACCATGAATTCTGCACTCTATCAGAAAATCCTGAAGGAGAATGTCCAGCCATCAGTTCGTGACCTCAAGTTCAAGTGCACTTGGGTTATGAAGCAGGACAATGATTCCAAACACAGCAGCAAGTCCACCTCTGAATGGCTCAAGAAAAACAAAATTAAGGTTTTGGTGTGGCCAAATCAAAGTCTGGACTTAAATCCAATTGAAATGCTGTGGCATGACCTTAAACAGTCCATTCATGCTTGAAAACCCTCCAATGTGGCTGAATTAAAACAATTCTGCAAAGAAGAGTGGGCCAAAATTCCTCCACAGCGATGTGAAAGACTCATTGCCAGTTATCACAAACACTTGATTGCAGTTGTTGCTGCTAAGGGTGGCCCAACCAGTTATTTAGGGGGCAAGCACTTTTTCACACAGGGCCATGTGGGTTTGGATTTTGTTTTCCCTTCATAATAAAAAAAACTTTATTTACTGTAGGTGACACAATTTAACGATATTTTCTGGTTATAAAATTAAAACATACATGCACAAAAACACCTTCCCGTAATGCCCGAAACTGTCACTTTTACAGTTCTTTTTGCTGCCTGTTTTATAGCACATTTTTATATTTTAAGTATGGGATCTGATCTGAGCTGACAGCCTATAACTATTATATATACACTAAACTTCAATGATAACTCACCTCTCACTAGGTCAACATCAATGAGGTCTGGCTTGATATGGCCAGTCCTCTTAGGTTTGCTTCCGAAGCCCTGTTCATACGGAACAGAGTTTCACAAGTCTGACTGCATACATTTTACACAACGTTGCAAACACAAACTACCACTTTGTCACATTACCTTGAGCTCAGTCTGTTCCAGTGATTTTTCCCAAATCTGCTGATCATAGGCTCCGATCTTTGACACAAGATCATTAGAGAACTGTCAACCCCTTTCTAACCACAATCTGTATTTACTGTATGACAGATCTAGTTAAGGCTTACCTTTTTCTGATACCATGCAATTCCTGCCATTTTTTTTAAATGCATTAGGTCAGGTCATCTCAGTAGACAGTGCGAATCACAGAATATTTGATTCCTCGAAAGAGTCGAAGAGGTTGCAGGTACAGACATAGGAAGCGACTCAAATAAAGACAGCGGCTGTGTTTCAAAACCTAGTGAGCTGCCTACCTAGACAACATTGGATAAAGACCGCTACAGGTAAAGTTGCTTGCTTTTAGTTCTCGGGAAATAATACAATATTAAACATACCTGGAGCCCAATAAACGATATGTGGCTGTGATTCCTCAGCAGTTCGTGCTGAATCTTGTCAACATTTTCAGATGTTTACACAAACCTCGCCCCCCTTTCACCAAAACTATCTGACGCTAACTTACATCATAAACATCTCATTAGGATGTTAAAACAACTGTCTAAAGTTGCGAGCTAACTATATTTACTGTCAAACCACCCTGGCATTAATTCGGTTAAATCTGATCGATGATAAAATGTTCTTCTTGTAAAGGAGAAGTGATTGTTAAAGTTCCCACTCTCATCGGCGCCTTCTGGCAGAAACAAGTGTGTGAAGCAAGCGACTACAACGGCTCACAATGGCGGAACTACATGTTGTACAAAATAAACTTCAGTAACTAGTGTAAAACAATAATAACATAAGATAAAATGCATTTCTTTAAAATAGAAAATAATAATAATAAGCAAAAACAATTATAAGTAAAAAAAAAACAATTAAAATAGCTTAAAGTCGAATCATAGAATGTAACATGTCACACTGTATGCAATTAGTCTGATGTGACCCCGGAGCACAAAACTAGTCATAAGTGTAAATTTTTTGAAATTGAGATTTATACACCATCTGAAAGCTGAATAAATAAGCTTTCCATTGATGTAGCATGTGGTTTGTTAGGATAGGGCAATATTTGACTGAGATACAACTAGGCTATTTGAAAATCTGAGGGTGCAAAAAAATCTAAATATTGAGAATAATCGCAAATGAAATTCTTAGCAATGCATATTACTAATCAAAAATTAAGTTTTGATATATTTACGGTAGGAAATTTACAAAATATGTTCATGGAACATGATCTTTACTTTATATCCTAATGATTTTTGGCATACAAGAAAAATGCATAATTGTGAGCCATGCAATGTATTGTTGGCTATTGCTACAAATATACCCTAGCGACTTAAGACTGGTTTTGTGGTCCAGGGTCACAAATGATAAATTAAAATCAATCGTTCTTTTGAGTCGGACCTTTATGGTGACTGATCTTAAGTGGTCCTCGAATCAAAACTAAATACTAAATTTTTCAGCTCATTTGAGTATTATTTTAACCATATTTTCACAAGTGCTATTCATTTCTTTATGTGTAGACGTTTTTTTAATTACTGCACCTTTAATGTTTTAAGTTAGAAGAAAGTTAATAGATTGTTTGCATGGCCTTTTCAAAGTGTTGAACAAATACCTAACGTGTTTTGAACTGGTTTGAACCTATGTTAAATGACGTTTTATATTAATTTTATTATTGTATATGTTTATTGACATATTTATTCTATATCCATTATATATTCGCCTGAAATGACTCTGTAAAATTACTAAATAACGCCATGTCTTTGCCAGTATTCACCAACGACTGTGATTGGTCCATCGTGATCAGCGCTGAGAAAAGTAACAGTACTACTGCCACCAAGAATGTGGTGCCACAAGAATGTACTGTCAGATTTTCACCACTAGATGTCAGCATTCTAATCATATTAGATTACATCAAATCACAACAAATTACGTATATTCATTTGACTCCGTCTCTTTACGTCTGAGATTAAGCAGATCATTTACAGAGCGGTTGAAACTGTAATTTGGCATTTCATTCCCTCACTATTCACGCAGAAAATAAACTTCTCATTTCTATAATTGAATTCATATGCTTACTCCTCTCTAACAAAATAAAATGATTGCAGTAATCGAATGCAATCTTTTGACCTTGATTAACTCCATAAATCGTTAGATGGGTGTAGATTTTTATGACTCTTATTTGTTTACTGCAAAAAATTTGAGCCATATGACTGTGATCAAAACTAAGAGGCTTTGCAACTCTAATTTTGAATTTTTTGGACAAAAATGGTTGAAGCGAACAATAATTTTATCATAATATTTGTTACTCACTGCCTGCAGCAAGTTCTGTGCTGCTGTGATGACTGAATTCAGAGCATTTCATATAAATATACATGCAATAACACACCCACACTCTTTTGGATAGGTTATGTCACTTACTTTGAACAATGCTTTGAATAGTTTCACAGCCACATATAATGAAGGACATGCAGAATAATCACAGTAATCAGCACAAGTACTAGTCTGACATCATGATGTCACCATACGAACAAAAAGAAATAGCATGAAGCAATTGTGATTGAGACTGTACTGACAGTGGTTATTATCTGGACCATACTGCATGCCTAAAAGCCATTGTTTAAGGATTAAACAAATGGACAAAATACTGTACATCAACAGAAATGATTTTCAACTAGTTTTGTTCTTGTCGTGGATTTATAATGCCTGCTGCTTATTGCAATTTGCCGTACTTTTCTGTGCAAATTTTGTTTCATTCTTTAGACAGCACTTTGCACACTCAGATGTTTTCACCAAGACAAAATCAAAGGTGTTTATAAAGTTAATATATTAGTTTTTATTTATATTTTACAACATTTGTAAAAGTGTGACTTTGATTAATTATTCTGTGACCCTTTTATTTAAGATTTTAACACCTTCTTTATATAAATATAATATTATAAATATTTATTAAGAATTGCTCTATTTTTACATATATAATATAATAACATTATATATTTGATATAATATACCGTCTGCTAAATGACAATGTAAAATGTAAATGTAAATATTATTTTATAAACTTCATTGTTATTTTTATTTATTAGCAGCTATTAATACTTGTGGTAATAGTGATATATTTATGCCATTTATCGATACACCCACCCAAATATTAAGAGAAAAGTATGAAGACAAAACTTCAATGATCAAAGGCATTTCTAAAATTAATATATTAGTTTTTATCCATAATTAGTTTCGTTGTACAAAATTTGTAAAATTGGTTAAATAAAACGTTCTTTTATTTATTAATTTTTTACTTATTAAGAATGATTGTATTATACATTATATTTATTAAGAATTATTGTATTTATAAATATCCTATTTAATTAGCAGTAGTATCAATACTTTAAGTAATAGTATATTTATGCCATTTATTGGTAATATGTGTGTGTGTGTGTGTGTGTGTGTGTGTGTGTGTGTATTCTATTTTTTTATAAGAATTATTAAACTTGAAAGAATTTTTAAGTATGATTATTACTAAAATATCAGTCTACCTCTATCTGTTACTCGATGACGTGGCGTTCTTTCGTCTGTGTAATTTGAATCGAGCGATGGAAATTGTATCATAAATTTACAAGTGGGAAAACTCAGATTGTCTACATGCATGCGCTTTCTCATTTGAATGCACCAATGGTTTCTTGCCTTCAATATACCCATAGATCACCGGCTATTTTGTCCAGGAGTAATTACCCAGAGCGTACGTGAACGCTGTGTATACTGCTTATAGATTTAATTTTGTGAGGTTTCCCTCTAATTTCCCTTGCCACAGTAGGAGGTTATTATTGACTGGCATTATATGAAATATCTCAGTCGATTTTTCAGCCCGCTAATGCATGGACCTGTGGAGCTTCATCTGTCCTGCGAGACCCCGCTTAATGAGACTCGTATGCAAGCCAAATCTCACCTCCAGCGGTTGGAGAAGATAGATGATTTCACTGCATGTCCTAGTTGTCATGTATATCTGCCCAGTGCTTTTAAACTTCACCATCAAAAGGTTTTTTTTATTATTCATGGCATGGTGAAGTAAGAGGTGGGAATAGTGATTTTAAAACTCTGTGTGCTTTTCTTACATTAATTAAACATGGCTGTCAGCTGTGGGTCGACCACAGGTCTGGTCATCTCATCAGTATGTTACATATACACCTAAACTCTCTTTCATCCCAGTCCAAGCCAAAGAAACGGTGTAGCCAAAGATATTGAGGCTGGAGCCTGGAGTTTTTATTCGCACAGAAATAATGATATGATATGTTTACTTGCTTTAACAAATTTGACAAGCTGGATAATAAGTATTTATTTAGCGTACTGTATTTCACCTCCCTAATCTCAGTATTTCTCTTTGCCTCTCACACATGCTCTAACTCAGATGAAGCAGAGTGTTTTGTGCTGACAACACCCTGACCCACAAAGCTCACGCTTTACGAGCTGCTCACTGACATTGATCACTTTGTTTCCGGAGTTATATAAACACTAGGAATGTGTGCACATGTGTATTCACAATATGAATATAAATGCTTGATAAAATACTCAGACTCAACCATGCTGAATGGAATAAAAGATAAACTATTAGATGATTATAAGATTAAAGTGATTTCTGTGTCACTAGAGGCACCAAACAGAACTGTGGCGGTTCAAGTTTTGCATATTTATTTATATTTTTTAGACAATACAATACAAAAATTCAACATTCACCCATTTTTATTGATTGCACCAATAAATTGTTCACTGTATGACTACAAAAGTAAGTAAATATGTACTCACACTTTGGCCATCCAAGATATAGATGAGTTTGTTTCTTCATCGGAACAGATTTGGAGAAATTTAACATTATATGACTTGCTCATCAACGAATCCTCTGCAATGAATGGGTGCTGTCAGAATGAGAGTCCAAACAGCTGATAAAAACATCCACAAGTAATCCACATGGCTCCAGTCCATCAGTTGATGTCTTGTGAAGAGAAAAGCTGCATGTTTGTTCGAAACAAATCCATAAGGCATTTTAACTTTAATCTGTCGCTTCTGGCCAAAATGTCCATCATTTTGTCCATAATCCATAATAACACTTCCTCAAGTGAAAAAGTCCCCTGTTGCCCCTACATATTTGCTTATATGTGGATGTTTCTTTCCTGATTCAGACAGGATGACGTTTTCATTGGATAAAGCAATATGATGTAATTGAGCCGGAAGCAATGGTTTGAATTTAGAAATGTCTTTATGATAAATTTTTTTTTACAAACATGCAAATTTTTATCAGCTCTTCGAACTCTAGTTCTGTTCGGACTCTCATTCTGACGGCACCCATTCATTGCAGAGGATCCATTGGTGAGCAAGTGATGGAATGCTACATTTCTCCAAATCTGTTCCGATGAAGAAACAAACTCATCTACATCTGAGGCTGAGTAAATTGTCTGCAAATTTTCATTTTTGGGTGAACTATTCCTTTAACTGTTCCTGTTCCTAGGTTTCTTCAGCAAGTAAAAGAACATCTATTCAAGTCCATATGGAAATTTCCCATTAGTATGAAAATGAATGGCATACATACATATAATCTGTATCTATGCATATTTACAGGCTATACTCTGTGCTCCCCGAATCATCTCAGAGTAAGAGCAGAAACTGACGCACATGTGGACTGAGAGATGTAATTGAATGTGCCATGTCAAGCCTGAGGTAGAGAGCAAATGTTATGTAGCAAAGCAGAGCGAGAGAAAGAATGAGAGCAAGGCTCTAAAGGGACTTCAACAATATTTTCCTTGTGAGTTTATAGCCGCATTCCAGTAACACATGCATCTTCTGAAAGTTATTTTGGAAAGGCACTGTATTGAATTATTCTGGACTTGCTCTGCCTGAAACTTTATACATTTTGAATTGACCTATATGCGCATATGCACTGTAATGATTAGCTATACGGCCCTTTTATTCTGGCATATGCATGTGATACATGCTCACTTTCCTTATTTCCATCTGGATTTCAGCCAAGACTGCACTGAGCATAGCACATGTAAAGAAACATAAAGACTTTCTGCCACGCAGAGCCTGTGTGCACTTTAAAGTGCACTTTAACACCTGCAAGAGACATTAGCATAAATTAGTGTGCTAGCGTTAGCTGGCTAATCCTTTATCCTGAATTAGCACTTATAATGGCTCTGTCTCTGTTGTACAGGAAGACCTAATAAATGTGGGCCAGCAATTAGAGGTTATCTTCAAAAGTTACATCAAAAGTTTAAAGCTTCTTCTCTTGAGGCAATCCAGACCTTTAATGGCTTGTGAACAGAAAACCTAACTCTTCTTTTTTTTTTTTTTTTTTAATCTCAGTTTCTAGTAGGTATGTAGTAGGCCCTATATTATATTATATTATATTACATTACATTACATTATATTAGGCTTCAAAGGTTTGGGGTCAAATAAATGCTCATCAAGGCGGCATTTATTTGATCAAAAATACAGTAAAAACAAGTAATATTGTAAAACGTTATTACAATTTTCTATTTGAATATATTTTAGAATCATTTTAATATGCTGATTTGGTGCATTAGCAATGTTGAAAACAGTTGTGCTGCTTAATATTTTGGTTGAAACCATGATTTTCACCATTGTTTTCACCATTTATTTGAAATATAAATATTTAGTATACATGTTTTAATGTCACTTTTGATCAGTTTAATGTGTCCTTGCTGATTAAAAGTATTAATTACTTAAAAGTAATTAAAATAAAGAGAAAATAAATTAATACAAATAAAAAAATGTTTGTTACTCTAAGAGTCTTTGAAAGCCATCAGCATGCAATGTGCAAATCTGTGGATATTTTCTCTTTCCTTTGCTCAACTGTTTAGGAAAGCTATCAAACATTAAATATCTTGTTTTTATTTCACTGTGCCATAGCCAGTAGAACCTATTTGTTGACTTTTAGTTGCTATATACAGTATGTCAGGAACAATATTATCATTTTCAAATGATAAAACCCAGATACAGAATCAATGAGTACAAGCAGAAACCCTTGGTGTGCATCTCCATTTCCTCATAAAATGAACACAGGGCCACTCTTTGAAGATTATTCATCATCTAATGTTATTCTACCTAAACAGTTTCCTATTTTTTAACCGAATCACCATTGTTATTTAATGTAGATTAAGGGATCTGCCACTAGGGGCAGAAGTGTGGCTCTTGATCAGAGTGATGATGTTTTCGATCCCAGATTTCTTTTCCACAAATGTGCTTCATTATAGACGCATTTGCATCAGTGTGGCCTATATGTGTGTGTGTCACACCTAGAATCTCCCCTACGGTTGCAAAGGGTACAAAGTCCTCGTCTTGCATAATCAGATTCAGCATATTGTGCCTAACTCACATGCCAGTCAAGGTTGTGTGCTTACTGTAATTCATTCACCCACTCATGCCCCAAAAGAAGAGGAAAGGATCAAAAATGCAGTATAATTTGTAGGTAATGTTGTTATTGAAATGGAGCTCATCCTCACATCACTTTCAAAGCATTCCTGCAGTCTCAGTGGAAGCTGACACTGGAACCATATTAAGAGATACTGGGTGCATGGTGTGTTTTGGAGCTGTTCCAGGTTCTTCAGGAGCTTGCTGGTTACACAGAAACACACATATAGACGTACTACACACGTAGAGAGCAGGAGGTGCTCTTATAAAGTTGCGGTTTACTGAATCTGTACAGGAAGCCCCACAAAGTGGGTGGTGAGGAGCCCTAAAGCCAAAGCTGAATTGATATAAGCAGATTTAAAGGGACTGTTTACTCTGAAAAATTAACATTCTGTCAACATTTACATGCAGTGCAGGAACAAATTTTACGTTACATTTAATTTTTCATTGATATTGATGACAAAAAGTACAAAGCAAAACATCAGAATGAGAGCACGAATAAATTAATACATGAATAACATGAAAAACCCGAGAGTTGATTATCAAAGAAATATGCTAAATAGAGAATGTCACATGATTGCATTATACATAAACCTTTTGAAATGGTACTATTATGAACACTTACCAATATGTACTTATCTGTAAGTTACAATGATGTGCTCTTTAGCTTTTGTATTTCAGGGTATCGCTCCAGGGACAACTTCCAACTTTTTTCAGATAGTGTAAGAAGAAAAATATTTTTCTCATTTTTTGTGCACATATACACACTTGCCAAGGTCCCAAGGCTAAGCAAGGTCACAAATTTCCCATCTAGGCATTTACCATTCTTCTTCAAACAGAAAGATCAAGCATAGTCAAGGACAGCAGTTAAATTAAAACAGAACAAAAGGCTTTTATTCATCTTGTTTGTTGAGTGTAGCCTATCAAGGCTGATTTCAACGTCCATCCTTGCTTTGAATGAACGTTTATTTATAATACCGCGCACATCACTGTGAAGGGACCATTTGGGTTTAATAGAAAAGTTTTGCATGCACCTCTTTTCATCTAGTCGCCAATGAATTCCAATAGGAAGGAAACTGTTCTTTGATAATGACTTTCAAAGAAAGTTATATTTTCAGATGTTACAGCGAAACATTTCAAACCAATCCAGAAATCAAACTGGACTTTTTTAAAAAGCTAATTCATTTAATCCACCCACTGAAGAGCTTTAGGGGATCATATTCTGACCAAAGGATGTTTGAAGGTTTTATAGTACTTTCCAGCAATTGGATAGCACTCAGAGTGCATTCATGTTAAGCTAATGAACAGGATTGCAGCCACAGAGAAAGAGAGACAGATGATGAGCAAAGACGGAGAGATTTGGGCTTCAATTGCGCATCTGGTCAGCTGGTTACATTTAGTAAATAAAGATTATGCAGGAAAAGTGAGGCTGACGTCACTGAATTAATGTGTTTACTTGGACACTCTAAATAAGTATTACATCAATGTTATCTATATTATTTAAATTTGCCATATTACACTTAATGAAACAGCCGTTTACTCAGTTTTCACTCTTGTGTTGATATTGTATAACCACACTTGAAATAATAACTAATAATAATAATAATAATTTTTGCCTGTTTCTGGTAAAACTGATTTACAACACATATGCATTGTTGTTAAAATACTTTATTTAAATGATTCAAATATGTACTCAGTATTTATTACTATTAATAGTTTAGCTTGCTAATATGACTCATACTTACACCTGATATGAATGCTGCACTCAACACTATATCACTACATTCATTTTAGTCAAAAAAAAAAATAAAAAAAAAAAAAAAGATTATACAAAATTGGTAGGTATGTCACAGTTTTATGTTTCTTCTTCTCTACATTTCTCTGAGATCAATAGGTCATTATAGATGAGGGCATACTGCTTGCAATGCCAAAAAGCTAAGCAATGACTGAACAGGACTGAATTTGTGAACATCATGGCATGCCTTGCCAAATCTGTATATTATATATGTAAGTTTTAGTTTTGACATTTGCATACAGCTTAAAAGGATATTTCACCAAATAAAAAATCTCTTGTCAAGCAAACACAGTTGAGCTTCAGTTTACCATATTTGATGTGCTCTATGTATGTGTTTATCAGTGTTTAAATTTGAATAAAAATCTAAATTAAATCTGTTCAACATATAAAGCAATCGTGTCTCTTCAGAAGGCTTTGATTAAACCACTCGATTCATATGGATTACTTTTATGGTGTCTTTATGAACTTTTTGCTTCATAAAGCTTGAAAAATTTGGTTGTGTGGACTGTCAATACATAAAGAAAAATTTGTGTTCTGAGGATGAATGAAAGTCTTACGAGTTTGTTACGAAATGTTGGTGAGTAAATGATGGCAGAATTTTCATTTTTGAAAATAAATAAATAAATAAAAATCCCTTTAAAGAGCTTAAGATCTTAATCTCCAACCAAATGGTATAAGATAAATTACTTATACTTATATAGTATATATAGTAAAAAATAAAAATAAAAATAAAATAAATACACTAATGTGTATAATGTACACTCTAAAAAATGGTGCTAAATAGCACTAAAAGTGGTTCTTTGGCTCGTAATCATAGGGGAACCACTTTAAGTGCATGCTACATATATAGCACCTTAACCACCTCAAAGAACCGCTGAAGAATTACAAGTTCTTTATTGGTGCTATATAGCACTTAAATTGGTTCCCCTATGATTACGAGCCAAAGAACCGCTTAGCGACCACTTAGCCACTTGCTATATAGCACCTCAACTACCACAAAGAACCACCGAAGAACTGATTTTTATGTGTGTAGTGAAAATATAAGGGTATATAAGAAAGGTCTATTTGAGAAATATTTGTCATCTGTTCCAGTCAGACAAGATTTAATTTCAGAAACTCATTATTAATAAACAACTATTAATAAGCAATATCAGCAAATTCATTAAGTCTGATGTTGATAGTGAAGCTTGCCACTAACCAAGTATAGTTACAATCAGTGCAAACGTAGACTATTAAGCTCACTATTAAATATTGTATTTAGATGTCAAATTCCGGAAATGTTGGGACGTTTTTTAAATTTGAATAAAATGAAAACTAAAAGAATTAGCCAATATTTTATTCACAATAGAGCATAGATAACATAACAAATGTTTACACTGAGAAATTTTACAATTTCATGCACAAAATGAGCTCATTTCAAATTTGATGCCTGCTACAGGTCTCAAAATAGTTGGGACGGGGGCATGTTTACCATGGTGTCGCATCTCCTCTTCTTTTCAAAACAGTTTGAAGATGTCTGGGCATCGAGGTTATGAGTTTCTGGAGTTTTGGTGTTGGAATTTGGTCCCATTCTTGCCTGATATAGGTTTCCAGCTGCTGAAGAGATCGTGGTCATCTTTGACGTATTTTTAGTTTAATGATGCGCCAAATGTTCTCTACAGGCAACGTTGTTTTTAAAGTATTCCACAATCTTTGTACGCACTCTTTCACAGATTGGAGAGCCTCTGCCCATCTGTACTTCTGAGAGACTCTGCCTCTCTAAGACATCCCTTTTATAACTAATCATGTTACAGACCTGATGTCAATCAACTTAATTAGTTGCTAGATGTTCTCCCAGCTGAATCTTTTCTAAATTTCTTGCTTTTTCAGCCCTTTGTTGCCCTCATAACCTCGATACCCAGATGTCTTCAAACTGTTTTGAAAAGAAGAGGAGATGCTACACCTTGGTAAACATGCCCTCGTCCCAACTTTTTTGAGACCTGTAGCAGGCATCAAATTTGAAATGAGCTCATTTAGTGGATAAAAGTGTAAAATTTCCCCGTTTAAACATTTGTTATGTTCTCTGTGTTCTATTGTGAATAAAATATTGTCTCATGTGATTTGAAAGTCTTTTAGTTTTCATTTTATTCAAATTTAAAAAATGTCCCAACATTTCCGGAATTCGGGTTGTAGAAACTAGAAGAAAAACATGCAGAAACCTAATTTGAAAGTTCACAATGGGATTGTGTGGTGAACTAATGCTGTAGGTCAGCTTATAAATTTTATAATAAATAAATTCTAATTCAAATAGAATAAAGAAATCATTGGACTGACTAATTGCATGATATGCCAATGTGTTTATCATGTGTTCATCAACCAAGAGCGAGGAAGGGGGTTGGGAGAGAAAAATGTAGATAGTTCGCCCTCTGCAATAGGGGTTGCTTGCGGGAAGGAATGGGAAGGCAGATGGAATCGGATGAAAAGGAGAAACAGGGGTCACAGTCACTGTGCATCAGCCACCCAGACTTAAATGACGTGTTCTGGCAGGGCGGTTTGTGGTAGAAGGCCAGCAGTGAGAAAGTCCTGCCCTCTCTCAGGTCAGAGAGGATTTGACTGGCAAAATGAGAGAGATGTTGTTGTAAGTTGCACACTCAAATATACAAATCTACTTCCACATCAGGAGTATACCTTCCTTACTTCCTTTCTGAAACAGGAAGGTGCAATACTGAATTGAAGCATTTTTTTGGTCACGCAAGTGCACTGAGCTTTAGGTCTCAGCTGGCACAGGTCAACGAGAGGGACATCAGATTTTCGCTGGAGCCAAACAGCATTTAGTTACCACTTCAAATTTGCTCATGATTATTTCAGGAGTGAAATCGGGTTAGACATGTTACATCATCATTCAAAGATCCCAGATGCAGCAGGCTGGCATGGCGTGAACGCAGCGAGCGTCTGATAGCTCCGCTGACGATTGGAGGAGAAGTTGCATGGTTTAAGCTTAAAAGCACTCTGTTTCCTGTCCCATCCAGGCCAATGGTTGGCGTCTCCAGGGAGAAGGAGTACTTTGAATGTTATTTTTAGGATCAGAGAGCTCATTTGCTTTTCCCAAGGTGAACAGCGAAGCCCATCTGATCCCGACGACGGCCCTTCACGTGTCAAGCTCTAACATGCTGTCAGACAAACACATGCAGAAAAAAAAATACTGTATGACTATGGACATAAGTGACAGAGGTGAAGAAAAATAGTGTGTTGAAATGGGACTTTCGTTATTTAAAAACATACATTTGCAAAGAAATGCTGGAATGGTTGATCGTGACAGTATTGACATTGATAAAAATAATTCTATGACTCGATACCACTGTTTCATGTCTGATACAGATACAGAAAAACAAACACAAAAATATGGCATAAAATATATCAATTCTAATATAACAACATTATGTATTATATGAAAATCTTAAAACCAACAATAATTTTGTAAAAAATACTGCTGTTACTGCATGTTACATCTGCAAATGTATTATGAACAATACATATGTGATAGCTATTACTTCATAAATATATAGACACTATAAACAGCGTTTTGGAAAATATAGCACATTTTGTTTTTTTTAGAACAACACACTTGGAAGGCAGGTTGAACCTGAATAACAAGGATTCATATGAGATGAACCCTTATGCTAGGTTAAATTTCTTCACAAACCAGCACTCCTGGCAAACAGATAAAACTGGTTGTGCAAGAGTGTAGGAAACAAATTCCTATCTTTTTAAACAGCAAGTCTTAATCATAACAAAGACAAAACTACTCTGGAAATATTTTAGGCTAATGATTTATGGCTCAGGTCCAGTACAGTGATTCTGAAGATAATTTCAATTAAACTCATTACAAT